>NC_138771.1:232678292-233219567 GCF_965119305.1 Pelophylax lessonae
AACTATTTACAGCATATTTACACTAGTGTGGATACACCTCTGCCCGATCACGTCCCAGACTGATGGCATTTTGTGCTGCTAATTAAAACAAATCAAGCAGCTCTGTGATTGTTTTGGCATCCACGGACAATCGTATACAAAATCAGCATTTAATCACTGGGGTATGTCTTTGGTGTGCAACGTGAGGGGTGACAAAGGTTCAAGACTGAACCAGCATGTTTACCATAATCTTCCTAAAGTAAGTGCTGCTTCATCTCTCGTCCCCTCTCTCTCACTCTCTCTCTCTCTCTCTCTCCCTCTCCCTCTGTGTGTGTGTGTGTTTTTTTTTTCTTCTGGCTAAAAAAGCACCAGTCCAAGTTTGTCAAGTCTTGAGTGAGCATGCATGTTTGTGATAAATATACAGCACTTTGTGCCTTCCTTATTAGGACAGGCTTGCCATTATACACTGCACTTTTGGGAAGGATCCAGTGCACTGTCATTTACAGCCAAAGGAAGTATTTAAAAAAAATAAAAAATAAATAAGCAAACCAAAGACAAGTATTTCACAGCCACAAGCATCAGATAAGCCAGAGAGAGAAAAAAAAATAATTTTCTGTTCACATCAAAACCACTTCACAATGACAATTTGTCCAAGCAGATGTTAATCAAGCCTCAGCTTTTAAACACTAGATACCATCAATTACTAACCTTAATTGAAATCACAGTGCTCCAGTCTGTCTGCCAGCATATTCACAGGATGATGTATTAAGATATTTACAGTAAAGTAAACAATGCATAGTTGCAATGAAATGGAAAATTTCAACTAATGGTGTTTGTCAATCCTTTGTCAATTTTTTTTTTTTTTTTTCTGCCTGCCACAGATGTTTTCTTAGCTGCTTCACAAAAACAGGAATGAACTAGCAGAGAAGAAAGACTTTCTCTCCCCCAGGAAAAGAGTACAAAGCCAAGCCTGTACACAGCAGATGCAAAAGAAAGTCCATCTGCTACCAGCTCACAACACCACATGGAGTTTTAAGATTTTATACTGTAGGTAGCCTGGCAGTGTTTGTGTAGACACCATCAGAATAAAAGGAGGGGAAATCCTAGCCTCAAAGTGTCAGTGTAAAAAACTACAGCTACCACTCTCCCAAAACTGGCTACGTTCACTCTATCAAAGACTTGTTTGCATTTTTTTTTTCCTTGACTCGTGTTGCAAGAGCTGGATTGTTCCCTAGGAGTTACACCCTAGGCAGACATTCTGCTTACTTTTATGGCCCCGAACCAAGGGAAAAAGGCAAGTGGAAGTTACAGCTTCAGGCTGAGACAAGTGGACAAACTTTAATTGCACAGCACAGAACATATCCTGCCCCTGCAATCTGTATCGTCCAACAACCTGCTGCATCTCACAAGACCAACATCTGCATCTACTTTCATCAGCGTTTAAATACCAAACTGAGGAGGGGAAGGTGCACCAACTACTTAAAGTAACTATGTCTAATAGCCTTTAATACAGACATTTTCAATAATTACAGCTAATTTCACATTTCACCTTCAACCCCTAGGGTATATTTTCCACCTCCTATGAACTATGCTGAAATAAACTTTACTTTTTCTTTTAGACATTTAGTATTTCTAGTTCTGTCTGACTTTATTGAGAATATTTTCAGTATAACTGTTTTTGGTTTTTTTTTTTTTTTTTTTTTAAGAATCCACAGTAGCAAAGCAAACAAAATTAAGTCTACATTGCAAAACCCAAAAAAAAAAAAAAAAATAAAGAATGCCGTTTAGTGGGAAACTTGCTCAGACTGATCTGACAGGGGTTAAGATGTGATGCAGCTGGACTGCAATTAATCTTGCTCAAGTATACACACAATCATGTAAGTAAATGAATGTAAACATTGTGTATAGCGATAATGACTTATTCCTTTATCAATCCACAAGCTTCCTATTTAGCTTTTAATATAATTTCCGACTGTCCACAGTTTCACAAAAGCTTACACATTTCAGAGATGCTGCAAATAACATATGTGATGACACAAGTGACTTTATGTATTCCACTGAAAAAATAAATGATAGTTTTCATTATCACATCACTCAAGTAACATTTCACACTTATGTGTACACATTTGCCAAAATGATCACACGGTTTTTCTGTACTTGCTTACCTGAAAATCTGTCTTCTATTAATTAAAAGCTTTGTCATATATTGCATCTCTGTACGTGCCAGCATCAGGGAAAAAAAATAAGGTTTCCTCCATTAGAAACAATGCTATCAATATGTAAATTATTTTTTTTTAAGTAAAATATTTGCATCTCCTTTCCTCCTCCGGGCTTTTGAACTTCCAAGGTCAACAAGGACAAACAATACCACTAGTGTCTCTTTGCAAAAAAGCTGGGTTTGCTGTCTGCAAGCAATGGTATCATTTCCATAGCAACCTCCTAACTATTAATTTTCAATTAAAGCAGACACAAAGCGGACAGCCTCAGGCTGGCAGACAGTGTCAAGAGCCCATCTCTGTAGGCAACAGTTTCACAGAGCTATCAAGCGCATAGGTACCTCTTCCACAAAGCTATATCACAAGAACGTCAAGTTTGGCTGTTTAAATTGACATTAACCTTCATTCTGGGCCTAAATCATTCAAACTGTATTTGTCTGACATTCATTTTCAGGGATAAAAAACAGGTGCATATATTTCACATATTTGTAGGAGGTATAAGAACGGTGTTTAACCATTTATAGCTTGACCTGCTGCTCTGTAAAAAAAAAAAAAAAGTATACAAACAGAGCTGAAATATATACAAAATATAAAAAACATTTTTACATTAAAAAATAAACTTTAACTTTACTACTACACACAGAACGTAAATACTCATCAAACACCAGGTGTATGTATATATTTTTAGTAGCTTCACATAAGCGCAATAACTGCACAAACAAAGCTCACAGGGCAGTCACTCCCTGTACAGTCTTATTTGTTCTTTTCACCAATGTGGTCAGCGGAGATTTCAATGAAAGGCAGCGCTATGTTGAGGTATGTCCCCTTTCCTTCAACAGCATCTCCTGTACCTCTTCTAAGCCAACATATTGCACTCTGGCTTCCTGACATATTTCTTACACCACAGCATGTAGAAACACCCTCTGGCTTTGACAGGTTACTGTACCACTGCATACACAGTCTCGACAATGTTACCTTTCACGTTGATATATTACATTACCTAGAAATATTGCAACCCTTTATAAATGCTGTGCCAAATAAACACGACCCAAACATCTGCCAAACAAATACAAACAACGCCAAACATGTTGATAACATGATAGAAGAGCAAAATCAGCAAGTTGTCTCTTTTCCGTGATAGAGTGTTAATTTGCTTCAGGTGAGAAAGTTATGCTTGACATGTTTATGGTTGCTGTAAATCACTTAGATGTCTAGTCAAGGGAAATTCCTTGAGCTTAGTTTTCCTCCTTCCATAATTATGCAAGTATTTTTTTGTTCCTCCTGGCTTTTCTAGAAATGAACAGAAATACCTTCTAAAGATCTTCAGCAAGATAAACCAATTTGTCAATAAATCTAGACATATTTGCACACCCAGGATACATGATATTTACCGATCAACACAGCACTGTCATACAGGAAACAAGATAGTAAATCATCCAATTTGTTTTAGTATTTTATGTCACACGAGTAACTATTAGAAAAATAAATAAGGTGGATAACCCTCAGCTATACTTTCATGAATACACAATGTAAATGATCCTCCCCGATATACCTAAGATAAAAGTAGGGTGTAAAAGAGGATTCAAAATGCGATACGACACATCAACACAGACTATGGTTTAAAAAAGATGCCAGGACCATAAGACAAGAATGATAGCTCTACATCAAATTGATTTTTCAAACCAACCATTCTACGGCTCTGCAGGCCCCACACTTACAATGCACCATCACTATAACAGGAGACACCATACTGCTATCAGGGCTCGCATGCATTCATGACTGTGTGCCAAGCTGCCCGAGAGTTTCTACGCTTAGGGGCTTATTTATAACAGAGAGCAGATATTGCTATCTGCTTTCTCTGTTATACCCTGCTTCACTATGCACACCATGGCCCAATCATAAAATGTAGGCCACAGCGTGGAGCCAGTGCAGCCCAATGAAGTCGTCTCTGTTTAGCAGAGTAGATAAAGGTCCATGACTGGAGGAGGAGTTAGTCATGAGAAAATCACAGGTCATGTGACTAAGCTCTCCTTCTAGCTTTTTTCTTTACTTTTCTTCATTTTTAATGCACACTGCTTCTGAAGCCTGCAGATGACATTGTTGTTTTTTTTTTTTTTCTTTTATATCAAATAGATGGGGCCATACTGCTGTTTTACTGCTTAGTATGCCTGCATAGAATGTGTAAATGCAACCAAAGAAAAATAAAATTGTTCTATTGGTCACTGATGTCCATGTACTGGAAATGCAGTTAAAAGTCAAGCTCACCTTTAAAAAAAAAAAATGTTCATACAATTTGCAGGAAAAATGTGTGTTCATTTTTTATTTTTTTTTTATTTTTTTTTAAGGAGTCTGCAAAGTTTTGCAACTGCAGTCAGTGAATCATTAATGCAATGCTCCTGCTGACTTGTCCTCCAGTACCATCAAAGGTACGGGTTTTCAGTTGGAAAGCTGGCAGAAGTGTCAATGGACTACAAGTGTGGTGAGCACTTCACGTGTTACATTGACAACTAAAATTGCTGTGGTGATGAATGGGATTTGTAGTTCAATCATTTACAAAGCTTTGAGAATGAATGACACGAGTGTGCAGGTGTCTCCCCCACAAAACCACATATGTTTCAATAGATGAACCCCCACATGTTGTCATAGGTGACAACCAATTTCCACCATGTTACACTGTAAATATGGGTGTAACATGGTCCAAATGGTGAACTTGGTCTTTAAAGTGCAGTTTATCTAAAAGCCATTTTTTCCCCCATTTTGGATAGTGTGGGGAATATTTAAAAACGTATTCAGTTTTTTTTGCCAGCTCTGTCTAATGGTTCTCATCCTGTAGACACAACAGGAAGTGAGTGGAAAATAGCTTCAAAGTGAGGGAAATCCTCTGATAGACAGTTGACACTGGAGTAAGTATCCCCATTTGAAGATTTACCTCTGTTCCCATTTTGGTAGCAACTAAAAATGTTGAATTTTTCACCACATTCAAGGAAAAGGCTTGTTTGCAACCCACAGCTTCCAAAAGAACAGAGATCCTGCCCATAAAGTCAGACATGGTGGCTGTACACTCTCCATATAAGGTTAGAGGAGGGGAATGTGCCAAGAGGAAGGTAGAGAATCAAACTGGGGGTAATGCTCTAAACAAAAAGTACTAGGGCCCTTCAGATAGAAACTATCAACCCCACACACCCTACCCACTAGCGGGAGTCTGAACAGGCAAGGCTCTCTGACTCCTTGCCTCTGTATCCATGATCTCCAGGCATTAGGTGTCCTCAAGGGGGTACTCAGGACCTTTCACTGCTCCTAAGAGGGAAGTGTGCTCCAGTCCAGGCACTGTAGGTAGCTGGAACCCAGAAAGCATCCAGGGATTACAGTGCTGTACTGCAGGAACCATGTTTCCAACTGAAGGGCATGTGTCAAGAGGAAGAAAATGGCATGCACACGCACAGTAGGACCTGGGAGACCAAATCTGCTTTGACGCAATGAAGGGCCCATGCAGCACATTTGCAACTTAAAGAGGCTGAAAATAGTGCCAAATTTACACACTGCTCCATGGTTATGCCTGCATCAGGCTGTCAGGGGATCGAAGTGCCAGCATGCTGAGAGCCAGGGATGGACGTGATTAATCAAAGCAGGATGGTAAAGACAAGTTCCATCCTGGCTTTGCCTTCCACAATCGGCATATCCACTGAAAAATCTTCAGGGACAGGGATCCACTGTTGGACCACAGCTCTGCACCTGTATAGCACTCTGCAGCTAACTCAATGCTCCAAGGTGAGCATTAAACAGCATCCAATGCAACATTACAGGCGGACCTACATTATATTTCAGGTGGGGACCAACGCAGCATCTTCTTTTAGATGGGCTTCAGTGTTCCGAGGCTTTGCTGAGTAGTGAACCAATCCAGAAAGTGTAAAGTAAAGAGGGAGCCACAGTGACTATGGAACAGCTAGGAAGCTTGATAGAAGATCCATGAGAGAAAAATAAATACATTTAAAAAAGGTAAGCTTTTTTCAGTAGAAAGAGGCCATCCATAACCAAAAGGTCACAAAAAACGGAGGCTTACTGGGCCTGCAATGGGTTATATAGGGGATGTCTCTGAAGCTTTTTTTTTTGCCAGTGTCCAAACACCTAAAGATAGCTGCATATATCCCATGATTAACACTAAGACCCCCTGTCCTCTGCTGTACAATTAGGAAAACACGTTTGGCTTTAGAGAATTATTAACCATTCTGTCCCCTAGTTATAGTTTACTCAACCTGATCAGTCACCCACCAGGGTTCTGCAATCATCTGAGTTCCCCTAGTTACTAAGAACACAGCAATGTGAAGAAACCCACACATGTGCAAAATTCAGGTATGTGAAAGAAAAGAGCAGTGTTGTACAGTATCTCAGTACTACCTGCATGTTTCTTTGAAGGCCAAATAATGCTGCAAACACAATAAACCTATATTGCTATGACATTGCTACATGGAAAATAGACAGAATATGTTTCTTATCTTAACCCCACATTGCTATTTTTTGCTGTAAGGTTTACAGACTATGTTTTATTTTCAAACTGTAGCAAGGAAAATAAAATAATGTTATATATGATTTTTACGATCTCACTGGATAATTTATAAAGAAATGTAAAGGTTTTTTTTTTCTTCGTCTGTCCCTCCTAAGAATCCTCTATTGACACCCACAATCGCATCATATTGCTGATGAGGTCATAAATGCTTTAGCATATAAAACACTATCAGCCTCTAGGTGAACGGATATAGCAGCTTTAAAAAAGTCCGTCAGCTAGCATTTTCTGGAAGAGGACAGCAAGGGCAGCCCTTATTTCTCTGATGTCAGATTTACTTTAATAAAATGAGCCATGAAAATAGAAAACAAAAAGTACATTTCACAGCATGCTTAACAAAATCCATATTTTCAAAGTACAAGTATATAAGTTATCAGATCTTTCTCGGTAATCTATGAAATATCTAAGAATATGGCAAGGTCTACCTTCAGAAAACCTACAGAAAGCCCTAAAATGACCAGTGTGTAAAGGCTACAGTTAGTTCACCTTTATAGAAGCATGTTACATGTTACACCCATATATAGGATGCAACATGCTACTATACACCCTCCTCTCACCACCAGCACTCCCTGCTCTGTGACTGCAGGGGGGATCTTCTCCCTGCACTCGCTGTCAGAATTTGAAACCAGCATGGCTGTTCAGGGCTCCACCCACACAGCCATGTAACTAATTTGTAGTCTCCCATGAATTCATGAAAAAACTACAAGTGCCATCACGTGCTGTGGCAAATGGCTTGTAGCTCTCAATGAAGCAAGGGCGCTGACGAGTACGTGGATTCTTCCTGTAGTTCAGTAATTTTGTCTCTCCCGCCTCCTGTACAGGCAAACTGAAAATCTGCAGGATCCATGCATTGCACCTGCGATCTGCTGATCCTGGCGTGAAATGCTTTACAGGCTGCAGTGTAAAAAAAATTATCAATGTACATTTATTTACCTGCAAAAAAAATGAGATTGTGTATTTTTCGAACATAGGTTTAGCTCTTTAAACATTGCCTCCCCCTGCTTGTCTACATATTGCATACTGTTTGCAAGAAATCACAGTGAAAATACCTTTTACATTTTCTTGGAACTGGTCATGTGATCAAGCAGCTCTGACTCCCTACAATGCTTCACTTTGTCCACATTTTGTTATGATACAGCCTTATTACAAAATGGATTAAATTCATTATTTTCCTCAAAATTCTACAAACAGTACCCTATAATGACAATGTGAAAGAAGTTTGTTTGGAATGTTTGCAAATTTAAAAAAAATAAATAACGAAAAAAAAAATACATGTACAATAGTATTCACAGCATTTGCCATGACACTTAAAATGGAGCTCAAGTGCATACTGTTTCCACAGATCATTCTTGTTTCTACAACTTGATTGGAGTCAACCTATGGTAAAATTCTGTTGACTGGGCATGATTGGGAAAGGCACACACCTGTCTATATAAGGTCCCATAGTTAACAGTGCATGTCAGAGCAGAAGCCATGAAGTCCAAGGAATTGTCTGTAGACCTCCGAGACAGGATTGTATTGAGGCACATATCTGGGGAAGGGTACAGAGGAATTTCTGCAGCATTGAAGGTCCCAATGAGCACAGTGGCCTCCATCATCTGTAAATGAAAGAAGTTTGGAACTACCGGGACTCTTCCTAGAGCGGGCCGCCCAGCCAAACTGAGCGAACGGGGAAGAGGGACCTTAGTCAGGGAGGTGATCAAGAACTAGATGGTCACTGACAGAGTTCAAGCATTTCTCTGTGGAGAAAGAACTGACTAGAAGACATAGAATGCACTTTAACAGGGAAGGGAGGAACCTGACCCGTAATGGAATAGGTCTGCACCCCCGTCTGCCTGATCCACTTGGAAATATTCACAGCAGATGCAGCCTGCCCCTTACGAGGTCCATCCTAACAACAAAGAATCTGATTTTCGAATTGGTTCAGTCACCGCCAGGTAATACGGGCACCCCCAAAAGGGGGGCCAGACAGCAGGACTCACCCACCACTCTCCAGCCCAACACCAGACAAGCCCCCCTACCCAAATGCACCCATGCCCCCCAAGCAGAGGCTAAGGGGGGGCAGGGGGCAGGTGAGGGCAACCTATGCAGGGGGAACCTCACTGTGGAGAAGGGGGAAAAACATGTAGGGGAGGGAGGACACAGCAGGGGGGCCTACCATCCCCCTGGAGGGCCCGCGACCAGCCCAGAAATTCCGTCAGAAAGGAGGTGGGACACTACTCACCACACTATGGCACCAGGCCGGCGCTACTCCCAGCAGTTCACCACACCATCTTGGAATGGGGGTGCTGCAGCCTGAGGTACGCTGCAACTCTGATCATGACTGCTGTCGTGACCAGGGCTATGCAACCTCACAAGGTGTTTCACTCGCCGGCCAGCACCCCGTCCAGTGGGGCTATCTCATGGACAATCTAGCAAAGAGCTAATAATTGGCTCACGCTCGCAGACCAGACTGGGAAGACCATAAGGATCTAGAATATCCAGTGTGTCGCCCAGTTCACACAGGAACAAGTTGATTGTAGTTCACACAGGAACAAAATAATAAATAAAAAGAAAAAGAATTCATTTAAAAAGTAAAAAATGCTAGGACCGCAGATCCCAACAGAGAGCCAGGTCCTTAATCCTGACAAGGCAGAAAAAACTGAAGTCCTATAGTAAGAAGTGATGGTATACCCTCTGGGACTGCCTCAGGGGCATAACCAAAAATGTTTCCGCCTAGTCCTAATCCTAGAGAGAGCACCATACAGCCCAACGGTCTTTGTATAGCTTTGTATAATGTGATGGTGAGTAAATCGATACTCGACATGTCACGCTTTAAAATTGCGCACGCTCATGGAATGGCAACAATCCTTAAGGACCAGGCTGCTTTGTAAAACTTTTTAAAATCAGTATTTTTTTCTAGGAAATTACTTGGAACCCCCAAATATTTTATATATATATATATATATATATATATATATATATATATATATATATATATTTTTTTTTTTTTAGCAGAGACCCTAGAGAATAAAATGGAGATCGTTGCAATACCTAATATCACACCATATTTGCGCAGCAGTCTTATAAACGCAATTTAAAAAAGATAAATAAAATCTAATAATAAAATAAAAAAAAAAGAAAAAACAGTAAAGTTAGCCCAATTTTTTTCTATATTATGAAAGATAAATGTTACACCAAGTAAATTGATACTTAACACGTCATGCTTTAAAATTGCAATACATTTTTGGCACTTAAAAATCTCCATAGGCGACATTTTAAAAATGTCTACAGGTTACCAGTTTAGAGTAACAGAGGAGGTCTAGTGCTAGAACTATTGCTCTCGCTCCAATGATCGTGGTGATATGTCCCATGTGTGGTTTGAACGCCATGTACGTATTGCGTATGAGTTCGCTTCTGCGCACAAACTTGGAGGGACGGGGCGGTTCAAAATTTTTTTATTTTTTATTATCATTTATTTTACTGTTTATTTTTTCCCTGTCCCTTTAAAAAACAAAAAATATTTTGATCACTTTTATTCCTATTACAAGGAATGTAAACATCCCTTGTAATAGTAATACGCAGAACAGGGCCTCTTTAATGTGAAATCTGGGGGCAAAAAAGACCTTAGATCTCACATTTACACTTAAATTCAATAAAAAGAAAAAGTCATTTTTAACCACTTTAAGACCGGAGGATTTTCCCTCTTAATGACCAGGCCACTTTTTTCAACTTGGCACTGCGTCGCTTTAACTGACAATTGCGCGGCCATGCAATGCTGTACCCAAACAAAATTTACGTCCTTTTTTTGGTATTTGATCCCCTCTGCGCTTTTTATTTTTTGCGATATTAATAAAAAAAAAAAAGAGCGAAAATTTTGAGAAAAAATTACATTTTCTACTTTGTCTTTTAAAAAATATCCAATATAATCATTTTTTGTCATATATTTTGGTCAAAATGTATTTAGCTACATGCCTTTGACAAAAAAAAAGCGTATTTTTATTGGTTTGCGCAAAAGTTATAGCGTCTACAAACTATGGTGTAAATACTGGCATTTATGCAGCTTTTACTTTCTGACTGCCTATCTCATTTCTTGAAGTGCTAAAATGGCAGGGCAGTACAACCTACCCCCCCCCCAAATTACCACTTTTTGGAAAGTAGACATCCAAAGGAATGTCCTGAGAGGCATGTTGAGCCCATTGAATACTTTTGTCACAAGTTTTTGAAAAATGACAAAAAAAATTTTTTTTTTTTTTACACAAATTTGTAAATGAAATGATATATTGCTCACGCATGCCATGGGTGTATGTGTGATTACACTCCAACATATATTCTGCTGCTTCTCCTGAGTACAGGGATACCACGTGTGAGACTTTCTGGGAGCCTAGCTGTGTATGGGACCCCGAAAACCAATCACCACCTTCAGGTTTTCTAATGGCGTAAATTGCCTATATTACTTCCTCACAGTTTTGGAGGCCCTTGAAATTTAAGATAGCACAAAACCCCACAAATGACCCCATTTTGGAAAGTAGACACCCCAAGCTATTTGCTGAGAGGCATGTTGAGTCCATGGAACATTTTATATTTTGCCACAAGTTTTGGGAATTTGTTTTTTTTTTTTTTACACAAAGTTGTCACTAAAAGAAAAATTGCTCACCTATACCATGGGTATATGTGGAATGACACCCCAAAATACATTCTGCTGCTTCTCCTGTGTACAGAGATACCACATAGACTTTTTGGGAGCCTAGCTGTGTACGGGATCCCGAAAACCAATCACCACCTTTCAAAGGGCGAAAATTGCACACTTTACTTCCTCACTACCTATCGCAGTTTGGGAGGCCCTAAAAATTTAAGATAGCACAAAACCCCCCCAAATGACCCAATTTTGCAAAGTAGACACTCCAAGCTATTTGCTAAGAGGCATGGTGAGTTCATGGAATATTTTATATTTTGCCATAAGTTTCGGGAAAATTATTATGTTTTATTTTTATTTTTTTACACAAAGTTGTCACTAAATCATATTTTTCTCACACATGCCATGGGTATATGTGAAATGGCACCCCAAAATACATTCTGATGCTTCTCCTGAGTATGGGGATACCCTGTGTGTGAGACTTTTTGGCAGTCTAGCCGTGTAAAGGACACGAAAACCAATCACCGCCTTCAGGCTTTCCAAGGGCGTAAAAATTGTTGATTTCACTCCTCACTACCCATCACAGTTTCAGAGGCCATGAAATGCCAAGAAAGCACAACCTCACCCCCCCCCCCCCCCAATGACCCCTTTTCGGAAAGTAAACACCCTAAGCTATTTGCAGAGAGGCGTGTTGAGTGTTTTGCAGATCTCCATTTTTGTCACAAAGTTTTGAAATTTGAAAAAAAAAAAATAAATAAATGCATTTTCCCTTATTTTCTTCATTTTCCAAAATAAATGAGACCTGCAAAATACTCACCATGCATCTTAACAAATACCCTGGGGTGTCTACTTTTCGAAAAGGGGTCATTTGGGGGGTGGGGGGGGGATTTGTGCTATCTAGGAGTGAAATTAACAATTTACACGGTATTTGCACACAGATTTTCCAAACACAATTTTTGCAAAAAAAAAAAAAACTTTTTTTAAATTTAATGCACAAATACACTATATAGTTCCTAATTGTTTGGTAAAATGTAAAAGATTATCTTATACCAAACATGACATGCTTTAAAATTGCACATGCCCGTGCAGCAGCAAAAAAAATACGTACATTTTTAAAAGCCTTTAAAAGTCTTTACGGGTTACCACTTTGGACTTACAGAGGAGGTCTACTGCAAGAATTACTGCCCTCGACCTGGTGTTCGCGGTGATACCTCACATGCATGCTGCAATTGCGGTTTACATATGACACTAGACGGACATTTGCGTGCACCTTTGTGCGCAACTACGGGGGGGGGGGGACAGGGGTGCTTGAATGTTCACTTTTTTTATTATAATTATTTTTTTAGATTTTTTATGTTATTTTGACACCTTCCCTTTCATTTTTTTTTTTTTTAATCATTTTTATTGTTATCACAGTGAATTTAAATATCCCCTATGATAGCAATCTGTAGTGACAGGTACTCTTTTTTAAAAAAAAAAAATTGGGGTCTTTTAGACTCTAGATCATCCCTCTGACCTTAAAGCATCTGACCACACCAAGATTGCTTTCCCAATTTCCCAATGGCGCTGTTTATTTCTGGCCAAACAGAAGTCATGAAATGCTCATAGCTTCCGGTATCTTAGGCCATAGAGATGATTTGAGCCATTCTCGTCGCCAATCAGCTCTATGGTTTGATAATTGGACCACCAGCTGCACCCTATGGTTAACCGGTGGGACAGGAGAGCCAGAGAAAAACCGTGGAAGGAGGCAATAAAAGCAATCTAGCAGCTAATTATCCGCTTGGATGGCTTTTACATGGAAGCCGACTGCTGGCTGTAAAAACGGTACCAAGATGATGCCTAAATCTGCAGGCATCATCCTGGTATAACCACTCCAAGTCCAGCAATGTACCAGTACATTGCTGGTCCTTTTTTGGCATATATTGTAGGTTTTTTTTTTCGTGCAGCCTGTGGATCGATGTGGATAAAGAAGTCTCCGCCAGAAAATGTGGAGTTTACCCATCATTAGCCGCCCAAAACATCCAACCCACTTTAGAATGATGGGTATACCTGACAAATGCCATGTATACCTATTTTTTTTTTTTTTTTTTTAACTGCGGTGGTGAAATCACCTCCTGCAGCGCTGCCATCAGAGATTTCCATATATGCGGTTTGTGTCAGAATATATATAAATCATTGTGGCAGCTGATGGGTGTACCTGCAAGGCAAACTGGTTAACAATAGAATAGAAATAAAAGATTACATTGGTACCTGAAAAGTAAAAAAAAAAATGGTTACCAATGAAAAACAGTAACAGAGTACAGTAAAAGTAGAAAGAGTAGAAGAGCAGAGTAAGAACAGAAAAATAACTCAAACGACAACTATTTTTGGCTTTTTTACTTTATGTTTTTTATGTAAATTTTTTTGTAACTTTTTTTTTTTCCTTCAACTCAACTTAATGTTCCAGCTTAGGGTCTCTCAAAATGACGATAGCCATCGAACATCTTTCGAGACCCTGTGTAAGTGTGCCCTAGACTATGCCGTGCTGTACCCTACGCTAATACTCCACTAGTGTGTGGTAGCATTGGAAACATTCCCTGATGCAGAGACCAGGTTGGCCAGGACAGAGGGGACAATAAATGCGGGTGTTACGCCTAAATCCGCGCTTACGACAGACACGACATCTTCTCTGGGTAGGGGTACTCGGGAGGACATGTGGAAAATGCCTTTCACGCAGCCGGCTCACTGCATCTGGTAGGGAAAGTTGGGCAGGAGCACCACCTGGATACAGGTAGGCACTGATGATCTTTTCCTGGAATTCTAGGAAGGATCCAGTTCGTCCTGATGCTTTGTATAGCACAAAAGCGTTCAGCAAAGTCAATTGGAAAAAAATAAACAGACACTTTTTTGTACCAGCGTCTAGCCTTACGGGCAACTAAGTATGGCGACAAAAGCTGGTCATTCAGGTCCACCCCTGCCTATTAAGGTTATATTCGTGGACACAGAGGGGCTTCCCCAAAACACCAGTTGCTGTAGTAATTTGGACCGTCGTGTCTGCGTGAATGGAGGACAGAACGAAAACATTCTGTGTATCCCTCCACTTCACTGCAAGCAATTTGTCAGTTTTCAAGCAGGCTTTCTCCCCCCGCCTAAGTTGGGAATCTACGAGACATTGGGGGAAGCCCCAGTGATAAGGTTGCACGATGCCACATGTGCCAATTTGTAATTCGAGCAAGGGACTAAAAAGTGGCACGCTTGACTAAAAATTGTCCACGTACAAATGGTACCCCTTTCTGAATAAGAGTGACACCAAATCCCAAACTATCTTGCCGCTGCTCCCTATGTAGTCTGGGCAGTTGGGGGGCTCCACAGTGCTATCTTTACCCTCGTAAACATGGAAACTAACTGTATAGCCTGTGGCCCTGTCACACAGCTTATACAGCTTGACCCCGTATCTGGCACGCTTGCTGGGGAGATACTGCTTGATAGCAAGGCGGTCAGCAATAGTAATCAGGGACTCTTTAACGCAGACAACTTGTTGGGGGGTAAAAAAGGCTGCAAACTGCTAATTGAAGTGGTTTACGAGGGGCTGAATTTTGTGGAGCCAGTCATATCCAGGGTCTCCCCGAGGACAACAGAGTTCATTGTCGTTGAAGTGCATGAACCGCAGTATTTGCTCGTATCTCGCCCTGGCCTTGGAAGCAGAGAACACGGGTATATGGTGAATTGGGTTAGTGGACCAATATAACCACAACTCACTCCTTTTAGTTATACCCATTTTAAGGGAAAGGCCTAGAAAAGTCTTAAACTTGGAAACCGTTATAGGTTAAGGGACGAATTTGGATTGTTGGCAATGAATTGACCAGCATATAAATTGCTTTGGTCCATAATAGATCTGTAAAGATCTTCAGTGAAAAACAGCACAAAAAAATTAAGAGGAGTAAAATTGTCTGTTTCCACCTGAATTCGGGATTGGGCAGTGAATGGGGGAAGTACGGGCGCTGTAGAATCTGCCAATTAGGGCTGCCGATTAGGATATGCCAGCGCTTCAGGGAGGGCACTATGGGCTCTACAGGCCTGTGTTCGAATTATTGGTGGCTGCGGGCCACTACCTGTGCTAGCCACCGCACCAGCTTCAACTGCACTTATGGGACTCGCCACATCACCAAGTCTTACTGCAGTGCTGGTTTGTCTACCACCAGGGTGTACTAGGCCGCTGGTGCTTGCCAGTTCACCAGAAGTGTGAGCGGCACTAGTACCAACACTCTGCTCCATACAAGCACCCTGTGATCTCTGTACCTCAGCAACTCCAGAACGGGGTCGGTTATGCCTGACCTTAGCAGGGACCCCTCCGTCATCGGAGCTATCTGTCAGGGAGCCACTCCTGTCTACAGGCCCATATACTGACCCCGACTCTGCCAGTGAGGCTTCCCCATTGCCCTCATCTGACATGGTCAGTATACTGTAGGCCTCTTCACTAGAGTACCACCGTTTGGACATTTTAGCCACTAAATTTACAGGTACACTAGTGTGACTCACAGGTAAAAAAGCAGCTAGTTGTCGAGGACTATTTCAACCGCTACAAAAAAACTGCTAGTGCTAGCAGAGATCAGGCCTGACTCTGGTAACGCTGCGGTTTGTGTGTTGTGTTTTTGAAAGTTACAGTAATCTATTGATTACTGCATTTGCCTGGGTGGGCTGGGCTGGGCTGGGTGGAGGGGCTAAACGCAGGTGCTAGCAGGTGTCGTGACCGATCCTGCTAATGCTGCGTTTTGGGAACCCTAAACTATTGGGGACGCTACTCTAGTTCTGATCAGATCAAAGATATTGATCCGTTTAGATACTATACTAGTAATGGAAGCGTTTGGTGTGTGTATGTGTGTGTTACCGGAAATCAAAGGGTTAACAAATTTTTCTAACTATGCGGCTGGGATATGCGCTGTCCTAGACTGACGCTAACTAGCATTAATGCCAACTAATGTCACCCGTGACACTAATAATAGTGATCAGAAAAAAAACTGTACACTATAAGAGGGACACTGTGACAGGGCAATGAAGGGTTAACTGGGGGTAATCGGGGTGATCAGGGGGTTAAATCTTCATTGGGGGGATGGCGGGTACCCTAAACCTACTTGGGACTGAAACTAACTCGCTAGCGCTAAATCAAGTCACAATCACACTATTACAGAAAACCACTATATACCTGTATATAGTGTGCAATGTGACAGGGGGTGAGGGGGTTAACTGGGGGGGATCAGGGGGTAAATCTTTATTGGGGGGGGTGGCGGGTATTCTAAGCCTAAAAGTAACGGTTGCTAGAGCTAAACCAAGTCACACTATTACAGAAATATATAAAACTGCTATATACTGTATATAGTGTGCAATGTGACGGGTGTAGGGGTTAACTGGGGGTGATCGGGGGTGATCAGGGGGTTAAATCTTTATTGGGGGGGTGGCGGGTACCCTAAACCTACTTGGGACAGAAAATAACTCGCTAGCGCTAACTGAAGTCACAATCCCACTATTAAAGAAACACAGACAACCGCTAAATACCTGTATATAGTTTGCAATGTGACAGGGGGTGTAGGGGTTTACTGGGGGGGGAGGGGGGGATCAGGGGTTAAATGTGCCTATCTAGGTGTGTGTGTGTGTGCTTTGTGAAGTACTCACGTTTGATCCTCTCTTCTCTCACGCTGGAATCCAAAAAGGATTTGGGGAAGGAAGAGAGGATCTTTTCTGTGTCTGTGTTTATATTACACAGGCACAGCTAGGTCTGTGATTGGTCAGCATCGATCAGCAGGTCCAGGCCAAAAATCATTGGCCTGGACCTGATGACTGATCGGTTCTGAACCGAATCAGACCATCCGCGCCCCAGAGCCCCGGGAATGAGCGTCGTAGAGCTACGTCGATTTGCCCAGGAGCGGGGACACCTCTCCTGCCGCTCATAAAAGTGATCCCGTGAAGAATCTGCTACTGGGACCACTTTTAAATTAAAGCGGACCGTCCGCCATGTAAAAAATAACACAGAGGTTATGGCAGCTATCTGCCTTAATAACCCGGGTATTTAACATCAAAGTAGCAACGTAAATACACAGCGGGCAATCTGGAAGTGGTTAAATTATCCATAGGTGAAGCTTTGCAGGTTACCAGTTTAGATTTTCAGAGGAGATCTGATGCTCTCGCTCTGATGATTGCGGAGATACCTCACATGTGTGGTGTGATCACGGTTTAGGAATGCGTGCGGGACCAACGTCTGTAAGCACGGGGTGACAGGGGGGATTTAAAAAATAATTTTATTATTTATTTTATTTTATTTCTTTTTACAGTGTTTTAAAAAAAAAAATTGATCACTTTTATTGCTGTCAAAAGGAATCTAACATCCCTTTTGAAAGAAATAGCAATGACAGGTAGTCCTTTTGTAGAGATCAGGGGTCCCCCCCCCATCTCTCCTTTGGGCTCCATGCAGCCGATCAGACACAGATCGCTATGCAGCCAGTAAACAAAGAGCCAGAACCGGAAGTGGTGATAAAAGTCAACACTCGCCAGTTCTAAAGTCACATAGTGGGAGGAACAGCTTCAGTTACTCTCACTGTGAGGCCGGACATGGAAGCCGCTGGTCACACCGCTCCTGGGCTTTCCGATCACTTGGGAGAGCCCGGTAATGGCGGCGGCAGGGGGACCCTCTTTCCCCTGTAAAAGTATTCCGGCGGCTATTCAGCAGTTCAGGACTACTTTTACATGAAAGAGAATTCCTGGCTGTAAAAAATTACACCGGGATCATGGTTGTAGCCTCAACTATGATCCAGGTACAACAACTTCCCTGTCAGGACATACAGTATCTCACAAAAGTGAGTACACCCCTCACATTTTTGTAAATATTTTATTATATCTTTTCATGTGACAACACTGAAGAAATGACACACTGCTACTATGTAAAGTAGTGAGTGTACAGCTTGTATTAATGTAAATTTGCTGTCCCTTCAAAATAACAACATACAGCCGTTAATGTCTAAAGCGCTGCCAACAAAAGTGAGTACACCCCTACGTAAAGATGTCCAATATGGACACAATTAGCCATTTTCCCTCCCCGATGTCATGTGACTCGTTAGTGTTACAAGGTCTCAGGTGTGAATGGGGAACAGGTGTATTAAATTTGGTGTTATCGTTCTCACTTTCTCATACTGGTCACTGGAAGTTCAACATGGCACCTCATGATAAAGAACTCTCTGAGGATCTGAAAAAGAATTGTTGCTCTACATAAAGATGGCCTAGGCTATAAGAAGATTGCAAAGGCCCTAAAACTGAGCTGCAGCACGGTGGCCAAGACAATACATTGGTTTAACAAGACAGGTTCCACTCAGAATAGGCCTCACCATTGTCCTCCAAAGGAGTTGAGTGCACGTGCTCAGCATCATATCTAGAGGTTCTCTTTGGAAAATAGACGTATGAGTGCTGCCAGCATTGCTGCGGAGGTTGAAGAGGTGGGGGGGTCAGCCTGTCAGTGCTCAGACCATACGCTACACACTGATCTGCATGGCTGTTGTCCCAGAAGGAAGCCTCTTCTAAAGATGATGCACAAGAAAGCCTGCAAACAGTTTGCTGAAGACAAGCAGACTAATGATGGCATGGATTACTGGAACCATGTCCTGTGGTCTGATGGGACCAAGATAAACTTATTTGGTTGGTTGTGTGATGTTGGTTGTGTGTGACAGCAGCCAGATGAGGAGTACAAAGACAAGTATGTCTTGCCTACAGTCAAGCATAGTAGTGGGAGTGTCATGGTCTGGGGCTGCATGAGTGCTGCCAGCACTTGGGAGCTACAGTTCATTGAGGGAACCATGAATGCCAACATGTACTGTGACATACTAATGCAGAGCATGATCCCCTACCTTCGGAGACTGAGCCGCAGTGAGTATTCCAACATGATAAGGACCCCAAACACACCTCCAAGACGACCACAGCCTTGCTAAAGAAGCTGAGGGCAAAGGTGATGGACTGGTCAAGCATGTCTCCAGACCTAAATCCTATTGAGCATCTGTGGGGCATCCTTAAACAGAAGGCTCATTAGAAGAGTGGAAGAGGACTCCAGTGGAAACCTGTGAAGCTCTGGTGAATTCCATGCCCAAGAGGGTTAGGGCAGGGCTGTAAAATAATTGTTGGCACACAAAATATTGACACTTTTGGACATTTCCACTTAGGGGTGTACTTAATTTTATTGCCAGAGGTTTAGACATTAATGGCTGTGTGTTGAGCTATTTTTAGGGGACAGAAAATTTACACTGTTATACAAGCTGTACACTCACTACTTTACATTGTAGGTAAGTGTCATTTCTTCAATGTTGTCACATGAAAAGATACAATAAAATATTTACAAAAATATGAGGGGTGTACTTACTTTTGTGAGATACTGTATATATACAGTGGCCGATAGGGAGGTGATTAATGAAGCACAGATCCCACTCAATTAGCTTCTTCTCTGGCTACAGAGACTCAGGAAACGGACAGCAAAACCCAGAGGTGATATAATGCACGTCACTTCCTTGTTCAGTCTACCTATGAGAAATTAGAGATTGGATATACACTGGTCTCCCTCCCCTTTTCCCAGCGACATCCTCATTGGAGTTCCTTGCCTGACAGGTGGGACAAGGCACATGGGGGGGCATACTACTGGGGGTCTGTGAAATACAAACTCTATCTCTCCAAAAAAAAAAAAAAAAATCAATTGTGATCTTTGATTTGAAGTAGACTTTCATTGTCTTTGGACCTCAGGAAAAAAAATTGGCTATTGTTCCCTAAAATAATAACACTGGTGGAGGCAGCAGTGCACAGTATGAATGATATGTACATATCTGGTTAAAAGGCAAAAAAAAAAGTGGATCTAAACTGCATCTGAGCACTAAAAATACTTAGTAGTTAACTTGTATCATTTAAAGCAAACTTAACCATCAATCAATGCTTCCTTGCTTTATTTCGCTGAAATTTCACTTTGAATAATATTCCCTAGCATATCTAGCCTTCGTGAGTAAGTGCAGATTATTCATGTAGCATTTACTTCCTTTCTTGAATCCATCTGCCCTTAGCTCAGGCATGCAGGCAGGAGGGTGTGCTTAGCTGAGAAAATCTCTCCTCCCCTCCTGAAGTCTCCTGCGATGTATGATATAATTTGCCTAGGTCTGGAAACCAGGAAGTAACTGAAGAAATGCAAAAAAAGGTTTAAAACAAGTAAATAGAATATCCATTACGATATATTTATTAATAATAGAAGCGTGAGGATTTAAAATAGTCAATGTTGATTAAGAGAGTATAGTTCCACTTTAATGGTCAAACATTTGAGATCTTCTGTCAAAGCCCCAATCTCTGTCCACCAAAGAACTGCAGTGTGCTTCTGTTTAGTCCTGGTTCACACCAATGTGACTTGAGAGGTCAAAGTCGCATTACAAGTCGGACCCTATTCGTGGCAATGGAACCATTCAAATCACCGTGTCATTCACAGCACTACTTTTGTGTGATTTCAGTGCAACTTGCATTGACATCTGTTACATGAAGTCGCACAGATGTCAGCAAGCCACACAAGAAAATCGCACTGATATTTGGCTTTGAAGTCACGCTGACGTAGCTTGACTTTAAAGCCGCACCGTTGTGAACCAGCTTAAAAACCATGTTCATAGCTGACAGGGGGAGCAACAATGCCAAATTTTGTCAGCAGGAGCAAACTGAAATAACAGCTTCCCCTTCTAGCAGAGGTCAGGATAAGATGGTAAGATGAAAATTTGGGATTATAAATGGGAATGAGTTTTTTATTTTTAATACAGTGAATGTAAATATCCTAATCAGGATGTGTAAGTATTTAAAAAAAACTGTATGGTTTGTAAATATATGCTCGAATTCATAAAATAATTTGTGTCGTAGAATTCATCAAATTGAAGCAGCCAGAACCTGGCACAGCTGGGCATGGGAGCAAATCAGCTTTTTTATTTCATTAGCTCAGCTTTCATTCAGCTGATAAGTTGCCGGGCACATCTCATCCAGGTTCGGTCTTTACTAGTTTTGGTAAATGTGTGCCACATCCTATTTGCCCCATGGTAGTGCAACAAATAGCATGACTTGCAACAAAATCATGCAACTAGCAGTATGATCTATATGAATGTTTTAAAGAACTGCCAGAATTGGATCTGCTACACAATTTAGCCCTCGTTCACATCGGTGCAATTTGACATGCATTTTGACAGGCCAAATCGCATATCAAATCGTAGCCTTTTCCCGTAAATGGGCGCCTCCCAATCCGTGCGACACCGAATTTGCGGCGCCCGCATCCATTATCAAAAGTAGTTCCTGCGCTTTCAATAAACATGAAATAAAATGCAGCGCTATAGATTGACTTGTGTATATATAGGCATAAGTCCACTTCAAGATGGTATATGGAATAGTGCAATCCACCAACACCTTGGTAAGTGAAAAGTCCATATATTCAGTGACTGGAACAGTGAAAACCTCCACCACACATAAAGTAGCCGATTGGCCTCTTACCGAATAGATATGACCACTGCTCTAACAATGGTCACCAAACGCCTTATATTCAAAGCAGGACGATCAGCCCCAGAAAACGCCAGCAGGTACTCCCAAGGAATTCAGGTAACACATCCCAGAGCCAGGAACAATCATGCAACCTCACTCCCGAATGTTAGGATATAAAAACGGGGGAAGACCATGGTGAAGTACGTTCCAGCATGTAAATGTTTATTCAAGATAGAATACACTCACCGAGTATATGTACATAAAAAGACCTTCAGTAAAACTTCAAATGTAGAGACCGCTGTGCAGCAGTAAGTCCGTTCCGGCTTGTGACGTCGACGCTCGCTGGTAACTCCGCCTACATGTTTTGCAGGCAACTGCGTCATCAGGGGGGGGAGTGGTCAACATTGGAAGACATCATTAAATAGTGGCTGAGTCCGGAAGAGGAAGAAGTCGTTGGACATGCCCACTAGAGCCACACAGGAAACCGGAAGAACCCTCTGAACCGCACAGGGAAAAAAGGAGTTCCTGAACCGCAAGCTAGATGGGCAATGAACCGGAAGCATTGCTAAGTTGCGGAAACAAAACAAATCTTCACAATGGGAGAAAAGCAGATCCATACTACGGAGAGTGTAGGAGGAAATAAATACACACCACGGAAAGCATATCGACCAACCAAGGTCTTATAAAAGCGGATAAATGGAAAACATCATACTTAAAACCAAAAGCAGGGGGGAATAAATAAACGGGTCGAGGTCACAAGCCAGAAGAACACACATAATATAGACCACAATCCAATGATATAGGTTGCATAAGAATTATAAGATACAATAGAGTAATAACATTAAACACACATAGTATAAAAGTTATAATAAAAGCTAGCTGTTGTTAATAAAGGAATTAATATCAAGGTCTACGTTCAAGCCAGATGGTCTAAGGCATTTCAAAAGATAGATCCATCTAGTCTCCAAATGCGAGATGCCCCTACGTAAGTGCCCCCTCGCCAATTGGGTTTGAAGAGGTCAATGACCATAAAAGAGGTCCCTGAGGGATCCCTTCCGTGGTATTTGTCGTAGTGTTTCGGAAAATTATGCTTCGGGAAACCCCTCCGGATGTTCCCGATGTGCTCATTCATTCTCACCCTGAACTCCCTAATTGTGCGCCCTACATAGTGTAGCCCACAGGGGCAGATGATTAGATATACCACATTTTTCGTCGTGCATGTTGCAAAGCATTTGATGTCATATGTTATACCAGTCTTATTGCACGAGAATTGGGTGTACTTCCTCTGTTTCAAATGATTAATTGAACAGACAGCACATCGTCTGCAGGGTAAAAACCATCCCTATCAAAAAAGAACTTGGGTCTAACAGGGGGCTCAATGACATTGGGAGCTACCCTCAACCTCAATGGAGGAGCACCCCTAAAGATAACTGAGGGGTGATTGGGAATGATGGGTCCCAAAATTCTGTCCCCTTTCAAAATGTCCCAATGTTTGGCCAAAATCCTTTTTACCATATAATGGTGAGAGGAGAAGGATGTGAAGAAGGAAAACCGGGGTGAGAACTTAGTAGTCTCATCTCCCACCCTATTGGTAGATGAAATCTCCCTCTCCGGATTTAAAATCGAATCCCTATCCATCTCTGCCACCATTTGGACAATGGAATAGAGTTTGTCCGATCCTTAGCCCCTGTCCAGGAAACGTTCCTTCAGAACCTGAGCCTCTGCATGGAAGTCCTGCAATAAAGTACAGTTCCTCCTGAGTCTCCGGAACTGACTTTTTGGGACCTCCCTCAGCCAGGGTCTGTGATGACAACTCTCCAAGCTGATAAACCCGTTACGGCCCGTTTCCTTAAAAAACGTGGAAGTAGTCAGTTTATTATTCTGGACCCGAATCCTCAGATCAAGAAAGTGTATTTCCTCCCCACTGATATCATGTTTGAGGGCTATACCACGATCATTATCATTCAGAGTGGAGAAAAAGGACTCTAAGGAGTCCCTATCTCCACCCCAAATCAGCAATATATCATCAATATAGCGCCCCCAATAGAGGAGTTCCGGGATGCTTTGTCCATAGATCACTTCACCTTCCCATCTGGCCATAAAGAGGTTGGCTATTGAAGGGGCAAATTTTGCCCCCATGGCCACACCTCTGCATTGGACGTAATGGGTACCCCCAAACCAGAAAAAATTATGCCCCATCGCATAATCCATAAGGTTGAGGATAAACTCCTGTTGTCTCCTAGGGAGAGACGCGTCTTCATGGAGGAAGTGCTGTACTGCTTCCGACCATGTTGGTGGGAAATAATGGTGTAGAGAGAGGTCACATCTGCTGTTGCCAGCAGAAGGCCCTCTCTCCACTCAAAGGCATCCAGAGACCTGACCATTTGTGTGGTGTTCTTGATGTATGATGGCATGGTGGTAACAATGGGTTGAAGATAGTGGTCAATGTAGCGCCCTACTGTAGATGTTATTGAGTTTATGCCACTAATTATGGGCCGTCCTGGAGGATGGAGGGGGTCCTTGTGGACCTTGGGCAGATAGTACATAATGGGTATATGAGTTGCCACAGGAATCAAAAATTCCTTCTCCTTCTTATTCAGGATCTGCTGCCGATAGCCCTCCTCCACCAATGAGATTAATTCTCTCTTATAGGCGGCAGTGGGATTTTTGGGCAATGGGCAATAAGTGTCCTGATCGGACAAAATCCTGTGCATTTCCGCACAGTAATCTACTTTATTTAAAATGACCACCCGTCCACCCTTGTCCGCTGGGCAAACCACAATATCATTGCGTTTCTTTAGGGAGTCCATTCCCACTTTGAATTTGGGATCCACATACACCTTGTGCAGTTTGCCTTTTCCAAATACGCAAGTACCACATCTCTGAACACATTCAGAGATGGAGGAAGATTTACTGGTGGATTGAAAAGCGACGCATTGGCTAAAGACGAGTGTTTAAAGCCATCGGAAATTAGGAATATTATTCCTTACAGGGTTCGAAGTTAAATATCTTTGAACGTGCAGTTTACTGATGTACTTATGTACATTGATGAATACATCGAACTTGTTCAGGCTGCGGGGAGGCACAAACTTCATACCTGCGCCAAGAACAAGCTTCTCCTCACTGCTCAACTCTGCACCGCTCAAATTAAAAAGACCTTGATCAATTAAGCCCGCCTTGTTCTTTTTTGCCCTGAGTCGCTTGCCCCCTCTGGACCCTCGTTTTGGTCTAATCTTCTTTTGAATTTGTTTTTTTTCCTCAGGAAAAAAATGTTGACCATGGCCTGAGGTGGCATATGATCTCTCCTCAAGTTGGGGCCTCTCATCCCTGTAATCACACTGGTAGGGCCTCCCAAACTCAGGGGTACCTCTGTAAGAAGGGGTTCCAAGTGGACCATAATCATTATGATCCTTCGAATAATCACCTTGCCTACTCCAACCCTCATTAGGATGTTGAGTGATATAGCGGTCACCTGGTGATTGTTCAAAACCCCTAAGGACCTCAAATCTATTGGAGAGGGCTGGTTGGTTTCTACTAGGTGCTCTCCCCCTTCTCCCTTTCCCAGACCTCCCACGTCGTGGGGGGGGGGGGAGGGGAACATGTTGCACCAGGGGCGAAGCAATCCTAGTAGTGGTGGATCTAAGATTGGATACCGATGCCAAAGATGGAGGTTCAGCTGATGCAGCATCCAGTTTAACTTGCCACTTAAAGACTTTATTGCTTTTATAGTCATCGGTATCCCTTAGATATTTTTTTATTTTTTTTTAATAAACAACTTTCCAAGAACCCACACAGATGTCTTTCAAATCACCCCTGAAGTTGGACTGAAATGAGGCTTTGAAATCGTGCAAGTTCAAAGCCACATTGATGTGAATGAGGGCTTACCCAAAAAAGCTCCAAAAATTAAAAGTATGGTGCAAAAGAACTACCTAAATTTGCTGCACGTGTTGGAAACGGCAGAAAAAAATGTTGCTAGGTTTTCATGAATTTGGCGCAGGACATCCATATATGGCCATAAAGCCAAAAAAAGTGTTTAAAATGCTTTACTAATTCACCCTCAGTGCCCTGTACCATCTTTCTCAATGGACTCTCAGCTGTAGGTCATTGTACTCTGTAGGAGCCAATGGTTCATGCGCAGTAATGAACAGAATGTTGGCTGCACTGCTGTTACTATGGCTACCAGACATTGAATAGCTGCTGTCTGCTATCAAGGTTTTTGTTTTTTGTAAGAAGTATATTTAATGTGGAGGGTCAAGGGGGCATATTTAATTCTTTAGAACAAAACCACACGTACCCATTAAGCTGAAAATGCTAACCACATTTCATGATAAACAGAAGACCACTAGAGAAAGTATTTTTAAAATACATTAAACATAGGTAACAACAAGCAAATAAAAATGGGAGTCTCCCAAAAACTTTTAGGTAAATGCTACAATAATAATAATGTAAACTGTGTATTTGCTGAAAATCAAGTTTCCTAAGAAGTTATATAAATCACAAAATATAATTATAAAATGTCAAAATAAATAAAATGTCATTAATTAAGAGTTTGTGAAGAAATGTATCATCAAAATAATTCTACAGACAATATTAATCCTAATTAGGACTGCCTAAACAGACCAGTAAGTATTTGCAAACTGCCATCATTTTTGTAAATAAAAATCTAAAATACTTCTAAATACCATCTAAAATGTATTCAGCTATACCATATTTTATTTACAAGTTTTTCTAGATTTGAACTATTTTGTTAGATTTGAGCCATTTTGATTTTAAACATATTCAGATCAACATCACAGCATTATGCATTTCAGTCACATGTATTCAGACATAAATTTCCTGTTTGCTAATAAAAATTCTACATTGATGTACCCTGACTTGGCATTAATCTAATAGTAGGCTATTCAAGATAATGTCACTTGTGAAGTCGTTCATGTAGTGTGAAAAGTGGTGATGCTAAGTGACAGTTCAGCTGGTAGTGCTCAACCCCATAGCGATCGTCTTTGACTTGTCATTAATGCTTCAGGAGACTACACTACCTATAGATGCAACAGAGGAAGAGCACTGGTCTCTGAAGAATAAACTTCCCTGTGAGCATAAGGGACATATAATGTGCCTTCAAGCTTTGAGAAGGCTGTGCATCATGATATTATATTATATTATATATTATATATATATATATATATATATATATATATGCACACACACAAACTCATACACAGAACATGCCTTGTCAACACATTTTATCTGTCTGGCAAGAGAATACTTCATTTACTATAAGAGACTCCTTACAGGATGTAATAGAAGGTCTAATCACAATTCTTAGGATAATCCGTGGTAGCAATTTATATAATTTAAGGCTGTTTTCACACTAATCTGACATACTGCTGAGGGTCAATGCATGCTTCCTATTCTTATGCAGTCCTGGCACACTAAGAGCCACCTTGCCAAGATGTCCATCTAATCAAATAAGAATCACACTACAAATGATGCACTTAGTTTTTCTTTTTAGAGCAGCAAACTACCAGTGTTGTTAACATCATTATTATACTGTTCTTTACATAACAAAGTAAATCGCATTATGTTTGATAAACCCTTAAACAGCACCCTACATTATGTTCACATTAATAAAAACACTACCTGTAATTAATAACCCATTTAAACGTAACACATTTTCATAGAACATTATATAAAGAATTGTATGTACAAATTATTTATTTAGCTCAAAACATTTGGAGGTTGATTTATTAAAAACGGGCTTCTAACTTCAACTTTTTCAATTGAGCTTTGACAAAAAAAAAAAACAACTCGAAGCTGATTTTTCTGTATGGTTAAAATTCAGCGTTTCCTTACACTATTGTCTAACATATATTTTTACTATTTAAAGGAGAAACCTAAAAAAGGTAATTTTTTTCCTCTCTTACATTGTTTGTTAGGTTATCCTGTAGAAAATAATTGCTGTCCTGCTAAAATCCACTACTCTGTTCTTTGTTTATGTCAACGGGGCCAGCTTTCGCTTCTGGGTTCTTGCAGCTGGCTCCCAGATGACCCACCCCAATGCATGCACTGTGCGGTTTAGATTCTCCCAAAGCCTCAGGGGATGGATGACATGAGCAGCTCTCAAAATTTGCACTCGACTGCCCGTATTTGGCAAATGGAAATTAGATGAGGGCGAGTGTGGAGCGGAATTGAGGAAGTGGAATTGCCACTGGCAGGCATGGTTGAATGTGAGCCGATTCTCCATCCAGCAATCAGATTTCCTTATGTGAAACAGCCTGAATGTGAAACGCTGGCCGCTGTCAAACAAAGTCCCACCTCCTGAACCGGCTCCTATGATAGACAGAACACTAGTCCAATGCAGGGAAATTGAAGTAATGTGATGTCTATCATAGAAGGTGGTCCAGGAGAGAGGACTTTGTTTGGCAGCGGCCAACGTTTCACATCAAAGCTGTGTCACAGACGGAGATCCCCTCTCTGTGTGATCCGGCTGGCTCTCCTCTTCCTCTCCTCTCCCTTCCCTACAGTTTCCTGACTGATCGTTAGGAGGAGAACCAGCTACTATAAGGCTGCATTGATGGGCATGGATGAGGCTGCATTGATGGGCAATGATGAGGCTGCACTGATATGCTGCATTAATGGGCACTGATAAAGTTGTTGTTGTTATATTTATTTTTGTAACTTAATTCTGCATAAAACATTTAACAGTGTCATTTCATGACATAATTTACAAGAGCGTGTTTAGGGGTTGGAATTAGGGATGAGGCAGGGTAGGGGGTTCAGTGGGGCAACTGGTGGCAAGCAACTCTTAAGACCTGGCTAGTAGCTCAGGACTTGAAATTTTGAGCCCTGACATGAGTATCCCAGGAGGGTGTGGGCAGCTGGATTACATCAATGCCATCTACTGCAGGTGAGAAATTTGAAAGCGCAGGGGCATTTTCATAAAATAGTAATAATAAATACATCTACAAATGTAAGAAAGAAAGGTTGGAGGGGGGAGGAGTATTATGATGTAAAAAGTGTAGAAAAGGTGAATGTTTGCTTTAACTGCACTAATCTCATTTCAAGGGAGTTTGTCATGGACTGCAAAAAATCACCCACTGCATCTAGCGGTCTGAGCAGACTTTTGGAGATTCTGCTGAAAATCCAGGTCTGTAATTGCCAGCTTCTACTTTGCTACCCTTCTTTTGGATAGGTACAACATTTGTGGTCGGCCAAACATATGAACTTTTCCGGTTAATTGTTTAAATAATTTTCTACATCCAGGTCTCCCTCAAGTGTCATACCCAGTTTTAATTTTAATGATCCCATTGTTTTTTTTTTTCCTTCCGTCTCTTAGGTACCTAAAAAAAAAAGCTTAGTCTCCTTTTTTTTTTATAGATTTAGAACCAGTTCACACCATAGAAACACAGTCCGGATGTGTTCCAGATGCACTTCTACATGCACGTCTTTGATGCTTTCAATTGTGTTTTTCATGTGGCCTAGTGCATTTTTTCCCACTCTTTTTTCTTAACCTTAAATAGGGACAAAAAAATATATGTGTTGCAGCGCTATAGATGCATACAAAATAAATATGAAATTGTATGAAAAAGTTATGAAGTGTCCTTAATCACAAGAAAGTGTCCTTTGTAACAAATCCAAGTATAAAAACATTTTAGTGCCAATTTCCAAGTGCAAAAAATATTCTCAGGTGTCACCCGTGAGGTCTTGCCTTCACCATATAGCTGAATTGCAAACTCACCAGAACTTAGTGCTGTCTAAATTATAGGACCGTAATAACACCTTCAGCTACTGGTTTACTTCCTCGCTGGTTGTCAACGTTAAACAGTCAGATATAATGGATCTCCAAATCGTTAAGATGAGGCCATCAGGGAACTCTCAAAACAGCCAGGCAGGATAAATCATCAAACACAAGAGAAAAAATACTCCTAGTGTAGTATTTATTGTACCAAAGATTATAAGAACAACAAATTTATTCAAAATAAAAAATATCTTAAACTCACATTAACAGATCTCGCCAGACTTTATTTACATTTACATAGGCCTTGCAGTCTTTCTCCAGCCCAGGCCACCAGAATGTAGGCCCCTCTAGAGTCCAGTTTTGCAAAGACAATGGCGTAGTTAAGTCTTTGGAATCATTTAGGAACCAAGGGAAGAGCATAGCGGTTCTTCAATGTGATCTTGTTTAGGTCACGGTAGTCCAAACATGGTCTCAGCAAATTATCCTTTTTTTCTACAAACAATATACCTGCACCAGCCGGTGAGGTAGAAGGAAAGATAAATCCTTTCTGCAAGTTTTCGTCATTGTAGTCCTTCAAGGCCTTAGTTCCCATTCGGACATGGGAAAGATGCGTCCAAAAGGGAATTTCCGCTCCAGGGAGAAGCTTGATGGGGCAATCATAGGATCTGGGCGGGAGAAGGGTATCTGCTCCCCCTTTACTGAAAACATCCAAATTATTCATTGTAAGGCTTTGGAACCACTTGGCACAATTCTGTGTCTGAGAACATACACAACACAACACAACAAGGTAGCGGATGATGAAGCTGATGCTGTTATGCAGTTTCCTGGCAGTATGGTGACAAGAACTTGACACTTCCGGAAATCCAATTAATCTGTGGGTTGTGAGCCTGTAGCCAGGGTAGGCCCAGGATGACCGGAAATAATGGTGATGAAATTGAGTCTAAAACACAATAGCTCCTGATGGTTGGTGGAGGTGATGGTCAGGATTGGTGGGGTCTCTTCCAAGTCCTGATTTAATGCAAGACCAATCAGCCAGGAATACGGCGAGTCTTTGTCCTCTAGTTCGTAGCGGGATATGTTGCTGAGCTGCGAAGGACAGGTCGATGAAACAGCTACAAGCTCCCGAATCAATAATTGCGGTCACCGACACGATTATTCCCAGAAGCTGGAAGGAAATAGGCAGAGCTATGTGAGCTGAGCTCGCAGACAAGGGTGACTGGTTAACTGAAGAAAGGGAAAGACAGACACTTACGCAGCTTAGCTGGGCAGGTATGTACGTAGTGACCGGCTTCTCTGCAGTATAGGCAAAGGTTATTCAAACGTCAGCGTTGGCGTTCTTCTGGAGTTAATGAAGGGCAGATCAGGCCCAGTTGCATAGGTTCAGGTGCCCCTGGAGCAGATGAAGCAGTATTTCCAGAAACCAAGTTGGGAGGAACAGGAATCCTGGGCAACATCCATACCAGACGGAACAGTTACATGGATCTTTCAGATCTGCATTGACGTAAGCAGCGATCAATCTGGATTGAAAGAGTGAATAAAGCTTCTAGAGAGCTTGGCATGCCAACCCGGGCAAGTTCGTGCTTAAGGCTGCTTGAGAGACCCAAACCAAACTGATGACAAAGGGATGCATCATTACAACTGGTATCTGCACTTCAGCATCTGAAATCAGTGATTTAGTCCTCGACCACTCTGCAGCCTTGCATGTAAAACTGTCTCGGCAGTGGTGGTTCGCTGTAGGTCGTCATATAACTGTGACATGGCATTGAAAAATAATTGTATAGTATTTAGTTGTGCGTTATTATCTTTCAATAATCGGTGGGCCCAGGATTGTGGTTCCCCTTGAAGCAGGGAAATGATGAATCCCACTTTGGTGGATTTCCGGGGAAAATGTCTGTGGCTGTAAAGTAGAGTTGACATGCATTGCAGAACGCTTTGAACTTACTCCCGTCACCAGAGAACCTCTCAAGGTTTGGTACTCGAGGTTCAGGGGATAACATTATTGTACGGTTTGTTGCACACCCTGCTTGAGTAGCAGATACAGCAGAGGTGGAAGCAGAAGCGGGAGTAGTTGCTGATGTAGCAAAATACTGAACACATTCCTCCAGATGACATATCCTTCCTGTAGAGTCTTAACTGCTTGTGTAAGAGCAGCAAAGTGCTGACAGATCTCATCCAATGAAGAGGGTCCTCTTGCAGGCTTAGACATGGCTGTTTGGTACTGTCACGTACCTGTTTGGTGAGCCTGATTTGTAGAGGAGGGCATTTCATACAGCTCTGGCTTAGGGGCCACTGATAATGAGACAGCAGCCACAGGAGCACGGTGATGTAGGAGTGCCTGTAATCAGTCCAGTAGTCTGCATGGCAGCAGTCAGCAGGTGGATGTGGCAGCAAGCAGGCTGGTAGTGGAAGAGCTGGCACGGACCTTGGCAGACTGTAGAAGGCAGCTGGAAGCAGGCTTTTCTGGACTGACAGTTGTATTAGACTGGATGAGCAGGATGCAGGGTCAGACAAGCCAAGTTGGTAATGGTCGGGCAGATTAGACATAGATGGCAGACAGCAGGATGGTTGGGTCACAAGCCAAGTCGGTACCAGGAGAACAGTCAAGCAGAATTAGGAGGCATAAGCGGAAACCAATAGACAAGCCAGAGTCAGGGTATGAAGCAGACTGTGCGTGCTCCCTAACTCACGAGTATTAACATCTGCCCAGCCAGTTGCTGTTCTGCGCATGTGCACGCGATGGAACTCCATCCATACTATGGACCTGTCTTCTCTGACAGACGTAACCTAGCTGCCTCCAGGGTGGTAGACTTTATCAGTGCCCACTGATATCTTACTCCTGTCATTTTACTCTCAACATTCACCCATTTTAGCAAAATTTGTCCTTTTCAAATCTTCAAAACTTTAGGTTTTGCATATAATTTTTCATTTCTAGTTTTAATATTAAACCAAGGATATTTGTGATCATTAGAACCCAATTTTCTCACACCATAGCATCAGACAATCAATCACCATTTGTCAGTACTAAGTCTAGAATATGATCACCTCAGGTCGGGCCTTTTACTAACTGTTTCAGAGTAACCCTGTTCAGTGCCCCCCTTACATCCTTGCTCCTGCCCGTTTTTGAAGTCAACCGTAACTAAAACCTGACTCCTAATTGACATTTGAGTTATCTGGTCAATCAACATCTTATCACAATCTTCAGTTTGTCCTGGGGGTCCTAATTCTAAGGGCAGAGCCCTCTCTGGTTGGAAGGCACACCCAGAGAATTTAAGGTAATGCATTTGTTTTTCAATTAAGGTTAGCTTTATACTATTTTTTTTTTTTTTTTACGTCTATGGCAACTGAACCTCTCCTCTTTCCTACTCTGTCTTTTCTCTATATTGTGTACCCTGGTATAGTTATTTACCAGTCATTTGAATCACGGAACCATGTCTCTGTAATTGCAACAAAGTCCAAGCTGTCCCTAGGCATAAGAGCTGTCAGCTCACAAAGCTTGTTACTTAATCTACAAGCATTACTGCACATGACGTGACAAACCCTGCTATCTACTGCTGTATTTTTAGCACACCAAATGTCCTGGGGTGTGTTTGTGAGCGCATTCCTAATGCATGGCAACCAAAATGTAATGGTTCCCTATGAATGCAGTTCACACTAGCACATTGTGTTGCATTTGCCCAGTACTGAGAAAAAAAACAAAAGTACAGTATGCCCTGCTTTTTTTTGTTCAGGGCAGTGCGTTCAAATGAGGGGCAGGAAAACAAAAAACAAACGCAACGCATGTAAAATGTATGCCAATGTATTACTATACATTACAGAAAACGCAAAGTGCTGCAACGCGCATGCGGTAATGGATGTGATATGGTGTGAATGAGCCCTAACTGAATTAGTATAAAGTATAACTAAGGGCAAAACTTTTTTTTAGTTTTGGATAGAGAGGTGATGGATTAGAACTAATGTCAGTTTTTATGGATGTCTCTCACTCTATTTGTCCTGTTTACTTTATTAACATTGAAAGTGAAAGAAAACCCCACAATTTGGGTTGTCCCCTGAAAAAAGGGGAAATCTTCTAATGGGGATGCTATTTCTGGTGACCTGGGGGTCCCCAGGAAATTCCCTTGTAGGGATTTTCTCTCACTTCCTGTTTTGGTTATAGGATAGGAAGTTAAGGTAAATCTCCCAAATGGGACAAAGATGGCAAAAATAAACCCTACAGAGGCTATAACCCTTCTTTATTCTATTCAAAATAAAAATAAAAAAAAAGTTTTGCCTATACTTTTTATTTTACCTACCCCATTAACCAAGTCCTTAGCACAAACCACCACATTTTATTTAACCAGCTGGCGACAGAAATGCTCCTCGTCAGTTAAATCTTTACCCACATTTCTCAGTTTATTTGCATGTTTAAAAAAATCCTGAATTCCAAATTATGAAGCTCAGTGCCATTGTGTGAGAGATGCAGACCATCAAGATTAACATTACAAAAACATTCAGCTATGCACCAATCTTTTAACCAAACACTGAATTGTGCTACATTAGGGACTTTTCCTTGTGCATTATAGTCAGGTAAGAACTCTGAAAATGTAAGAGTACACCCTAATTGGTCAAGATCCTGATTCAAATTATGAAAACCTTTCTGTGCAGAGTTTTACAGTGCATCTGGAAAGTATTCACAGCGCTTCACTTTTTCAACATTTTGTTATGGTACAGCCTTATCCCAAAATGGATTAAATTCATTATTTTCCTGAAAATTCTACAAACAATACCCCATAATGTCAACGTGAAAGAAGTGTGTTTGAAATCTTTGCAAATTTAAAAATAAAAAGGAAGAAGATTAAATGTAGAGATGTATAGAACTGTTCGCCGGCGAACAGTTCCCGGCGAACTTAGCATGTTCGCGTTTGCCGCTGCCGGCGAACATATGCGATGTTCGGTCCGCCCCCCATAATACATCATTGAGGCAAACTTTGACCCTGAACTTTACAGTCAGCAGACACATTTCCAGCCAATCAGCATACCTCCCTCCCACACCCTCCCACCTCCTATAAATAAGCAAGGGCAGCATCCATCTTAGATCATTCTGAAGCAGTGTGTGTAGTGAGAGTAGGGAGAGAGCTGCTGCTGCTGCTGCTGCTGCTGTTAAGCTAGGGACAGTTAGTCAGTGTTCCTGGTCTTGCAGTGTTCTTGGTCCACTACTGCTGTAATATCAGCACCCTAAAAAGCCCTTCTAAGGGCTGGTATTTGTGTTTTTTTTTTTTTTTTTTTTTTTTATATATATATATATATATATATATATATACCTAGCGTCCCCAAAAGCCCTTTTAAGGGCTGGTAATTGAGTTGTTTCTTCATATATATATATATCTATATCTATCTAGTTTCCCCAAAAGCCCTTTTAAGGGCTGGTAATTGAGGATTTTTTTTATTTATATATATACATATATATATATATATATATATATATATAGTGTCCCCAAAAGCCCTTTTAAGGGCTGGTAAGGTAATAGAGTTTTTTCTTTATATATATATCTATATATATCTATTGTACACTGCAGTTGCCTGCCCGCTGTGTGTGAGAGGCCACAGACCTACCACAGACTGTACTGTGTGCACACCACACTTTAAAAAATATTTTTTTTTTCCTCTGTCATAATTGCAGTGAGTGCTGTGTCAGGTCCACAGAGTGCACTGTACCCACTGCAGTGCACTGCCCACCACTGATATATATACGGTGGCACAGCATCTTGTTGCAATAAATTGAAAAAAAAAAATATTTTTTATTGCAGTTGCCTGGGCTGCCAGTTACTGTCAGGTCCACAGAGTGTACTGTGCCCACTGCAGTGCCACTGTGTGCCCACCCACCACTGATATATAAGGTGGCACAGCAGCTTGCAAAGTAAAAAAATATATATATATTTTTTAATTGCAGTTGCCTGGGTGCCAGTGACTGCTGTCAGGTCCACAGAGAGTGTACTGTGCCACTGCCCACCCACCACTGATATATAAGGTGGCACAGCAGCTTGCAAAGTAAAATAAAATATATTTTTTTAAAATTGCAGTTGCCTGGGTGCCAGTGACTGCTGTCAGGTCCACAGAGAGTGTACTGTGCCACTGCCCACCCACCACTGATATATAAGGTGGCACAGCAGCTTGCAAAGTAAAATAAAATATATATTTTTTAAAATTGCAGTTGCCTGGGTGCCAGTGACTGCTGTCAGGTCCACAGAGAGTGTACTGTGCCACTGCCCACCCACCACTGATATATAAGGTGGCACAGCAGCTTGCAAAGTAAAATAAAATATATATTTTTTAAAATTGCAGTTGCCTGGGTGCCAGTGACTGCTGTCAGGTCCACAGAGAGTGTACTGTGCCACTGCCCACCCACCACTGATATATAAGGTGGCACAGCAGCTTGCAAAGTAAAATAAAATATATATTTTTTAAAATTGCAGTTGCCTGGGTGCCAGTGACTGCTGTCAGGTCCACAGAGAGTGTACTGTGCCACTGCCCACCCACCACTGATATATAAGGTGGCACAGCAGCTTGCCAAGTAAAAAAAATATATATATTTTTTAATTGCAGTTGCCTGGTTGCCAGTGACTGTCAGGTCCACAGAGTGTACTGTACCCACTGCCCAACACTCCTATAGGGTAGCACAGCACCTTGCACTCATAGTACACAACACATTAAAAAAGAAAATGACAGGCAGAGGCAGGCCACCCCGCAAGGGCCGTCGTGGTCGTGGTGCTGTGATTTCCTTAGGCCCTAGAATAATGCCCAGTGTTCAGAGGCCACCACAGACCCTGAACTCAAAAAATTCTGAGGCCATAGTTGACTGGCTTACACAAGACACCCAATCGTCTACAGCTTCCGCTCGGAACCCTAATGCACCATCCTCCTCCAGCTCAGCTTCGGGCACCTCTCAATTTACCACTCGCCAGCCCGCCGGCACCACCACCAACACTAGCACCACAGCCGCTTCACTTGATCCGTCAGAGGAGTTATTTTCACATCAGTTTGAAGAAATAAGTGATGCGCAACTATTAGTGCCAGAGGATGTAGATAACGGGGATATGTCTCAGTCAGGCAGCATTATACACATGGACGTACATTGTGATGATGATGATGTTGTACCTGTTGCTGCTGCCTTTGCTGAGTTGTCAAGTGAAGCGGCTGATGATGACGATGTGTCTGTGGATGTCACCTGGGTGCCTGCTCGAAGAGCAGAAGAAGAGGGGGAAAGTTCAGATGGGGAGACAGAGAGGAGGAGGAGACGAGTTGGAAGCAGGGGGAGGAGGTCATCGCAAGGAGCTAGTGGCGCAGTCAGACAGCATGTAGATTCGGCACCCGGGGTCAGCCAGACAGCACGCCAAATCAACGCAAGCTGTTGCCACCACCAGAATGCCGTCCTTGCAAAGCTCAGCAGTGTGGCATTTTTTTTGTGTGTCTGCCTCTGATATCAGCGATGCCATTTGTAACCTGTGCCAAAAGAAACTGAGTCGTGGGAAGTCCAACACCCACCTAGGTACAACTGCTTTGCGAAGGCACATGATCTCACATCACAAACGCCTATGGGATCAACACATGAGTAAAAGCAGCACACAAACTGAAAGCCACCATCCTCCTCCTGGTCCAGCATCTTCAGCCACGTCAACCACTGCTGTCCTCCATGCCCCCTATCAACAACCCGCCCCTCCGCCTCTCACCTTCAGCAGTTCCTGCTCGTCACCTGCCCACAGTCAGGTGTCTGTCAAGGAAATGTTTGAGCGTAAAAAGCCAATCTCGCAGAGTCACCCCCTTGCCCGGCGTCTGACAGCTGGCTTGTCGGAACTCTTAGCCCGCCAGCTTTTACCATACAAGCTGGTGGAGTCTGAGGCCTTCAAAAAATTTGTCGCTATTGGGACACCGCAGTGGAAGGTACCCGGCCGAAATTATTTTTCACAAAAGGCAATCCCCAACCTGTACTCTATTGTGGAAAAGGAAATCATGTCACGTCTGGCACACAGTGTTGGGGCAAGGGTCCATCTGACCACTGATAGCTGGTCTGCAAAGCACGGTCAGGGCAGGTATATAACGTACACTGCGCATTGGGTAAACCTGCTGGCGGCTGCCAAGCATGGAATGCGTGGCTCTGCTGCAGAGGAGTTGGTGACACCGCCACGACTTGCAGGCAGGCCTGCTGCCACCTCCTCTACTCCTCCTACTCCATCCTCTTTGCTAACCTCCTCGGCTGAGTCCTCTTCTGCTGTTGCGTCTTGCTCCACACCAACTGCACCCCCCCAGCTCCCCAGGGGCTATTCCACATGCCGGATACGACAGTGTCACGCTGTCTTGGGGTTGACTTGCCTGAAAGCAGAGAGTCACACCGGACCAGCACTACTGTCCGCCCTGAATGCACAGGTGGATCAGTGGCTGACCCCGCACCAACTGGAGATCGGCAAAGTGGTGTGTGACAACGGGAGCAATTTGTTGGCGGCATTGAATTTGGGCAAGTTGAGACATGTGCCGTGCATGGCACATGTGTTGAATCTGATTGTGCAACGTTTTGTGCAGAAGTACCCAGGCTTACAGGACGTCCTCAAGCAGGCCAGGAAGGTGTGTGGCCATTTCAGGCGTTCCTACACGGCCATGGCGCACTTTGCAGATATTCAGCGGCGAAACAACATGCCAGTGAGGCGCTTGATTTGCGACAGCCCGACACGTTGGAATTCAACACTGCTAATGTTCGACCGCCTGCTCCAACAAGAAAAAGCGGTCAACGAGTATTTGTATGACCGGGGTGCTAGGACAGCCTCTGCAGAGCTGGGTATTTTTTTGCCACGCTACTGGACGCTCATGCGCAATGCCTGTAGGCTCATGCGTCCTTTTGAGGAGGTGACAAACCTAGTGAGTCGCACTGAAGGCACCATCAGCAACATCATCCCATATGTTTTTTTCCTGGAGCGTGCCCTGCGAAGAGTGCTGGATCAGGCCGTAGATGAACGTGAAGAGGAAGAGGAAGAGTTGTGGTCACCATCACCACCACCAGAAACAGCCTTACCATCGATTGCTGGACCTGCGGCAACACTGGAAGAGGAGTGTGAGGAAGAGGAGTCAGAGGAGGAATGTGGCTTTGAGGAGGAGGAACACCAACCACAGCAGGCATCCCAGGGTGCTCGTTGTCACCTATCTGGTACCCGTGGTGTTGTACGTGGCTGGGGGGAAGAACACACCTTCAATGACATCAGTGAGGACGAGGAATTGGACATGAGTAGCTCGGCATCCAACCTTGTGCAAATGGGGTCTTTCATGCTGTCATGCCTGTTGAGAGACCCTCGTATAAAAAGGCTGAAGGAGAACGACCTGTACTGGGTGGCCACGCTACTAGACCCCCGGTATAAGCAGAAAGTCTGTGATATGTTACCCAATTACCGGCAGTCGCAAAGGATGCAGCAGCTACAAAATAAGTTAAAAACTATGCTTTACACAGCGTATAAGGGTGATGTCACAGCACAACGGGAATCCAACAGGGGAAGAGGTGAAAGTAATTCTCCTCCTACCACCACAACCACGCCGGCAAGGACAGGACGCTTTACAGACGTCTTGTTGATGGAGGACATGCGGAGCTTTTTTAGTCCTATGCATCGCCACAGCCCTTCGGGGTCCACCCTCAGAGAACGACTCGACCGACAGGTAGCAGACTACCTTGCCTTAACTGCAGATATCGACACTCTGAGGAGCGATGAACCCCTTGACTACTGGGTGTGCAGGCTTGACCTGTGGCCTGAGCTATCCCAATTTGCCATTGAACTTCTGGCCTGCCCCGCTTCAAGTGTGCTGTCAGAAAGGACCTTCAGCGCAGCAGGAGGTATTGTCACTGAGAAGAGAAGTCGCCTAGGTCAAAAAAGTCTTGATTACCTCACGTTTATTAAGATGAATGAGGCATGGATCCTGAAGGGACTGACAGTGGGGGATGCATTTGACTAAAAAAGGCCTGGTGATGACTGAGATGCCTTGGCCTAAAAATGGTCCACACGCTGCTGTATATAATCATTCTCTGCATGCCGGATGACTTACGTGACGTCTCCGCCACCAACTACGGTTCAAGCCGCAATGTTTTAGTGCACTTTCTGCCTTAAAACCTCAATTTTTCAGGCCGCTGCTACAGCAGCGGCTGCAACAATACCTACTTTTTCATGCATGTGTACATGCCTAATTTTTCTGGCCTCTGGTGCTACACTGTGGCTGCAAAAAAACAAAAAACAAAAAAAAAGGCACATACATGTGTCAATTCCCCTTCGTGATCGTTACCTTGTCGTGGTGAAGGGGCTTGCGTATCACAATGAAGCGATCACCTCTAGGATTGTGTTGGCACACCCCAGATGATAAGGTCGTTGCTTCATTGTGTACAGACCAAAAGCGATCCGCAGGATAATTTTTCATAAAAAAAAAACATTCATTTTCTTTCATTCTTTCTGCGGAGCTGGGTATTTTTTGGCCGCGTTACTGAATGCTCATGAACAATGGCTGTAGGCTCATGCGTACTTTTGCGGAGATGACAACCCTGGTGGTCAGTCGAACCCAAGGCAACATCATCGACCTCATCCCATATGCGTTTTTTCTGGAGCGTGCCCTGCGAAGAGTACTGGATCAGGCTGTAGATGAGCATGAAGAGGAAGAGTTGTGGTCCTCATCACCACCAGAAGCAGCCTTGTCGTTGTCAATTGCTGGACCTGTGGCAACGCAGAGAGAGGAGTCTGAAGAAGAGAAGTCAGAGGAGGAAGGTGGCTTTGAGGAGGTGGAATACCAGCCACAGCAGGCGTCCCAGGGGGCTTGTTCTCACCTTTCGGGGACCCTTGGTGTTGTATGTGGATGGGTGGAGGAAGAGACCTTCAATGATGTCAGTGAGGACAAGGAACGGGACATGGCTAGCTTGGTATCCAACCTTGTGCAAATTGGGAGTTTGCGGTTGTGCAAATGGACTGACTGACTGTTAAACGGGGAGTTTGGTCTGTCAGAGTTTGGTCTGTCACTGTGAAGCGGGCGACGGGCGTAACCCTTACACTACTTGACCGATAAAACATCATACCTGATCGTATTCACACACTGGATGTTTTAGTGCTGGTTTACACTGCCGCTACCACTAAAGTAGCGTCGCTTCCAGTGCGACTTTGGCGCGACTTAGCGCGACTTTGGCGCGACCTCATCGCGAGGCGACTTTTTATTTGGCCAATCACAATATCATGTTTTGTGACCGTCACCTAATTTCCTTTTCCTGTTTTTTGTTTTACATATTTCCCCATGTGTGCAGTGTTGTCTGTGTCATAGCTCAACTGATAGGCATGTTTGCCTTGGCATATCATATTTCAGCTTGCCAGAAAGAAAAAAAGACAGCTGGAAAGACACTGCATTAGTTTTCTACTAAAAATCATAAGAAAAATGCTGTTTTTTTTTGGGTTGTGGACATACTACAGAGCTGAAACTTGACAGGTACACTTTTTAGACCCCCCAGACACTAAATACAAAAAATGACATGCCTGCCTAAAAAAATGCCCGCTAAATGCCTGCAAGAGAAAAAGCCAGCCGCAGAGAAGCCGTATTCCTGAAAATATAATAAAAATGCTGTTTTTTAGGGGTTCTGGACATGCTACAGAGCTGAAACTTGACAGGTACACTTTTTAGACCCCCCAGACACTAAATACAAAAAATGACATGCCTGCCTAAAAAAATGCCCGCTAAATGCCTGCAAGAGAAAAAGCCAGCCGCAGAGAAGCCGTATTCCTGAAAATATAATAAAAATGCTGTTTTTTAGGGGTTCTGGACATGCTACAGAGCTGAAACTTGACAGGTACACTTTTTAGACCCCCCAGACACTAAATACAAAAAATGACATGCCTGCCTAAAAAAATGCCCGATAAATGCCTGCAAGAGAAAAAGCCAGCCGCAGAGAAGCCGTATTACTGAAAATATAATAAAAATGCTGTTTGTTAGGGGTTCTGGACATGCTACAGAGCTGAAACTTGACAGGTACACTTTTTAGACCCCCCAGACACTAAATACAAAAAATGACATGCCTGCCTAAAAAAATGCCCGCTAAATGCCTGCAAGAGAAAAAGCCAGCCGCAGAGAAGCCGTATTCCTGAAAATATAATAAAAATGCTGTTTTTTAGGGGTTCTGGACATGCTACAGAGCTGAAACTTGACAGGTACACTTTTTAGACCCCCCAGACACTAAATACAAAAAATGACATGCCTGCCTAAAAAAATGCCCGCTAAATGCCTGCAAGAGAAAAAGCCAGCCGCAGAGAAGCCATATTCCTGAAAATATAAGAAAAATGCTGTTTTTTAGGGGTTCTGGACATGCTACAGAGCTGAAACTTGACAGGTACACTTTTTAGACCCCCCAGACACTAAATACAAAAAATGACATGCCTGCCTAAAAAAATGCCCGCTAAATGCCTGCAAGAGAAAAAGCCAGCCGCAGAGAAGCCATATTCCTGAAAATATAAGAAAAATGCTGTTTTTTAGGGGTTCTGGACATGCTACAGAGCTGAAAATTGACAGGTACACTTTTTAGACCCCCCAGACACTAAATACAAAAAATGACATGCCTGCCTAAAAAAATGCCCGATAAATGCCTGCAAGAGAAAAAGCCAGCCGCAGAGAAGCCATATTCCTGAAAATATAAGACAAATGCTGTTTTTTAGGGGTTCTGGACATGCTACAGAGCTGAAACTTCACAGGTACACTTTTTAGACCCCCCAGATGCTAAATCCAAAGAAATTTTTTATTTTTATTTTTTTTTAATTTTTCCAATAATTGGCTCTCTATCAAAAAATTATAATTTTTAAGAACTTTTTTTTGCGTGATCCCTCTCCGGCATGCCACAGTCCAGGTGTTAGTCCCCTTGAAACAACTTTTCCATCACTATTGTGGCCAGAAAGAGTCCCTGTGTGTTTTAAAATTCGCCTGCCTATTGAAGTCTATGGCGGTTCGCCCGGTTCGCGAACATTTGCCGATGTTCGCGTTCGCCGTTCGCGAACGGCGAATTTTAGGTTCGCGACATCACTAATTAAATGTACATAAGTATTTACAGCCTTTTGTGACAGCAGGCAGGTAAAATCACCTGGTTGCTTCCAGGGTGGCAAGTATGTGAGTCCTAGATTCAGGCTCTATGCTGATTTGTTCCACTAGGGGGAAGTCCTTCAGTGGTGAAGGTAATGAGTCCAGCTGAAGTGAGTTGGCTCATTATTGCCTCTACAAATACTCCCAGCCTGCTTCCATGCTGGAACCAGTATTGTGGTCATGTAGACTGGGGGGGGGGGGGAAGCTGGATACCCGCCCGTGTGGTGAGAACATTTTTTTATCACCGGTGCGGCGAGACATAGACCGGTGTGGCAATCACCCTAAACAGGGAGATAGGTGCTGTGAGCAGCACAAGGCTGCACCTAGTTGAGAGCCAGAGAACCTGTGCACGTAGTAAGCTGCCAAGGGTTTATTTTCAGGTTTATTTTGTTGCCATTTTTTTACCTTGTGCATAGTGTAAATAAACTGCACATTTGTCTTTTTCACCTGCAATGAGGTTTGCTGTGCCTAATTTTGTGTAGCGAACTCATCCAGGGGGGTCTCACACACACACACACACACACACACACTGCCGAGTGAAGCCCCTCACAATTGGTGAAGAAAGCCAGGGTAGTTTTGTAAATAAAGGACAGCATTGAAGAGTTGCTAAGACAGCTTGTTGTGGCAAATGCCAATCAACAAGAAGCAAACCTCGAGCAAAGGCATACAAATTAACAGTTGCAGTGGAGTCTGGAGGCTCAGCAGCAAGCTCACCAGCAGAGTTTGGAAGCTCAGAAGCAATCTTGAGGATCGCTTCATAGACCTGTTGCAGGAGCGCAGACTCCAACAACATGTGGAGACATTAATGCAGCAGCATCCACAGACGAGTGAGGCAAGTGGTTCCCCTAATACATCATCATTTTGTGTGAGCCGTTTACTGCCAAAAATGACTGAAGAGGATGATCCTGAGGTGTTTTTGACCACATTTGAAAGGACTGCTGAAAGGGAAAATTGGCCTATGGAGCAGTGGGCTGGACTGGTGGCCCCATTATTATATGGTGAATCGCAGAGTTTATGACCTGGAGCCTGACTAAGCAAAGGACTAGGATGTGCTGAAAATGGAAATAGTGTTGTGGCTGGGTGTCACCCTGGCTGTCCGGGCTAAGTGTGTGCATAACTGGACTTTTCGGCTTGGGAAACCCTCAGGTCTCAGATTGTTTTATCTCATTCACCAGAGCAGGAAGTGGCTGCAGCCAGAGACTTTAACAGCACCAAAGATTGTGGAACATGTGGTTATGGATCGGTTCCTGAGATCTCTTCCTACTGTCATCCAAATGTGGGTAAACCATGGAGACCCAGAAACGTCATACAGGCTTGTGGATCTGGTTGAGAGGTACTTACAGTGCCTTGCGAAAGTATTCGGCCCCTTTGAACTTTGTGACCTTTTGCCACATTTCAGGCTCCAAACATAAAGATATAAAACTGTAATTTTTAATGAAGAATCAACAAGTGGGACACAATCATGAAGTGTAGAACGAAATTTATTGGATATTTCAAACTTTGTTAACAAATAAAAAACTGAAAAATTGGGCGTGCAAAATTATTCAGCCCCTTTACTTTCAGTGCAGCAAACTCTCTCCAGAAGTTCAGTGAGGATCTCTGAATGATCCAATGTTGACCTAAATGACTAATGATGATAAATAGAATTCACCTGTGCGTAATCAAGTCTCCGTATAAATGCACCTGCACTGTGATAGTCTCAGAGGTCCGTTTAAAGAGCAGAGAGCATCATGAAGAACAAGGAACACACCAGACAGGTCCGAGATACTGTTGTGGAGAAGTTTAAAGCCGGATTTGGATACAAAAAGATTTCCCAAGCTTTAAAGATCCCAAGGAGCACTGTGCAAGCGATAATATTGAAATGGAAGGAGTATCAGACCACTGCAAATCTACGAAGACCTGGCCGTCCCTCTAAACTTTCAGCTCATACAAGGAGAAGACTGATCAGAGATGCAGCCAAGAGGCCCATTATCATTTTGGATGAACTGCAGAGATCTACAGATGAGGTGGGAGACTCTGTCCATAGGACAACAATCAGTCGTATACTGCACAAATCTGGCCTTTATGGAAGAGTGGCCAGAAGAAAGCCATTTCTTAAAGATATCCATAAAAAGTGTTGTTTAAAGTTTGCCACAAGCCACCTGGGAGACACACCAAACGTGTGGAAGAAGGTGCTCTGGTCAGATGAAACCAAAATCAAACTTTTTGGCAACAATGCAAAACGTTATATTTGGCGTAAAAGCAACACAGCTCATCACCCTGAACACACCATCCCCCACTGTCAAACATGGTGGTGGCAGCATCCTGATTTGGGCCTGCTTTTCTTCAGCAGGGACAGGGAAGATGGTTAAAATGTATGGGAAGATGGATGGAGCCAAATACAGGACCATTCTGGAAGAAAACCTGATGGAGTCTGCAAAAGGGCTGAGACTGGGACGGAGATTTATTCTTCCAACAAGACAATGATCCAAAACATAAAGCAAAATCTACAATGGAATGGTTCACAAATAAACATATCCAGGTGTTAGAATGGCCAAGTCAAAGTCCAGACCTAAATCCAATCGAGAATCTGTGGAAAGAACTGAAAACTGCTCTCCATCCAACCTCACTGAGCTCGAGCTGTTTTGCAAGGAGGAATGGCCAAAAATTTCAGTCTCTCGATGTGCAAAACTGATAGAGACAAACCCCAACCAACTTACAGCTGTAATCGCAGCAAAAGGTGAGGCTACAAAGTATTAACTTAAGGGGGCTGAATAATTTTGCACGCCCAATTTTTCAGTTTTTTATTTAAAAAGTTTGAAATTTTTATATTTTTAAAAAGTTTGAAATATCGAATAAATTTCGTTCCACTTCATGATTGTGTCCCACTTGTTGATTCTTCACAAAAAATTACAGTTTTAGATCTTTATTTTTGAAGCCTGAAATGTGACAAAAGGTTGCAAAGTTCAAGGGGGCTGAATACCTTCGCAAGGCACTGTAGCTACAGAGAACCTGACCTCCTCTCCCGGGGACTCACACACTTTCCACCCTAGGACCAGACCATCAGCGGCGGGTAAGATGAGACCAAGGGGTGAGGGTGGAGAGAGAGAGAGAGAGGCAGGGGTTCTACCTAATGTCTGGCGAGAGCAGCCTGGGAAGCCAAGGCCGTAAGAGGCAGTGAAAGATTTTTTTGCTACTGCTGCCAGCAAGAGGGACATATCGTAGCAAGTTGCCCAGATGTGGATGAACCTATGCAATGTGACTTTCTAAGGGACAGACGTTAGTCGCTGTCTGAGACAGTTGCATGCACTGCCATTCGGGGGAACTGAGAAACTTTTATGCCAAATGTATATTAATGGTAGTAATGTTTTTGTTTTGCTAGATTCAGGTAGCCTGGTAACATTGGTAAAAGCTGAGTTAGTTACTACAGTGGTATCTGGGCATAAAAAAGTGGCAGTTATTTGTGTGCATGGGGACACCAGAGAGTATCTTGTGGCTACAGTGTCTTTTGAGACCTCCAAAGGAAACCTCTCTCATCAGGTGAGGTTAGTGTCTCACTTACCATATGATGTCATTGTGGGGAGAGTTATGGAAAGGGATCTATTGTATGGAGTTGTTCAAAAGACGAAAGAAATCATTGAGTAACTTGTGGTGCCCAAAACTTACAGGAAGCTGGTGTTGGAGTTGGCCCATGGGCACATTCTTGGAGGTAATTTGGGGGCAGAAAAAACCCAAGAGTATTGCAGAGATTCTTTTTGCCTGGGGTCATTAGGGAAATAGAAAATGTTTGTTCCTCCTGCCCTGTGTGTCAGAAGTCGGTACCTATGCCACATTTCCGTAATCCGCTGGTACCCTTGCCATCATTGAGGTCTCCTTTGAGAGCATCGCAATGGATTTGGTAGGTCCATTGATGAAGTCCGCTAAGGGGCCTCACTACATTTTGGTTATACAGGACTATGCCACCCACTATCCAGAAGCAATTCCTCTCTGAAATACCTCTGCCAAGACGATAGCCAAAGATCTATTTCTTGTTTTTAGCCACGTGGGTATTAAGGAACTGCTTACGAACCAAGGAAAACCCTTCATGTCCCGGGTTATGAAAGCGCTGAGCAAGTTGTTCAAAGTGACACAATTGCATACATACGTTTATCATCCCCAAACAGATGGGTTGGTCCAAAAAAATTCTAAAACAAATGTTAAGGTGGTGGACAGAGATGGAAAGGATTGGGACTGTCTAATACCCTATTTGATGTTTGCCATCAGGGAGGTACCCCAATCCTCTATGGGTTTTTCGCCCTTTGAGTTACTTTATGGGAAACACCCAAGAGGGCTGTTGGACATTGCCAAGGAAACTTGAGAAAGTGAGAGTTCTCCCCAAAGGAGTGTGATTGAGCAGGTCACACAGATGCAAGATAGAATTGCACAGGTAATGTCAATCGCAAAAGAACATTTGGCCCTAGTGCAGTTCACACAGCACACAGAGCGTTCCGGAAGCCACCGCTAAAGAGGATCTTGCGGTTCCTATTCCGTCATTGCCTGCTGTACCGATTTTAAATGTGAGTACTATGTATTTTTGACTTAATAAAGACAAGCATCTTTAATAGTACGTCACTATATGAGGCTCTTTTCTCCCGTACATGACCCTGGGATTATCACTATTGGATATATACTGTATATGAGATCGCATCATATAGTCTATGTGGGATAAGAGGATCCAGGACCCATCATTGGAGAGATTGGCACTTAGGAATAATATCCATTTGAGGGCATACTTTGCCACCTACACGCGGGTTACCCCTGCAGGGGTGCCGATTTCCGGTGAGTGGGGGAAAGATAGGAAAAAGGGGAGCACATTCTTCCTCACCCAGCACGGAGACACCTGGATTACTACAAGAACCACCTATTGAACTTGCACTTCCACTTTTTTATGAACTTTATGTTTTTTACATTTTTTAGCCGATTTTTTGAAGAATCCTATTGTGTTAAAATGTTCTTTCTTTAGGGCCATATACATGGTCTATATGGCTCTCAGGTCCTTATGACTAACTAGTGTTAGCCTGGACCCTTAGCACTTCAGCACTTTTTTTGAGATTATTTTACCACTATCACTATCATTGTGATTATTATCTATTTCACTGGCCCAATCTAGGACCTCCTGCACTGTTAACACTTTTTGTGGAGATTCTTCTCCTTTTCTTTGGTATCACTTATTCCTTTATCTTTATTGGAATCACTTTCATCTTGGCTGATTCACGTTATTATCTATATATTATATTTCCTTTTTTTGGTCCACAATATATAGTCTATAGGCCATTTTCTGGTCATTTTCACTACCGAGCACTTTAATTACATATAGATTTTGTTGTGGCTATCTATCTATTTCACACCACTGCACTTTATATTTATATATGTATTTGTATCATTGCACTTCATATTTATATTGATATCTATATTTTTATTGTGATTTTTAGCTGTTTACACATTCATACATGATTTATTGATATTGAGTGCGCTTTATATATTTTTATCATTTATAGTTCTCTCCTACATCAGCCACATATTATTTATATTCCTGTATATTTATTACGGCAACCAGACTGTGATAGTCACATTTCATTATCACATACAGTTACAGGCAGCGCCAAGTACCTCACCACCTCTTACATATTCAAATACTGAATTCACAGTCTTTATTTTTGAGGTAGGCAGCAGCCGTATTATTTTACTTCTCCATAGCGCTGATTCTCCTACTTCCATATATTTTCTTCAAGAATTTCTCTGTACATTGCTACATACATCTTTCCCTCAATCCTGACTAGTCTCCCAGTTCCTGCCGCTGAAAAACATTCCCACAGCATGTAGCTGCCACCATGCTTCACTGTAGGGATGGTATTTGCCAGGTGATGATTGGTGCCTGGCTTCCTCCAGACATGATGCTTGCTATTCAGGTCAAAGAGTTCAACCTATGTTTCATCAGACAACAGAATTTTGTTTCTCATTATCAGAGTCCTTCAGATGCCTTTTGGCAAACCCCAAGTGGGCTGTCATGTGCCTTTTACTGAGGAATGGCTTCCGTCTGGCCACTCTACCGTACAGGCCTGATTAGTGGAGTGCTGCATAAATGGTTGTTTTTCTGAAAGGTTTTCCTCCCACCACAGAAACGCTGGAGCTCTGTAAGAGTGACCATCAGGTTTTTGTTTACCTCCCTAAGGCCCCTCTCCCCTGATCACTCGGTTTGGCTGGGCGGCCTGCTCTAGGAAGAGTCCTGATGGTTCCAAACTTCTTCCAGTTACAGGTGATGGAGGCCACTGTGCTCATTGGAACCTTCAATGCTGCAGAGATTTTTCTGTACCCTTCCCCAGATCTGTGCCTCGATACAATCCTGTCATGGAGGTCTACAGACAATTCCTTGGTCTTCAGGGCTCGTTTTGTGCTCTGACATGCACTGTTAACCTTACATGGAAAGGTGTGTGAGCCTTTCCAAATCATGTCCAATCAACTGAATTTACCACAGGTGGACTCCAATCAAGTTGTAGAAACATCTCAAAGGTGATCAGTGGAATCAGGATGCACCTGAACTCAATTTTGAGTGCCATGGCAAAGGTTGTGAAAATTTATGTACATGTGATTTTTATTTTAAATACATTTTGAAAAGCTTTCAAACAAACTTCTTTCATGTTGTCATCATGGGGTATTGTTTGTAGAATTTTGAGGAAAATAATGAATTTAATCCATTTTGGAATAAGGCTGTAACATAACAAAATTTCTGGATGCACTGAACATCAGATACAGGAGGTATGGCCTCCGTTTTTCGCTTTTTTATTTTCAAATGGCTTCCAATCCACCTGTAAACAGCAATATACTGTATGTATATGGTATATCTACACTGGTATGTTCCTCAAAAAAACGATGAAAAAACATATTTTTGCTAAGCATTTACACAACTATCATGAGACAAGCAGTACCACCTTTTAATTTTATAGTTCCTGTGCTTTGAGGGGTTTTGGAAGGAGGAGTGATCTTTTACAGTTTTACAAACTCTCAATGTATTGTGCAAGTGAGGAATAGCAAAACTGGCTATGCCACCTGATTTACAAAATGGCAGACCGTTCCAGGAACGAAGGAGGTATGGATCAGACTTATGTCCTGGTTAAATGTTAGGTTAAGAGACCTGTTTTTTTTTTTTTTGGTTCAGGTTTGGAATATGTAAGGCAAAAGTTTTTAGGATAAGGGTTGATTTTCTATAGTGATAAATTGGTATCATTTTTTTATTTTTTATAATAAATTGAATTGTGCTGAAACTGCTGAAATCTCCCAATGCAATGCTAAATAGCGTTGTACTATACCCATCCAATTCACACATCCTTGCATTTTCTGTGTAATTGACAGAAATAATATATTTTAACATCTTGAGAGTTTCATAAAAATGTATTTATTCCATATGCCCTCATTGTGTCTAAGGCCTTTCAAGACTTTGGGAACCTGAGTGGACGGAGAGGAGAGCAATGGCTTGCAGTACACATCATATAATTATTAGATATCTGGGCAGGGGTATCATTTCAGCATTCTCTGAATTTGGAATTAGATTGCCAGTATGGAGCAGTTGAAAGGTAACATAATTGTGAGAGAAATATATTGCTGACCTTTCTGAAAATGCTAGCTTTCTGGCTCTATACTTTAAAGCCGTGGTAAACTGCATCAGAAAAAAAATAAAAATGGGCACTGGGCAGTTTAAGTCATACTGTGATAGTATGCATGGTCACCGGCTGCATCTAAAGTTAATATCTCCTAAACGGTGCACATTTAGGAGTTATTTACTGTACCTATAAGTAAGCCTACAATAAGGCTTACCTATAGGTAAAAAACATACAAAGGAGTTAACCTTTTAAATCACTGAGCTAGTTTGCACACTAAAGACCTCCCAGTCTTCTCTGAGTAAGATATTATTCTGTATACTTGGACCAGGTTGCCTCCACATTCCCCTCATAATAGGTTTATGGATATTAAAACTTTTTACCCTGGTTTTACAAACCTGGTAAAATTGCAAGCAAAAGTGGACTTCCTAAAGTGGTATTAAACCCCAAACCAAAATTGTATTCTATTGCAGCTTACCAATCATTAGATGTGGTGGCTACATCCGTTTTCTTTTCATTGGCTTTTTTTCCTTCTGTTTTCACCCGACGATCTGGCTAGTAGCACACCTCCTGTGTTAGTGAGACACCACTCTGGATGAATGAACACAAGAGGCACAGCAGCAATGTCAGTCTGAGAGGGAGGGTAGTGTTATTTGAATTAGCAGATACACTAACAGATGAAGCTAAACTCCAGCTCACACTTTATATTTCAGTTATATCAAACATTTTTTTTTTCCTTTTGGGATAAAGTTTTTACATGATTAAAAAAAATGTGATCATTGTAATTACCCCTGCCAGTGTTTAGTGGTTTGTCTCATCCATGAAACTGATACATTTTTCTGGAGAACTAGAATGATTGTGCTTTTAAAAAACAACCGATGAAATTAGAAGAGTCTAAAAAAGAAACTAATACAGCCATCACATCTCATAACTTTTAAGCTACAATAAAAACTGGATTTTTGTACTTACCATAAAATCCTTTTCTCTGAATTTCGACAGACGCAGCTCCATATCTTCTTTAGACCATTGGGTTATGCTCCTCCCATTAGTAATAGGACTCTAAGCAGGAAAAAGCTTTACCGCGCCTATGTGGGCTGTCCCTGCAGTCATATCCCCACACACTCTGCTACAGCTTCTAGTTTCATTGCAAGCAGTGTTTAGAAGGCAAAAAACCCATACACTCAAAGCAGAGGGGCGGGTGCTGCGTCTGTCGATGAACTTCAGAGAAAAGGATTTTGCGGTAAGTACAAAAAAATTGATTTTTGTAAGAACTTACCATAAAATCCTTTTCTCTGCAGTTCAATGACAGACGCAGCTCTCATACTTCCTATCCATTGGGTTATGCTGCCCCCTGCAAGAGTAGTTCTAGGCAGGAAAAAAAAGTAATTCTCCGCAACCACGGGGCTGTCTCCAAAAGGCATAACCCCACACCCTCTGCTCCAGCAAACCACTTTTGTTGTAAGCAGTGAAAAAGATACAAAAACCATCCCCATATCAGAGGGGCGGGTGCTGCGGCAGTCAATGGACTGCAGAGAAAAGGATTTTACGGCAAGTTCTTACAAAAATCCAGTTTTCTCTATTGTCCATTGAAAGACGCAACTCTCATACTTCTTATCAATTGGGACATCCCAAAAGCAGTGTAGGCATAAGGGGTGGGAAGAACGCAACCAGATAGTAACATAAACTCCACTTGTCCATGAACAACCGTCTGCCTGATCCATCCAGATATGGTCGCAGCACACGCAGCCAAACCTTTGCGAGATCCTTCAGGAAGCACAAAGAAAGAGTCCGATCTTCTAAAATACTCAGTTACCATCAGATAAACCCTTATCGCCTGAACCACATCCAGAGAGTGCAAGGCAATTTCTGTGGGATGCTTAAGCTTAGGACATAAGGAAGGCATCACAATATCTTCATTGAGATGAAAATCCGACACCACTTTAGGGAGGAAAGACGGATTAGGTCGGAGTACCACTTTATCTCTGTGGACCACAAATAAGGCGAACGACAGGACAGCGCCGCCAACTCAGACACTCTGCGAGCAGAAGTAATAGCCACCAGAAAGGCAACCTTCTAAAACAAGAAAGCAGAGAAATCTCCCTAATATTCTCAAAGGGAGGCTTTTGAAGAATAGACCAATTTAGATTAAGATCCCATGGAGGCAACTGGGATCTCCTCAGAGGAGCCAGATGAAGCACCCCCTGAATAAAGGTGCGAAATCAGCTATTAGTAGTAGTAATGGACCGATATCGGTTTTTCGTTGCTGATACCGATATTTTGGACAATGCATATCGGCATCGCCCGATATTTTCGTACATTTAAAAACATTTATTTTTTTCTTCTTTGACAGGTACTCTTGTGGAGAGATCTGGGGGTCTAAAAGACCCCAAAGCCCTCCTTTGCACTAAAAGCATTCAAAATGCCAAGTTTGGCTATTTTGAATGCTGTCGTGCATTTTTGCAGCTTTGATCGGGTCTTCAGCAGCCATGCAGGCTGGTTGCCCTTGTCTCCCGGTAGGACGGGAGATCTGGGCGAGCCACAGAAGGCAGCGGGAGGGGGGCGTCCCCTCCCCCTCCATGTAATGACAGCCGAGCGGCTTCCCAGCAGCATTGGTTGTCATTCCAAGGCAGCCGACCGTCGGCTTTGGACGCCGGTACCGGGGTGATGCCTCTAGCTGCAGGCATCACTCTGGTACAAGCACTTTCCTGAAATATCGGCAATATTGGTCACCTTGGTGGCCGATTCCGATATATATCGAAGAAAGTGCAGATCGGCACTCGATATATCGGCTTGGTCGATAAACGGTCGTTCCCTAATTAGTAGCCAACTGACGTTGGAAGTAAATAGCCAAGGCCGACACTTGGCCCTTGATAGTACACAAAGCCAATCGCTGCTCAACCCGTTTGTAAAAAGGCCAAAACCCTAGCTATAGAAAACAAGGGAGGGTGCAGCTGCAGCGATTCAGACCATGAAATGTACAATTTCCACGTACAATGATAGATCTTCCTGGACGTCGATATCCTGGCCTTAAAAAGTGTAGGAATCACAGAGTCAGAAAGGCCTCTATCCCTCAACATCTTGCTATCAACAGCCACGCCGTTAAAGCTAGCGACTGTAAAGCAGGAAGGAAGATCGATCCTTGAGACAGCAGATCCTCCCGCAGAGGAAGTCTCCATGGAGGATCTACGACCATTTTTACCAGGTCTGTGTACCAAGATAGCCGAGGCCAGTCTGGTGCTACCAGAACGACTGGAATGCCTTCCACCACCACCCTGTGAAGAAACCTCAGCAGGAGTACGAGCGGAGGGAAGGCATAAATCAGTCGATACTGGCTCCAAGGAGCCACCAAAGCGTCTGTGGCGTCGGCCAAAGGATCCCAAGACCTGATCACAAACCACTGGACTTTTCTGTTGAGGCGAGACGCCAACAGATCCACCTCCGGAGTCCCCCACTGGGCACACAGGAGATGAAACACATCCAGATAGTTACATAGTTACATAGTTAGTGAGGTTGAAAAAATACATCAGTCCATCCAGTTCAACCTATGATGTGTGTGTGTGTTTGCTTTTAACCGTACATTGTATACCCCTGTATGTTGTGGTCTCTAAGGTGCCCATCTAATAGTTTTTTGAAACTATCAATGCTCCCTGCTGATACGACTGCTTGTGGAAGAGAATTCCACATCCTTACCACTCTTACAGTGAAGAACCCCTTACGCACTTTAAGGTTAAACCGCCTTTCCTCTAGTTTTAGTGAGTGGCCACGTGTCTTATTGTATCTCCTTTCTCTAAATAGTTTGTTCCTTATGCTAGGGTCGCCAGTACAGTATTTGTACATTGATATCATATCCCCCCTCAATCATCTCTTCTCCAGAGAGAATAGGTTCAGTGCTTGTAGCCTTTCCTCATAGCTGATGTCCTCTATTCCCCTAATAATTTTTGTTGACCTTCTCTGGACTTTCTCCAGTTCCAGCACATCCTTCCTGAGGACTGGTGCCCAGAACTGGACAGCATACTCCAGATGTGGCCGGACCAGAGTCTTGTAGAGTGGGAGAATAATCTCTTTATTTCTGGAGTGAATCCCCTTTTTTATACATCCCAGTATTCTGTTGGCTTTGCTCCAGATGAAGGGACCATTCCCCTTGATCCAGCACCTGACGACTCCGCCTGGTAATCCGCCTGCCAATTCTCCACACCTGGAATGTGGAGTGCTGAAAGCTGGAACATTGTCGTCCACCCAAACCAGAATCTCGGCCGCCTATGTGCCCTCCAGGGCACTCTTGGTGCCCCCTTGATGACTGATGCAAGCCACGGCTGTAGCATTGTCCGATTGTATCCGAACCGGAGACCCGAGTAGCCGACTCGTCCAGTGGAACAGGCAAAGCTTGATTGCTCTGAGCTCCAGAATATTGATCGGCAAGGGACACTCTTCTGTCGACCAAGTCCCATGGGCCCAGAGCTTCCCAAGCACTCCACCCCAGCCTGACAGGCTGGCGTCCGTGGTGACCACCGTCCAGAACAATGCCAGGAAGAACTTGCCCTGACACAAAGCTGGCGACTGGATCCACCAGGATAGAGCCGACCCCCTGAGATGGCTCGAACAAATCTTCTGGTCCACCAACCGAGGGTTCCTGTTCCACTTTGCAAGAATCTCTTTTTGCAGAGGTCTTGAGTGAGACTGAGCAAAGCGAACCGCCTCAAAGGTCGATACTATCAGATCCAGGGCCCTAATGCAAGTCCATAGTGAAGACTGATCAGTTTCCTACAGCAAGACACCGATGTCTCCGCCGTGGGCTCATCTGCCATTTTTAAAGTTTCCCTCACTGAAACAATCAGGGCTTCCACCAAAGCGCGTTCCCGCGCTGCAGTTGAAGAGGATAGGCCCTCTTCACCATCCGATTGCGAGGACAGGGACCCCTCAGGTAGGGGGACGTCCATAGCGACCATATCAGCCATATATCTGAATCAGAGGACCCCACCAATGATGGAGAAGGCAGCGGCGGTTTTCGGCTGGTTACCTTTTTCATTACAAAATCGACCTTGGTCGCCAGGCTTTTCAGAGCTGCTGAAATCACTGTCAGCGGTCCGGGATTTGGTCTGAGGATGAATTTATTGCCTGGGACTCTAAATTTAATGCAACAGAAAAAAGGAGTACTGTCACTTTAAAAACGCCGATTGTGGTTCCCACCGCTGGTCGTAGCGGTCTGCGGAGTCCCATATATATATATATATATATATATATATATATATATATATATATATATATATATATATATACACACACACACACACACACACACACACACACCGACAGCAGAGATTGTAGGGATATGCCCACAAGGACCCTAGTACTTTACCACCTTCAGAGGAAACCTCTTGATCGGACTGTGCAGCAGGAAGAGGGAGTCACAGGATATAACATCAGCCTGGTATGTGAAAGGTCAAACTGCCTGTGTAGCTCCATAGGGCTACAAAAAATGGCTGTCAATGCAAAACAATAGGAAACAAAGGGAAAATGGCTGCCCCATACAAGTCAATGGGAAAAATATTTGACATTGCCCACACTAAAGATGGCGGCGCCCTCGGCGTGCCATGCGGTCAGGGACCCCCAATATGAAGGCCTCAAGGATCTACCACTAGACTCAGCAGGGAAAAAGGTACCATTGCCACCCCCGCCCCCCCCCCCCAGGACGCCAGGCGCCCCAGCCACAGCACCGCCCAGGGGGTGGGAAAGGGGGACAGGGCACAGGGCCGGGCAACCTGACAGGCCAGAGGTCCTATTATGCCTTATTAGGAAGCCAAGGTCCTATTATGCCTTGGAGAGGGCCCACATCTCCCCAAGGCCACCGAGGGGCAAGGGGGGCTACATTACTCACCATACCATGGACCGGGTGGGTTCCGCTCCGGGCAGAACCACCTCCCACCCAGAGTGGGGGTGCTACAAGCCGAGGGGTACGCTGCGACTCACTGCATTCCAGGTCGTCACGTCCCAGCGAGACATCCACTAACAGGCTCGTCCCCATCCAGAAAGGGGCTCCGTCGTGGTGAGGCCTAGTGCGGGACGATAACCTGCTCACGCTCGTAGGCCAGGCTGGGGAGACCTTAAGGATCTAGATTATTCAGTGCGAAACCCCAGCTGGCATTGCTTGTAGATCACCAGGAGGATCCCCCTGAACACTAACTCGCAAAGTGAGTAAAGATAAAACAAAATATTCTGAAAAGAATAAAAAAAAAAATAAAAGAAAGAGACCGAAGTCCCAGCAGGAAACCTAGGTCCTACTCCTTCTCTAGGCAGAAACAAACTGGTTTCCTGGAGCAGAGGGTGTGGGGTTATGCATATGGGGACAGCCATGTGTGGAGAGTTTACTTTTTTTCCTGCCTAAAACTACTCCTGCAGGGGGCAGCATAACCCAATGGATAAGAAGTATTATGAGAGCTGCGTCTGTCAATGGACTGCAGAGAAATCCAGTTTGCGCTATCGTTCATTGACAGACGCAGTTCCATATAATTTTAGATCATTGGGATGTCCCAAAGCAGTATTTTCATGAGGGGTGGGAAGACAACGCAAAGAAGAACGTAACTCCCCAAAGGCTAAACCTAGCCAACCAGGTAATATGGGGATCAACCAGGAATAACTGGAGCACACCTAGAAAAAAAACATACACCCTCAGAGAGAACAAAAAAATTCTCTTTAAACAGCAGCCTGCAAAACCTTGCGGCCAAAAGAGGCATCCGAAGATGCCAACATATCAACTTTGTAGAATTTTGTGAACGTATGCACAGATGACCAAGTTGCCACCTTGCAAACTTGCATCACTGACGCCTGATGGCGAAAAGCCCCAGAGGCACTCAGCGCTCTAGTAGAATGCGCCTTCACTGGAATTGAGAAACCTGACCCTTAAGATGCAGCTAATCCCTTTACCGGGTCCCTCAGTAAGGACAAAAAAAAACATCTGATTTTCTGAAAGACTCAGTAGCCGCCAGGTAAACCCTGATCGCCCGAACCACATCCAAAGAATGCAAGGCAATTTCCTTGGGATGCTTGGGCTTGGAACAGAGTGAAGGCAGCACAATGTCTTCATGCAAATAAAAATCAGAAACAATCTTAGGTAGAAAAGATTGATTTGGTCGGAGTACCACTTTATCTCTGTGGACCACCAGATAAGGTGAACGGGCAAGACAGCGCCGCCAATTTAGACACTCTGCGGGCAAAAGTGATATCCACCAAAAAGGCAACCTTCTGAGACAATGAAAGCAGAGGAACCGATAATACCAGATTTAGATCCCACAGAGGTAGTGGGGACCCCCTCGGAGGAGCCATATGGCGCACTCCCTGAATGAAGGAACAAATCAAGGCATGCGTAACTAATGGGCATTGCAAATATATAGCCAAGGCCGACACTTGACCTTTGATAGTCCCCAAAGTCAATCGCTGTTCAACCCCTTTCTGCAGAAAGGCCAAAACCTTAGCAACCGAAAACAAGCGAGGGTGCACCTTCAGTGATTCGCACCATGAAATGTACAATGTTCGACTTCCTAGCCTTCAAAAGCGTAGGAATCACAGAGTCAGAAAGACCTCTATTATTATCATCATTATTTTACATTAGAACAGCGCCTAACATTACCATTGTTTCATAAAAAAGGAAACGCCTGTGAGAGAAATAAATGGGTTGCCACTGCTAACCTCCCCTTCTGGCTGTATGTATGCAGATCAGGGTTTGGAACTTAATTTTCCAAATGCTATTGAAGGTCAATGACCTGGTGAGTACTAAAATCAGACACACAAGATGACCAGAATTTTTAGGAGGTCAACAATGGCAACATATTAGGTCTCTCTGAGGACAGGTTTTCCCTTAAGTAAGAAAGTTATGGGGAATGGCTGAGACTGCAACAAGGCCTGGAATACCATAAAAGGATCTGCACTAAGTTTACTTGGCATGGCAGTAGTGGCAAATCAATTTACTGTTCTAACAGCTAAACTCCTGTCGACTATATAAAAATAAAAATGTGGGAACCAGTGCCACTAGGCCATCACTCCTTTCTTTGAATCTTGTGGTGGCCTTCTCACTGCTGTTGTCACGTACAATGAAGGACCAGTAGCCACAGGTGGTTCATGTGATGATAGCGAAAGCCCACCAACTTTCCAGGGCTTCAATGGGGCCCAGAAAAAATGATGACTGCTGCAGGACTGAGGAATTAGGTAGGAATGCCTGTGCACTTGACCCTCCCTAGACCAAAGAAGTATTAAATCATGAAAATAAGGGCACAGGAGTTTAGCTTTAAGTGCTTGAACAAACATAGCTGAATAGAACAATCATTAAAATAAAAGCTCACCTGCAAATTAATCACAAATATCAAAGCCTGAAGCATGCAGCATTACTGTAGTGGGCTACATCAAAGTTTTGAAAATAGTGCTGTGATCTGATGAAAAATAAGCTGCAGCAACAACCAGTACCTTTTGGAGAAATAAAAAAATAACCAACAAGAGCATTGGGTATGCTCATTCTTCCCTGCCTTACTGGCCCCTCACCGTACAACATGCTAAGTGTCAGGGCCTGGATCTGAACACAGGAACTTAACTGTGTCTGGCAGTATCTCTTCTTACTGAGCCACCTGAGGCGCTGGGTACACCTACTGTGCCATGGGGTTCTTTCGTAAACAAATTCTACTAGGTATCAACAAATCATGAAAGCCAACGTTCCACAGCTCCCGAAGTGGTTGGATATTGCCAATGTTCTTCCTAGGGCCTTTTTGCTATTCATTCTGCCCAGCTGATTTCATTAGCCTCCTGTCTGCTCTAAAGCTTTCAAAATGATCCTTGCAAAGATATATGTATACATAGCAAGCACTCATGTAGCCCTCCCAAGCGCAGGACCTAGCAGAGTGTGACGAATTCATTCATTCTTCCACCAGGGCTCTGTCATGTGACCTGGGTTGTAGGGAAAGCCTGGAAATAGCTCCTCTCATGGGCTACCAGGTACCATGCCAATTAGGAGGGAAGTGTTCATGTTCTCTATGTATACACTTTGCAAGGGTAACTGCAGATCTGGAATCCAGGGGTAGTACCCTAGAATCGGACACTGCTTTGTAAAGGTTCTGTTATTAAGGTACCCTACCGTTTTGCTTCATCTGGCTATAATTACGCTGTATTTGCTAAAGTAGGCATTTCATTTAGAGTAAGCTGAACTAGATTGGACACATTGGAGCTATTACTTACTTTTAAGGTTTTAAATTCATATGAAATTTGGGAAAGTTGTGGTGTGTTCAACTATCAAGGGTTCAATGGTTTTTAAGTAAATATGCCTTTTGTGCACCTTTTTCCACCACATAACCATTGGCCAAGCTTTATAATAATAGTTATATTGTATACAATCTCCCCAAGAACCCACCTTTAACATGTTTTGCACCCTACTGGGGCTTAATCATAGAAAAGGAGGACATAGGGGAAGGGAAAAGTATACTGCCTCCAGATCGATTATCATTTAGTTCTCATGACCAAACATGTTGGCTTTACTGTAGTAGGTTCCTGCGGGTGTTTCTCATATACCTGTAGTTAAATGCACTGTTTTTTTTTTTTGTTTTTAAATCTCTTTTTATTAAATTTTATAACCAACAAATCATACAAACATAAAAAATGAATAATAACAATCACAATATCAAAATCTATAGTACTCTATAGTAAGAAAAGAAAAAAGAAAGAGAAAAAAAAAAAAAAGAAAAAGAAAAAAGAGAGAGAGAAAAAAAAAAAAGAAGGGGGGGGGGATAATACAAAGAAAGGTATAAAGTCTCAACATCCTAACATAGGCTGGTCCATTTAATTGATTTTAATTATTACTAGAGAAGAGTATTCTCTTCTATATCCTGGAATATTGATCCATCACCTTTCCATACACATATATATATATACATATATATATATATATATATATATATAAAGCCTAAGCATAGACCGGGGGTAAATCAATTTTGAGCACTGTTAAGTGGGAAGGAGGTGGGTAAATAATGAACATCACTCATTACAAATGTTAGCTGCCTTGGCTGATGCTTCCTGTCATCAGAGTAGTTAAATGTCACCATAGCAACACTGTACTACTCTGAAAGGGTGATGAGGATTTTTTTTTCCTAACAAAACTTATGCTCATGTGAACTGGCTCTCCTGTGTCAGCAAGCAGCAGCTGCAGGGAAAAGGAGTGTGCGCTGACAATGGGTGAGACCATAGGAGCCTATAGGTGCCCTCCTGACCCCCCCCAGTACCATGCTTTCCTGACCTATACGTTCTAGGCCATCCTGAACCCCCTGTTCCATGCCTTCTGAAGCCCCCTGTATTGTGCCCTCCTGACTTTCCGTGCAAGGCCATACCGACCATCCCCCATATCATGCCCTCCTAAGGCCCCTTGTACATTGCTCTGCTGAGGGAAAAAGATAGCGGAGATCCCAGACAGTCTGGGCTCTCCCTGTCTCCTCGTTTTCCATATATTTGACCAGTATGGCTGCCCTGCATGGTCTACTAGGGGGGAATCCTTGTGTGAAATAGTTGGGGCCCTGGTTATCTACTCGGTGGCATCTGAGACACCCCAAGCTGTGGCACAGCAAAAACTCCAAATACATCTCTGATGATCTCTATGCGCTATTCATTGGAATGGTATGTTATTATAAATCATTTTAGCAATCACTTTGTATCAAAATGATGTTATGTCCTTGCTTCAAAGTTGGTAATCGCTATGCTCTGTTAAAGAATGCAATACTCTATCTGACCTTCTCTATACAATTAAACCCTTCCTGAAATGCAACAGGTATACAGAGAAGACAGTGTCACTAAATTGCATACACCCTCTTTAACCACTTGCCGACCGCCGCACGACTATCTACGTCGGCGGTCAGCCCCTCACAGGCAAACTAATGTAGGGCTACGTTGCTTGCTTGTGAGGGTCTAGGGAGCGAGCGCGCGCCCCCGGAGGCGCGCTCCCGCGTGGTCACGGACCCCCCCGCGCGTGTGACCAGCGGACCCGATGTCCGCCGGCCACTCGGCGATCGGCGGGGGAGAGGGAGAATGTCAGGCAGCTTGTGTAAACAAGCTGCCTGTCATTCTCCTCACTGTAAAGACACTGATCACATGGATCTACTATGTAGATCCATTGATCAGTGTCCTTACAGCTCAAGCCACAGCCAATCACAGTAGAAAGCACGCCCCTAGGGACACACACAGCCCCTCCCTCCCAAATAAAAGTTAACCCCTTCACTACCAGTGTATTTTTACAGTAACGGTGCATATATATAGCACTGATTACTGTAGAAATGTCACTGGTAACCCCAAAAGTGTCAAAAATGTCAGTCAAGGGTCCGATCTGTCCGCCGCAATGTCACAGTACCGCAAAAAAAAAAATCGCAGATCGCCGCCATTACGCGTTAAAAAAAAAACAACAAAAATGACAAAAATCTTTCCCTTTGTTAGTAAACGCGATAACTTTTGCGCAAACCAATCAAAATACGCTTTTTGCAATTTTTTTTACCAAACATAGGTAGCAGAAAACAAATTGGCCGAAAATGTTAAAAAATTTTGATTTTTACATTTTTTTTGGGGGGAATTTCATATAAAAAAATGTGAAAAATATTGCTATTTTTGCAAAATTGACGCCCTTTTTTGTTTATAGCGCGTGATCAAAAAATCGCACAGGTGATCCAATACCACCAAAAGAAAGCTCTGTTTGTGGGAAAAAAAGGACGTCAAATTCGTTTAGGTACAGTGTCGCACGACCGCGCAATTGTCCGTTAAAGTCACGCAGTGCCGAATCGCAAAATACCCCCTGGTCGGAATGGGGGTAAAATCTTCTGGGGCTTAAGTGGTTAAGCGAGCTGTTTCATCATTGATGACTTGTTTTTATATTATATAGTGCTGTTGTATAAACCTCTTTTTAATGTATGTGTAAGCACCCTCCTAGACAGGTGCTAGAGAGTCAGTATAGTTTTTGGCTCTCTCTGCCTATCAGAGGAGCAGCAGGTAAATTCTACAGTGCCTTGCGAAAGTATTCGGCCCCCTTGAACTTTGCGACCTTTTGCCACATTTCAGGCTTCAAACATAAAGATATAAAACTATTTTTTTGTGAAGAATCAACAACAAGTGGGACACAATCATGAAGTGGAACGAAATTTATTGGATATTTCAAACTTTGTTAACAAATAGAAAACTGACAAATTGGGCGGGCAAAATTATTCAGCCCCTTTACTTTCAGTGCAGCAAACTCTCTCCAGAAGTTCAGTGAGGATCTCTGAATGATCCAATGTTGACCTAAATGACTAATGATGATAAATAGAATCCACCTGTGTGTAATCAAGCCTCCGTAAAAATGCCCCTGCACTGTGATAGGTCTCAGAGTTCCATTTAAAGCGCAGAGAGCATCATGAAGAACAAGAAACACACCAGGCAGGTCCGAAATACTGTTGTGGAGAAGTTTAGAGCCAGCTTTAAACATCCCAAGGAGCACTGTGCAAGCGATAATATTGAAATATTGAAATGGAAGGAGTATCAGACCACTGCAAATCTAGGAAGACCTGGCCGTCCCTCTAAACTTTCAGCTCATACAAGGAGAAGACTGATCAGAGATGCATCCAAGAGGCCCATGATCACTCTGGATGAACTACAGAGATCTACAGCTGAGGTGGGAGACTCTGTCCATAGGACAACAATCAGTCGTATACTGCACAAATCTGGCCTTTATGGAAGGGTGGCAAGAAGAAAGCCATTTCTTAAAGATATGCATAAAAAGTGTTGTTTAAAGTTTGCCACAAGCCACCTGGGAGACACACCAAACATGTGGAAGAAGGTGCTCTGGTCAGATGAAACCAAAATCAAACTTTTTGGCAACAATGCAAAACTTTATGTTTGGCGTAAAAGCAACACAGCTCATCACCCTGAACACACCATCCCCACTGTCAAACATGGTGGTGGCAGCATCATGGTTTGGGCCTGCTTTTCTTCAGCAGGGACAGGGAAGATGGTTAAAATTGATGGGAAGGTGGATGGAGCCAAATACAAGACCATTCTGGAAGAAAACCTGATGGAGTCTGCAAAAGACCTGAGACTGGGACGGAGATTTGTCTTCCAACAAGACAATGATCCAAAACATAAAGCAAAATCTACAATGGAATGGTTCACAAATAAACATATCTAGGTGTTAGAATGGCCAAGTCAAAGTCCAGACCTGAATCCAATCGAGAATCTGTGGAAAGAACTGAAAACTGCTGTTCACAAACGCTCTCCATCCAACCTCACTGAGCTTGAGCTGTTTTGCAAGGAGGAATGGGCAAAAATTTCAGTCTCTCGATGTGCAAAACTGATAGAGACATACCCCAAGCGACTTACAGATGTAATCGCAGCAACAGGTGGCGCTACAAAGTATTAACTTAAGGGGGCTGAATAATTTTGCACGCCCAATTTTTCAGTTTTTTATTTGTTAAAAAAGTTTGAAACATCCAATAAATTTCGTTCCACTTCATGATTATGTCCCACTTGTTGTTGATTCTTCACAAAAAATTACAGTTTTAGATCTTTATGTTTTAAGCCTGAAATGTGGCAAAAGGTCGAAAAGTTCAAGGGGGCCGAATACTTTCGCAAGGCACTGTATATTGCACTCTGCTTAACAGAGAGCAGGATCTGTGAGCTAGGCTCAGGGTGCCCAGTGTGGGATTCATCAGGTCTAAGGGAGTGTCTCAAGCTGATCCAATGGGGAGGCACATTGGATAGTGGAGGAAACCTAGCCAATGACACGCAGGCTTTTGATACAGCCCCTGGGATTGGCACAGACTGTTTGTCTTGGTACATTGTGGGGCAGTGTATAAAAAGCCAAGCGCACCGGAGGTAGAGGTCTTTGGCGGGAAGCAGAGTCCCAGAAGGAGGGTGGAGGCTGCCTCCTCTTCTGCAGCAGTTGGTGATGGTCACAGGCAGTCGGCCTGGTACACCTACAGTGTGGAGCTGAACCCAGAGGTCCAGGAGAGCTGACTGAGGAGTTGGGGCACTGCGAGAATCTGGAAAGCAGTATAGTGAGTACAGAGGATCTTGCCCAGGGGTCTGCCCAGGAAAGGGACCACTAAGGAGAGTGTAGTCAGTGGACGGATGTCAGCCGGTATAGAGAAAGGGGGTACTGGGGGAGTACCCTGAAGAGAAATACAAATAGAAACATTTACTTCAGCTTCATTCAAGTGGCAGGATGAAGTAGCAGCCTTGCCACATCCTCAAGTTAGAAGTCCTCAGAATTTGGGAATAGTTCAAGGTTGGAATATGCCACTCATCCCTTCTCCCATTCCAATATAAAATTAAAACAACAAAAACATCTACCCCTAGACTGATCATTGACTGAGCCAAGAACGTAAAGTGCTATGAATTATGCATGCAGTTGCTACGGGTAACCCATGGGAATCCAAAAGTGTCAATCATCAGCAGTCCTCTAGGAGGCAGTGCTACATATATAAAAATAAAGTTATATTTTATACAAACACACTTTTTTTGTGAACTTAAGTCCCATCAGCACTTGGGGGTTCCTTACCTAAAATTACATGCATGTCTAAAACTAAAAGTGTCCCAGAGAGCCCTGGGTACCTTTTTTTTTAAATAAGCCTTGGACCTTTTAAAGATAGTGATGAAGGCTGGCCTGCCTCTCCCCCAACCCCTTCTCATTAGCCCATCACTACAATGGGTTGCCTCAATGGTCAACAGGAGGGTGGAAGAAACAGCAGGAGGTGAGTTAGCCTTCACCAGTCCAACAAAAGTGTCAAACCTTGCATACTATAGTACCCGAAGGACCCACAGTGCTCACTTTAGGTATATGGTCAATTATATGTTTATTTTTAAATGACAAGTGTACTTGAAAAACAAATGATTATTTATTAAATTGTGCAAAAACGTTTGTCTTTTTATCCTCTTCAGGGAGACCTAAACCTAGGCTTACCTGGAAGTGATATTTTTCAAAGCAGCTGACTTCTTGTCCAGTACTTCCTTAAAAGAAACTACCAACTGTCATTTATTATGGCCTTCCAATGGTAGGTAACCTAAAGCTACTAGCTGAACAATACATGTTTTATAAATGTAAAAGTATCTTAATTGCATTTACAGGGACACTGTCTCTAATGAACATGCAGTAGGTTTGAATGTCAGTAGCAGCTCAGTCACATAATTCCGAAAATATATTGTTTCTGTTTTGGAGGTACAGTTTTTCTTTCAGAAAAAAATGCAAAACTGTAAAAAAAAGAAAAGAAAACGGTACCTGTAGGTGCATCTTTATGCCTCTGATTATCTTTATTTAGAGAACAATGAACATTCAATATGTAAAAACTTGCTTTCAGCTCTCAGTGATTTATCTGGCCCCCCTTTCAAAGCTAGGCTCTCTGTCTTGGTGAGAGAGGTTCAGAGAAATGCATGTAAGGTGACAAAGGAGGCATCCTAAGCTGCTGGGTTCAGTGGTTTCGGAAGCCTTGTGGAAGAAAACAAAAAGTACTTTTAAATGTTTGTTACAGCTGAACTTGTTTTCTTTAGGGACAAATCTGTTTAAAAAAAAGGGGGTCTCTATGGACACTGAATGCTAAATCCCACATTTGGAATGCTTCGCAGGATCAGGGACCCGATAAGGGTGGCCTGGGTAGCAAAAGGAGAGTGGGAAAGTGTGTTCTAAATCATTGCACACTGTCATATCAGACAGTTGGAGAAAGCTTGGAAAAGGGTCAGAAACATCTGTTGTTTGATGACCATGGAGAACCCAGGCTTTTGCTGTCAAGGAAACCTATTGGGCATCCTTATGTATGAAATGTACTAAAAGAAACAGTCTATGTTGGTTGTAACCATTAACCACTTCAGCTCGGAAAGGTTTACCCCCCCCCCCCCCTTTCTGGACCGGGCCAATTTTTGGGACACGGCACTGCGTTACTTAAACTGACAATTGCCCGGTGGATCGACGCTGTACCCAAATAAAATTGATCTCCTTTTTTCCCACAAATTTAGCTTCCTTTTGGTAGTATTTAATCACCTCTGCAGTTTTTATTTTTTGCGCTATAATTTTGAATAAAAAAAAAAAACGCAACACAATATTTTTTACTTTCTGCTATAAAACATACCAAATAAAAAAAAAAAAAACATAAAAAAAAAAAAAAAAAAAAAAAAAAGAAAATCGAATTTCTTCATTAATTTAGGCCAATATATATTCTGCTATGTTTTTGGTAAAAAAAAAAAAATCCCAATAAGCATATATTGATTGGCTTGCGCAAAAGTTCTAGCATCTACAAATTATGGGATAGATTTATAGAATTTTTATTTATTAAATTTTTTACTAGTAATGGCGGCGATCAGTGATTTTTAGCAGGACTGTGAGATTGCGGCGAACAAATCTGACACTAAGTGACACTTTTTGGGAACCAGTGACACCAATACAGTGATCGGTACTAAAAAAAAAAATGCATGGTCACTGTACCAACAACACTGGCAGGGAAGGGGTTAACATCAGGGGCGATCAAAGGGTTAAAATGTGTTCCCTGGGAGTGCTTTCTAACTGTGTGGGGGATGCTTTGACTGGGGGAAGACGGAGATCTGTGTTCCTGCTTAGCAGAAACACAGAATCTCCATCTTCTCCTCTGACAGAACAGCGATCTGCCTTGTTTACATAAGCAGACCGCCGCTCTACCTCTCTCACAAACGTTTGCTGGGTACAGGCGAACACTGGGACTGCTGGACCCACCGATTGGCTCCCTGTGTCCAATCACAGCTGGAGCGGGGCGCCAGCGGCGCGCATGTGCGCCACGGACCCGGGGGGAAAAAAATGTACAGGTTTGCAATTTTTCGCTGAAGAGCCGCTCTGCCGCAGTATATGTGTATGTGGGGGGGGAGGGGGGGCGGTCCGGAAGCGGTTAATCAACCTGCAACTCCAGTTTGTAAGATGGATTTGAAAGGAATTGGATGAACTTGACTGAGTGACCTGGGCAACAAGCAAATCATCCCAACACATTTTAATATGGAAGGTAATCTTTTTTTTTTTTTTTTAGGTTATGCATAGATATCCATTTCCCTAAAGGCTGACTGAACCACATTAGGTATGCTGTAAAGTCTAAATTTACTATTTGGGGGGAAAAAAAATAACTGCACATATTTCTGAAGAAATACATTTGCATTTATTAATTTTTCCAGCAGGAGCTAGGAAGCATTGCAGTAGATACTGGGTCCAGCAGACTCTGTATAGCTCTTTGCCTGTACCTTCGGTATGGACAGACAGTTACTGAAGAGCAGGAAGATCAATGAACTACGAGAGTGCTCACCAGCGCCCCCGCAGTTCATTGAGAACTATAAAGGTGCCTGCCTCAATGGCGGATGGTAGTTGTAGTGTATACAGTTGCAGAACTGTTTGTTTTTAAATTGTGAAAGCAGGTTCAGGGAGAAAATCCTCTGTTGCTCTTACAAGGGGGAGCCAATGGGGGTACTGCTGAAGAATGTTACCCATTACAGCCTAAATATGGGTGTAATGAGTAATATGCTCCCAAAGTTGAACGTACCCTTTAAATGTGCATCCATGGTGAAGATCTTATAAAGTGTCCAAACAAAGAAACAAAAATGTAATATATTATCGGCTTATCAATCATTTAGCTGTGGAAACAGAGTTCTTTTTTTTTCACCTGGTAATCTTGTGAACACACTTCCTAAATCAAGGTGGTAACATTTAGTCCGCCATTGTATCTATGGAGGAATCCATGGTTGCCACCCAGGATGGACTTTAAACGTATTTGCCTTATGTATATCTTTATTACATGGGGTGGGAGATTAGTACTTTACAGGAATACAAAGACTTTCACTTCAGCTCAAAGAAAGTAACAATATGTAGCAATATTTGGAAACTAGATACAAAAACCGAGGCTTGTATACAATACAAATGAGCATTTGTGTATTTCAACATATCAAAGTATTACAGATGCACTTTTTGTTATTTCCTTACTGCAGCCCGATGCAGTCCTGCCCTGAAAAAAAGGAATCCAGGATGCTTATTAAGATTTGGCTAAAGAGTCGATTCACACTGGGGCGACACGACTCTGTACTACTTCGGGGGCGACTTGTGCATTCCCATGCACCACGACTTCGGAGCGACTTGCATGGGTTTAACATAATGGAAGTCTATGCAAGTCGCTCCGAGGTCGCCCGAAGTAGTTCAGGACCCTTTTTCTAAGTAGGAGCGACTTGTGTCGCTCCTATTAGAACGGGTCCTGTAGCAGTCAATAGACTGCGAGGGAGCGCGACTTGTCAGGCTGACAAGTCGCGCTAGTGTGGACCGGGTCTAAAGGGATCGTCTGTAATAGAGACAAGGTTGATCTACTAAAACTAGAAAGTGCTAAATCTGATGCAGCTGTGCATTGTAGGCAATGAGCTTCTAATTTCAGCTTGTTCAATTAGGCCCCTTTCACACAGGCGGACCATTCTGATCCGCCTGTCAGTTTTTTTGGCGGATCTGAACGGTCCCCCCATGCATCCCTATGGGGCATCGGATGTCAGCGGAGACATGTCCGCTGACACCCGATCCGATCGGTCAAATCTGGACGGATGGAAACCCTATTTTCCATCCGTCCAGCGGATCGGATCGGATGGGAATGGACCGACAGTCCATTACCATCCGATTCCCCCATAGAGATGCATGGGGAACTGACAGCTGTGTCTCCGCACACAGCGCAGAGACACAGCTGTCATCCTCCTGCTCAGCGGGGGATCGGCGGATCGATCCCCCGCTGAGAAAAAATGGAGTCCGTCCAATGGACGGAGTGTGTGAAAGGGGCCTTAAGTTTTGACAAAAACAAAACAAAAAACTGGAAGTTGATTGGTTTCTTTGCAGAGCTGCACCAGATTTTGCACTCTCCAGTATTAGGCCCCTTTCACACTTGTGCGACTTCAAAGTCACATGATTTTACCGCGATTTTGACACGAATTTTTGCCGCGATTTGATGCGAGTTTGAGTGGGCTTATAATGTCTTTTCCTCAAAACGCATCAAAATTGTGCCAAAAGTAATGCAGGGACTACTTTGAAGTCGGTCCGACTTCAAGTCGCACAGATATGAATGGGGCTCATTGGAAATAATGGAGAACGACTTGTCCCAGTCCCAAATCGCATTACAAGTCGCACAAGTGTGAAAGGGGCCTTAGTAAAGCAACCTCAAGGTATGTGAATAATTTCTTTCCAAAATTATTCTAGGGGTGCATATAACATAAAAAGGTACACTTCAGTAAGAAAATGGTTGCAAGTGTTGATTCAGGGAATGCAATTTACCTTCTTAGTGGCACCAACGTTATCTTACCATGAATTTATGCAAGGGATGTCTGGCTGTCCTGTTGGGTAGAAACAGTTGCTGGTGTGTCCTGTGGGACCAGCGAAGCTCCTGCATGGGACCTACTGTGGCCTAAATACTGCTTGATGAGACTGAAATCACGATGCTGAAAAACTTGTTGAATCTAGCTGCAGGGGATTACAGTATATCCAAGTTACATTACATAGATTTTAGAATTGTGACAGTATTTTCTTGATCTGGTTATCTGTTCAGGCTTTTAATTGTATCCATTGTATGTATGTATGTATGCAGTGCCTTTTTTAATTACTTGAGGACTGGCATGTTAAATCCTCTTCCTGTCTAGGCCATTTTCAGATTTCAGCAATGTGATAGTTTGACTGACAATTACTCATTCATGCAACACTGCACTCATATTGATTTGATATCATTTTCTAAAGAAAGTTTTTTTGTGGCATTACTTAACCTCTTTACGACCGCCCGCCGCAGATGTACTGCGGCAGGCAGCCGCTCCTGCACAAATCACCGTAACTGTACAGCGATCGCGAGCAGAAGGCTAGGGGGCGAGCCAATGCAGATGCAGCGGGCAGGCAGCTCTGATTGCCTCCTGACACCCGCGATTGTTCCCCGCTGAGAGAGAACGTTCTTCTCCCTAGAATGATCATAGAGCCCATGTGATCCTTCTATATAGGATTACAGGTCTCTATGGTCATTCCACAAGCCAAGCCCCCCCACACAGTTAGAATCACTCCCCTAGGCTCACATTTAACCCCTTGATCACCCACAATGTTAACCCCTTCCCTGCCAGTGTCATTATTACAGTAACAGTGCATATTTTTAGCACTGATTACTGTAGTAATGTCACTGGTCCCCCCAAAAGTGTCAAAATGTCAGTCAGGGGTCCGATCTGTCCGCCGCAATTTCGCAGTCCCGGAAAAAAAAAAAAAATCGCAGATTGCTGCCATTACTAGTAAAAAACAATAAAAAAATGACAAATCTTTGCCGTAGTTAGTAGACGCAATAACTTGTGCACAAACCATTTAAAATACGCTTATTTCGATTTTTTAAAAATTTTTTACCAAAAATATGTAGCAGAAAGCAGAAATTGGACTAAAATGTTACAAAATTTGTATTTTTGAATTTTTTTTATTTTGGGAATGTTATATAACATAATGTGAAAAATATAGATTTTTTTCATAAAATTGTTGCTGTTTTTTTGTTTATAGCGCAAAAAATAAAAATTGCACAGGTGATCAAATACCACCAAAAGAAAGCTCTAATCGTGGGGAAAAAAGTACGTAAATTTAGTTTGGGTACAGCGTCGCAGGACCGCGCAATTGTCAGTTAAAATCAAGCAGTGCCAAGTTGAAAAAAGTGGCCTGGTCATTAACCACTTAAGCCCTGGAAGATTTTACCCCCTTCCTGACCAGGGGGTTTTTTGTGATTTTTTACTGCGTGACTTTAACGGACAATTGCGCGGTCGTGCGACGCTGTACCTAAACAAATTTCATGTCCTTTTTTTCCCACAAACAGAGCTTTCTTTTGGTGGTATTTGATCACCTGTGCGATTTTTTGATCATGCGCTATAAACAAAAAAAGAGCGTAAATTTTGCAAAAATAACAATATTTTTCACTTTTTTTTTTATATGAAATTCCCCCCAAAAAAAAATGTTAAAATCAAAATTTTTTAACATTTTCGGCCAATTTGTTTTATGCTACATATGTTTGGTAAGAAAAAAAAAAAAAAAAAAAAAAAAAAATCGCAAAAAGCGTATTTTGATTGGTTTGCGCAAAAGTTATCGCGTTTACTAACAAAGGGAAAGATTTTTGTCATTTTTGGTGTTTTTTTTTTTAACGAGTAATGGCGGCGATCTGCGATTTTTTTTGTGGTACTGCGACATTGCAGCGGACAGATCGGACCCTTGACTGACATTTTTGACACTTTCGGGGGTAAGTAGTAGAACCGTCTGATCTGCATTTTTACACAGGGGAGAATGACAAGCGGCTTGTTTACATAAGCCGCCCGCCTTTCTCCCGCTCTACCGACGATCGTAGTATGACCGGCGGACATCGGGTCCGCCGGTCACACGCCCGCACTCCTCTGTGAACGAGCCGAGGCGGGCGCGCGCCTCGCCCGCTATTGGCTCAAGACCCAGTGACAGGCAAGCGACGTAGATCTGCCTGGCCGGGGTTGACTGCCGCAGTAAATATACTGTGCGCAGTCGGCAACCGGTTAAGGGGGCAAAACCCTCCGGTCTTAAAGTGGTTAAAGTAGAACTAAAGTCCCGTTGTTGCTGACTTTGAAGAGGCAGATTTTTTTATTGCAGAAGAGATATGCAATGCCTTACAATGGTCCCGGCCTCCCCACTTCCACCAGCAGCAGCGGAAGGGCTCTGTAAAAGAGATTGGGCGGCTGTAAAGCTGCTCAGATAACTTTTACATGAAAACAATACCAGGAGCTGCAGCCATGATCCTGGTATGAGCTCTTGCCATTCAGGACATACACATATACAGCGGGTAAAATTAACCACTTCCGAACCGCCCACCGCATATATACTGCGGCAGGGCAGCCCAGCTGCGCAAAAATCACATTGAGGTATGTGATTTTGTGCAGGGGTTCTTGGGGGCGCGTGTGCCGCCGGAGCACCACTACCACTGTAATTAGACACAGCGGGAGCCAATCAGAGGGTCCACCCACGATCGTGCAGGAGAATGCCAGAACGGCCGTCTGTAAACAAGGCAGGTGGCAGTTTTGTCACAGAGGAAGAGTGAGATCTTGTTTCACCTAAGCTGAAACACAGATCTCTTTTCTTCTTGCACATCCATTCCCCACCCAGTTAGAAAGCATTCCCTAGGAGCACACTTAACCCCCTGATCACCCCTAGTGTTAATCCCTTCCCTGCCAGTGTCATTTATACAGTAACAGTGCATTTTTTTTTTAGCACTGATCACTGTATTGGTGTCACTGTTCTGCAAAAAGTCACTTAGTATCAGATTTGTCTGCCGCAATCCCAAAAAAAAAAAAATCGCTGATTGCCGCCATTACTAGTAAAAATAAAAAAAATGCCATAAATCTATCCCATAGTTTTTGGATGCTATAACTTTTGCGCAAACCAATCAAAATACACTAATTAGGATTTTTTTTTTTTACCAAAAATGTGTAGCAGAATATAAATATATTGGCCTAAATTGATGAAAAAAAATAGATTTTTAAAAAATTTTTATTGGGTATGTTTAACCTCTTGCTGACCGCCCACCGTAGTATTACTGCAGCAGGGCAGCGTTCCTGCGCAAAATCATAGTACTACGTGATTTTGTGCACAGGGTCTGTTTAGACACAGCGGGACTCTTTAGACTCCCGTGATCATCGGATAAACTGACAGAAGACCCGCCTGCTTATGTAAACAAAGAAGGCGAGTCTTCTGTCAGACAGGCAGGGAGAGATCAGAAGTTTCAGCTAAGCTGAAACTGCGATCTCTCTGTGCTTGTCACAGAAACATTCCCCCACACAGTCAGTAAGCATATTTAGGTACACATTAACCCCTTTGATCACCTCCAGTGTTAACCCCTTCCCTGCCAGTGTCATTTACACAGTAACAGTGCATATTATTTAGAAACTGATTACCGAATTAATGTCACTGGTCCCCAAAAAGTGTAAAAAATGTCAGGGGCCCAATCTGTCCGACGAAATGTCGCAGTCCCGCTAAAAAATGCTAATCGCCGCCATTACTGATAAAAACAAAAAAATAAATAAAAATTCCAAAAAAAAAAAATCGATCCCGTAGTTTGTAAACGCTATATCTTTTGTGCAAACCAATTAAAATACGCTTTTTAGGATTTTTTTTTTACCAAAAATATGTAGCAGCATACAAATTGGCCTAAACTGATAAAAAAAAAAATTGATTTTAAAAATTTTTTTTATTGGGAATGTTTTATAGCAGAAAATAAGAAATATAGCTTTTTTTTCAAAATTGTCGCTCTTTTTTGTTTATAGCGCAAAATCTAAAAACCGCAGAGGTGATCAAATACCACCAAAAGAAAGCTCTTTTTGTGTGAAAAAAGGACATGAATTGTATTTGGGTATAGCGTCGCAGGACCACGCAATTTATTGTTAAAGTAACGCAGTGCCGAATTGCAAAAAATGGCCTGGTCATTAAGGGGGTAAAACCTTCCGGGGGCTGAAGTGGTTAATAGCAGAAAGTAAAAAATATACATATTTTTTTTTCAAAAAAAAGTTTTCCTGTATAGGTCCGGCTCACAGGCGGAGTGATATCAGATGCACTCCGCCTGTGAATGGAGGAGCCGTACACATGAAGCAGCGGCTTTGCTCTGTACTGCAGCCGCTTGCTTTGTGTGTAGCTCCGGATCGGTTCCGTATCGGTATCGGCGATTTCACAACGCCAGATATCGGTATCGGCTCCAAAAAAGTTGGATCGGTGCATCCCTAATAAATGTACAAAGTTTTGATTTTAGACTCATATTTGCTATATGACTGTAGATGTGTAATTTGTGTAAGCCAGACGGACCGGGTTTAGTAATCAATGGCTAATAAATCCGTTTGAAATGCATGCCTGAGCTACCAGGGGGGACCTGCTGTTTACACTTAAACACAGATAGTAATCACTTAAACTGATAGTATCACCTTGTAATTAAATTCATGTGAGCCAGACATCCTGGGGCCAATGCAATAGGGTGAATAGACCATGTCATGTCCACCCTTAATTCAGCCTCCATATCAAAGAACTCTCATTAAGATATGCAATGAAGATGGACTATCTGTTGAGGATTGGACAGTGTGCCCCGGATATGAACCTTGCATATCTTAAATTTCAATTTCAGAGCAAATCAACATGTATAATTAAATTCTCCCTCCAACAGAGAGGAGGGGTTAGCAAGGGGCTGAATTATGCTAAGCTAGGCGAGGATGAAGTTGTCCAATCCTGAACGAGTTACGCCCAGAGGGAGGAACAGGGCAGGATAGCTGAACCAATCAGAATAGCCCTATACAAGTCTATGGGATAGAGGTGTATATTATTGCAAGGTGAGCAGAGAGGAAGGGGAAGCCATGGACCTGAGACCATATCATCTTAAACCACTGGTAACTATGGACTATATCTCTCACACTTAAAATGTATACATGCCTTCTCTCTTTTGTGTGGGAACACACGGCAGACAACATGCCCCAACCTGAAGTGAAAAGGTAACCAAACTCCATGCTTATACATACATGGTATTGTAAATATGGCTATTGTGGGTAATTTGTAAATATCATATAAGCCAGGGGATTTATACTAATAATGTGTTGTAAATACTGTTTGTAGTATTTGTTGTCTGTCTTGCGGGGCCTATCATAATAATTTGAATCCCATGCGCTACATGTGTTCAGTTAAACTTTGAATATTTTCCTGTTTGTATTTTCCTGTATGTACTAGAGATAAAATTGTTGGGAATTAATTTAGGCTTCAAGGCTACTTATCAATAAATTCATATTGCTGTTTTGAAGCTGTTACTCATGGTCAAAGAACTCTCATTTTACCCGAATATTGTCTGAGGTAAATTAAATCTCATATCTTCCGGGTAACAACTGCCCACGACCAGTTATTCCTGTCAAGATTTCTGACAGAGGAATAAAAAGAATTATCAGAAGAGTTGTCCAAGGACACTTGTAGAGAGCTTCAGAAAGACCTGGAATTAGAAGGTACAATTGTTTCAAAGAAAACGATAAGTAATGCACTCAACCGCCATGGCCTTAATGCACGCTCACCACGCAAGACTCCATTGCTTAAGAAAAAAACAGGTCGAAACTCGTTTAAAGTTTGCTGCACAACATTTAGACAAGCCTGCGAAATACTGGGAGAATATAGTCTGGTCAGATGAACTCTTTGGATACCATAATACACACCATGTTTGGAGGTCAAATAGCACTGCACATCACCCCAAAAAACCCAAACCAACAGTGAAGTTTGGAGGTGGGAACATTGTGGTGTGGGGCTGTTTTTCAGCATACGGTACTGGCAAACTTCATGTCATTGAAGAAAGAATGAATGGATAAATTGTACCAAGACATTCTTGATAAAAATCTGCTGCCATCTACCAGGTTGATAAAAATGAAACAAGGGCGGAAATTTCAGTAAGACAATGATCCCAAACACAAAGCAAACTCTTAAGGCTCCTTTTCACATGGGCTTTCCGATACGGTCCATCTTTCAGTTTTTCAGATGGACCGCATCGGATGCTCCATGCAGCCCTATGGAGCAGCAGATGTCATGTCTCTGCTGACACCCGTTGCTATCCGATCCGATCCTGTCCGTGAAATCCGGACAGATGGAAACCCTATTTTCCATCCGTCTGGAGGATCAGATCGGATGAGATCAGATGAAAACAAACAGGCGGTCCATTCTCATCCGATCTCCCATAGAGGACAGCGGGGCTCTGACAGCTCCGTCTCTGCACACAGAGCGGAGACAGAGCTGTCATCTGCCTGCTCCATAGGGCTGCATGGAGCATCGGATGCGGTCCACCTGAAAAACTCCCTGCTGAGCAAAAACTGACTCTGTCGGGCGCACCACCCATGTGAAAGGAGCCTTATTGGTTTCAAAGAAAGAAAATAAAGCTACTAGAATGGCCCAGTCAATCACCTGACTTGAATCAAACAGAAAATCTATGGAAAGAACTAAAGATCAGAGTTCATATAGAGAACCCACAGAACCTTCAAGATTTGAAGACTGTCTGGAAGAATAGGCCAAAAATGTCAGTCAAGGGTCCAATCTGTCCGCCGCAATGTCGTAGTCCCGCAAAAAAAAAAAAAAAATTCGCAGATCGCCGCCGTTACTCGTTAAAAAAAAAAAACAACAAAAATGACAAAAATCTTTCCCTTTGTTAGTAAATGCGATAACTTTTGCGCAAAACAATCAAAATAGCTTTTTGCAATTTTTTTTACCAAACATATGTAGCATAAAACAAATTGGCTGAAAATGTTAAAAAATTTTGATTTTTACATTTTGTTTGGGGAATTTCATATAAAAAATGTGAAAAATATTGTTATTTTTGCAAAATTGACGCACTTTTTTTGTTTATAGCGCATGATCAAAAAATTGCACAGGTGATCAAATACCACCAAAAGAAAGCTCTGCTTGTGGAAAAAAAAAGGACGTCAAATTCGTTTAGGTACAGCGTCGCATGACCGCGCAATTGTCCGTTAAAGTCACGCAGTGCCGAATCGCAAAAAAGGCCCTGGTCAGGAAGGGGGTAAAATCTTCCGGGGCTTAAGTGGTTAATGAGTGGATGTGATAGATTATTTTTGAAGAATAAGAATATTGTTTAATGTCACTTTATGTAAAAAGTAAAAACTGCAAATGATGATAGCCTGACTACTCACTGTAAATGTCTAATAAATAGCTAGAGCATGCACTTTTTCTGGGGGGGGGGGGGGGGGGGGTGACGTGATAGTATGCTCACTTAAAAAGAGTGCTTATTTCTGTATATGCTTTTTACATAAGACATGAACATTTGATTAAGTGTCTGTGAGATTAAAAAGGATGCATCTTGAAACCATGTGAAGCATATAAAGTTTCCATGGTAATTTAAGATGCCAGAGATGAAGATGCTTTCACACCATTGTCTTCTTCTTTTATACAAATCAGACCTTTTCTCAGAAGCCAAGTCTGTAAAAAGGATATTCTAAAATGTTTTAAAGCATTGTTTTACAAAATGTTTAATACAATGGGAAATCACTTAAATTTGTAGAAATGCAAAAATAGTAGTTTGCATTTTTCTTTATTTTACACCGTTTTTCATTTTATTTTCTTCACTACATGAGAGCTGTGCTCATTTATCTATCCTATTTTAATAAGGATTCCTGAGAGGTGTGACTTTCCTAATTATGCAGATTCCCAGAAGGTACCATGATTCTAGCAGAACTGGAAAAATAAAGTATACGGCCCTTAGCAGCAAGTTGCATAATGTCTTTCAGTTTGTACCTACACCTGAAAATATTGAGAACAGATGATCAATCCTTTCTTTTTTTACTATGTGTAAATATACTGCGGGTGGGCGGCAGGCACAGGTACAATCACGTACATATACATGACGGCCTTCTTCTAGGTGTGGGGCGTACACATGATTGAACACAGCAGGAGTTTAGCGGACAATTTCAGCCAATGAAATCAGCTGATCGACTGTGTCTAATCACACACAGTGTTCCAGGTTTACAAAAACACAGGACTCCGAGTACAGGGAACACAGATCTAGCTGTTTCTTCTCCCTGAAAAGCAGGGAGAAAAAAAACACAGCCAGATCTAAAGGTAAAAGAAGGACATGTTACACACTGTTAGGCACACGATTAACCTCTTGCTTGCCCCTAGATGTTAACCCCTTCCCAGCCAGTGTCAATGGTACAGTATTATCACTAATCACTGTATTAGTGTCACTAGTGACCCTCCCAGATAGTGTTTGTTAGCACCAGATTGTCCGTCATCCTATCACAGTCCCACTAGAAGTCGCTGATCACCACCATAAGAGTATAGCGTCTATAGCTGTGTAAATTCCAGTATGTATATACACCATTGCTTGTAACCGCTATACCGTTCACACAAACCAATTAATATACACTTATTGGGATTTTTTTTTTTATCAAAGACATGTAGCAGAATACATTTTGGCCTAAACTTATGAAGAAATTAGATTTTGTTTAGTTCTTCATTGGATACATTTTAAACCAGCAAGTAGAATTTCTTTTTTTTTTATATAATTTTGTCTTTTTTTGTTTCTATGATAAAAAATAAAAAACCCAGTGGTAATCAAATACCACCAAACAAAAGCCCTGTTTGTGTGAAAATAATTATGAATTTTATTTGCGTAGCGTTGCATGACTGGGCACCGGTCAGTTAAAGTAGCTAAGTGCCAAATAGCAAAAAATGTCCTGGTCATGAAAGGGGTAAAGCCTTCCAGAGGTCAAGTGGTTAAAGTGTCCCTATAGCTGCCCCCTGTGGTGCAGACACTTCCCATTCCACACTCCTTCCTGTGCAAATCCAGGTGTGGTCTACATAGGTCAAAGCTCACACAGGACCAAGTATCTTCCTTTCCCCCCATGGGGATGACTTGCTAAAACTTGAGTGCAGCAGTACATGGTAGCCAATCGGCATCTTACTTCAGCTTGTTCATTTAACCGCTTTACCACCGCCCACAGTAATATTACTGCGGCAGAGTGGCTCGTTATCGTCTGACGACGTAGTACTATGTCGTCAGACACTCCCCCTTCTGGTCGGCGCTTGCGCGCCGCCGGAGGCTCGCTACCGCTGTTTTCATTCACAGCGGGAGTCGGGCCAGGGGAGGAGCAGCGGCGATCGCCGCTGCTCTGCCCCGATCGCCGGGGATCTAGTGTGGAGATCCGCCCGCTGTGTGTAAACACAAGCGGGTGGATCTCCATAGTGACAGGGAGTGACAGATCGGACTGTTCAGCATAGCTGGACATCCGATCTGTCCATGACTCACTCAGTCACCTCCCCCCACACACGTCAGTAAGCACCAGGCATACATTAACCCCTCCCTCTCCAATAAAATTAACCCCTTCCCTGCCAGTGTCATTTTTACAGTAACAGTACATATATATAGCACTGATTACTGCAGTAATGTCACTGGTACCCCCAAAAGTGTCAAAAATGTCAGTCAAGGGTCCGATCTGTCCACCGCAATGTCGCAGTCCCGCAAAAAAATCGCAGATCGCCGCCATTACGCGTTAAAAAAAAAAACACCAAAAATGACAGAAATCTTTCCCTTTGTTAGTAAACGCAATAACTTTTGCGCAAACCAATCAAAATACGCTTATTGCGATTTTTTTTACCAAACATAGGTAGCAGAAAACAAATTGGCCAAAATTTTTTTAAAAAATTGGTATTTACATCTTTTTTGGGGGGAATTTCATATAAAAAAATGTTAAAAATATTGTTATTTTTTCAAAATAAACGCTCTTTTTTTGTTTATAGCGCAAAAAGTAAAAATCGCACAGGTGATCAAATACCACCAAAAGAAAGCTCTGTTTGTGGGAAAAAAAGGACGTAAATTTCGTTTGGGTACGGTGTCGCACGACCGCGCAATTGTCAGTTGAAGTCGCACAGTGCCGAATCGCAAAAAGTGGCCTGGACGGAAGACAGCAAAATCCTCCGGTGGTAAAGTGGTTAAGCTTTGACAATTAAACCTGGAAGTTTCTATGCAGAGCTGCACCAGATTTTGCAATCTCCAGATTTAGTAAATAAACATCCCGTGACAATTAGCTTTTCTGGAGGGCCATTTATAAGCAGCACTGCAGAAATAAGTGTCTGTGACCAAGCTGTCATTAGCCACTTGCCATCCATGGCTCTTTTGACATGTTTCACATATGTGTTAAAATCAATGTTTTATTACTAAAAAAATTTCTTAGAAAATACCACCTGGTAGTCACTTGCCTGATGAAGGGGCCTTGCGTGGCTTCGAAACGTTGCTATATATTTATTATGCGACCACAGATGACATTTCTTCACGCTAGGGATTAAAATTGGGTACGCTTGTGAAATGTACATTTTTACAATGTGAAATGTTTACAGTTTAGGCTATGTTCACACCAATCCGACATTGAAGTAGCATGACTTCCGATCCGACTTTGCCCTGAGACTTCATGTCTGACTTCCACGCAACTTCAATGAATGGGATCCGATTTGGAGAGGATTGCGACTTGTCCTTTGACCAATCAAAACAATTCCTTTGCTTCTGGTATGGATGAAACCTCATGCCAAATTTATCAAAACATTTTTTTAAAATGGCGTGGGGTCACCCCCAGATCCATGCCAGGCCCTTTCACATGACAAGGGGACTGAATCTCTGGATGATGTCACTGGATGGCCACATCCCATGGTTATATAAGAACTGGTAGACACCTTTTTTTTTTTTTTTTTTTTTCTTAGTAGGTTGGCGGAGGGGAAAGACAATTGGGAGAGGGAGAAGACCGGAGAAAGAAGACATCAGTGGCGGCACCAGAAAGAAAGACGGCACGTTGGGACTATGACTGGGGACAGTCTTCATTTTTAATAAAGGACTGTCTCTTGTTTTTTATAGCACTACACTGCTTTTTTTGGGGCGAATGGGGACTCATTCACATTGGGGGGGTGAAGGGTGGGATCTGGGGACCTCCTTTTTTAAAGGGGGATTCCAGATTCTGATAAGCCCCCTGCCTGCAGACCCTCACTACCACCGCCCAGGATTGTTGGGAAGAAGCCCTTGTCTCCATCAACCCCAAAAGCACCAGTTAAGACCGACCAATTAAGACCACTCTTATAGGGAACAACTGATTTTGATATGTCATGTGACTTGTGCTCTCGAAGTTGGCATGCATGTCGGACCAGTGTGAACCATTCCTTACCCTAGGTTCACACCTATGTGTTTTTTAGTGCGTTTTGCAGTTTGCAGAAATGCACTACAGTCCATTTAACATGGTTTCCTATCTATACATTTTGCAGCTGGTGTGTTTTTGGAAAGGGTCGGTGACTTTTTTTCCTGCGTTTTGAGTGTAAAAGACTTCAATGGAAACGCACCAGAAATGCAAATGTTGTTTTTGTGATGCAATTTTTTTATGTTTTTGCAGTTTTTATTCTTCTTTTTAAACACTGTACATAGCTGGTTGCTAAAGAGCCAGGAAGCTGCCTGCCCCTTCCTTTACCATTGATGAGTCAGCTGACAGCTGAATTTAAAAAAAAAATGTAAAAAAAATCTGCCGTCTAAAAAAAAAAAAAAATTTGAATTAAAAAAAAAATTGGCATAAGGTCTAGTATGTATTCGGAGGGCCTCCCCTACACCAAATTATTTTTAAAAAAATGGTGTGGGGTCTCCCCCAAAATCCATACCAGACCCTTTTCAAGCATGCAACCTGGCAGGTCAGGAAAGGGAGGGGACAAGCAAGTGCCCCCCCGTCTTGAACCATACCAGGCCGCATGCCTTCAACATGGGGGATGGGTGCTTTGGGGCAGGGGGCACATTCAGGCTGCCCATTAATGGTTCAAATCTCTGCTGGTTCCTGATGAACCGGCTGAGATTCGAACCCTGTATGGAAGCCCTAAAGGCACAGGCTGATATGAGCTATTCTGTGCCTTGTGATCACAGTGATAGTCAATTACAGCAATCAAAAATTTAAACAAGGCTTTTGTTTACATCTGAGTGTCCAGCTCCCAGTAACATCCTCTGTGAGCCCCTAAACCTCCTCTTTTGCCCTCATTTCTATTAGTGTGGAATGGACAGTTCATGCAAGTCGCAGTGCTGTGCACACTACAAATCCCATAGTCAATCTCAGGAGCAAGCAAGAGAGGGTGGATATGTTCCTAAATACAGGTGGACCATGAAGAACAAGTGTAGCCCCCCTCTAAGGGGAAGTTGGATCAAAGCAGTAAAAAAAAAAGAAAATTGGAACTTGGGGATTTGGGGCAGTGAACAATAGGTCTTATTCTCCCAGGTATACTCAAGAGTATTTAACACCAATTAGGTGCAGTATTTGGGGGTGTTGTGAAACCACTCTAAAATTGTCACAGCAGCAATAAAAATAAGAAATTGCACTGCTCGATCCACACAAAGGGAAGCTAGGGGGGAAAAGAGGATTGGGAGCTCATGGGGGGGACATTACAAAGAGGCAGAAAAACACAGTATTTCATGAAAAATTAAAACAGGGCCATTAGGAAGTGGATTATTTTTGGAGAATAAAAACAGTGTTTAGTTTCACTTTAAGGATACATACTTTTTTCAGAATATTTTTTAAACCAGAATTTAGTGTCACTCTAAAGAAAGGTATAGATATTTTATATCTAGCTGGGCCAATGTAACTATGTATATACCATACCTGTGGGATCCCTCTAGAAGCTGGAAATCACTGAAGTAGGCACTGCTACACCAGTGATCTCCACTTGTTCCCAGGTCCTGTGCTGAGTGGCTGCCCCTCTGTACTGCGAACACAGGAGGTCAGCGGCTTGGCATGGGCGCCATTCAGAGAATACTTTGCATTTTCATATTAAATGCAAAGTGTTTTCAGGCTAGACGAAATGGAGACCGTAATGTCATCGCCCCACCTCATCCAATCAGAAAACCCATTGCATTCATTCAAAAAATGCAAAGCATTCTCTAAATGGTGCCCTTGCTGAGTAGCTGCAATCCTGTGTTCAGAATGCAGCAGGCTGGCTACTCAGCAAATGGAGATCACTGTAGCAGAAGTTCCTACTACAGTGATTTCCAGCCTGCAGAAGGATCTCACAGCTATAGATTATACAGAATTACATTGGTCCAAGTAACTATGCATAAAATATCCATGCCTGGGTTTAAGCTTTAGGCCCCTTTCACACAACGTCAGTTGTTATCCGTTTTTCGTCAGTTGTTATCCGTTTTTCGTCAGTTGTTATCCGTTTTTACATAGAGATGCATTGATGTCCGTTTTTCATCCGTCAACGGATGGATGAAAAACGGACAAACGGACAGCGTGTGTGAAAGGGGCCTTAGCTTTCCTATGTCAGCAGAATTTAAATGCTCATTCCCAAACCCCCCCCTCTTTGGAATCCCTTCATGCCTAAGGGTAAAACAAATATTAACCACTTAAGGACCGGTAATGACCAGACCATTTTTTTGCAATACGGCACTGCATTACTTAACCACTTGCCGACCGCCGCAAGTACATATACTGCGGCGGTCAGCGCCGGCCAGGCAAAGTGACGTACCGGTACGTCACTAGCCTGTCACTCGCTTGTGAGCCAATAGCCAATACCGCTGAGGCGCGCGCCCACCCCGGCTCACTCCCTAACAAGTCAGTGCGTGTGACCGGCGGACCCGATGTCCGCCGGTCACTCGCGATCGTTCGCCGGGAAGGGAGAAAGGCAGGCGGCTAATGTAAACAAAGCCGCCTGTCATTCTTCCCTGTGTAAAAATAAAGATCAGACGGTTCTACTATGTAGGACCGTTGATCTCTGTTTTTACACTAGTAGCCATGTCCCATCACAGTTAGAAACACGCCCCTAGGACACACTTAACCCCTCCCTCTCCAATACAGTTAACCCTTCCCTGCCAGTGTCATTTTTACAGTAACAGTGCATATGTATAGCACTGATTACTGCAGTAATGTCACTGGTAACCCCAAAAGTGTCAAAAATGTCAGTCAAGGGTCCGATCTGTCCGCCGCAATGTTGCAGTCCCGCAAAAAAAAAAAAAATCGCAGATCGCCGCCATTACTTGTTAAAAAAAAAAAGAAACACCAAAAATTACAAAAATCTTTCCCTTAGTTAGTAAACGCGATAACTTTTGCGCAAACCAATCAAAATACGCTTATTGTGATTTTTTTACCAAACATAGGTAGCAGAAAACAAATTGGCCAAAAATTTGAAAAATTTTTATTTTTACATATTTTTTGGGGGGGAATTTCATATAAAAAAAATGTTAAAAATATTGTTATTTTTTCAAAATAAACGCTCTTTTTTTGTTTATAGCGCAAAAAGTAAAAATCGCACAGGTGATCAAATACCACCAAAAGAAAGCTTTGTTTGTGGGAAAAAAAAGGACGTAAATTTCGTTTGGGTACGGCGTCGCACGACTGCGCAATTGTCAGTTAAATTTGCACAGCGCCGAATCGCAAAAAGTGGCCTGGACGTAAGACAGCAAAAACCTCCAGTGGTAAAGTGGTTAAAGTCACGCAGTAAAAAAAAAAAAAAAAAAAAAAAAACCACAAAAAAACACAAAAAAACCCCTGGTCAGGAAGGGGGTAAAATCTTCCGGGGCTTAAGTGGTTAAACGGACAATTGCGCGGTCGTGTGATGATGTACCCAAATAAAAATGATGTCCTTTTTTTCCTACAAATAGAGCTTTCTTTTGGTGGTATTTGATGACCTGTGCGATTTTTATTTTACTTAAGCCTGCTGTCAGCTACATCTGGGTCACAGGAGTGCAGAACTAAGTGCACTCCTGTGATCCAGAAAATAAGGTTGTCTCTACTTCTCCTTTAACCACTCGCAGAGTGCCAACTGTAGATATACAGCGGCAGGGCGGCCGCTCTGTGCTGGATCACATACCTAGTATGTGATCCACGCGCAGGGGTAGGAAGCGCACCCCTGCCCCCCTGGCTGTGCTGTGATTGGCTGCGGCACCCACCAATCAGTGTGTTCTGGCTACTAATTGGTTGCCGGCACCCGACGATTGGCTCCAGGCATTACCGAAGAGAGCCCTGTGTAGGTAAACAAACACAGGGCTCTCTTCTGACAGCAGCCATGTAATGTTTTTTTTCCTTCCTGCAAAACAGAAAGGAAAGCCCCGTACACACGCACCGATTGTTGGCCGTAAATTTTCGGCCAACGTCCGATCGGCCGATTGTCGGTTTGTTAGTATGATGCTTCCGACAACCGACTGCGACTTTTCGGCCGAACAAAATCTGGTGTGCATGCTATAAAATTTTTGTTGGCCGTCGCCAGAACGGCCGATTGTTCGTCAGTCAGTACAGATTTCGGCAGACAAAAGTCAGATGAGCAAGACTGGGCATGCTCAGTGAAGAAAAAACACACGGAAAGTAGACCATCACATGACATCACTTCTGAAGTTGGTTGTTGTTGGCCGACAAAATTTGTGTGCAGTCTAGAGCAAATTTCAACCAACACAACAACACTGGACAAAAGACGGTCGATCGGTCGGCCAACAATCGGTGCGTGTGTACGAGGCTTAAAAAAACAGTGCATTGCTTAGTAAAAACAGCACACACAGTAACACGTTGGCCACACATTTAACCCTGTGATGGCCCTAGAAGTTAACTCGTTCCCTGCTAGTGCATTAGTACAGTGACAGTGCATATTTTTACCACTGAATCCAAAAGCCGGTGCTGCGCTACTTCAATCTCTACAATACATATCTGTGCATTATTAAGTAATATCTATACACAGTGCATTACCATATACAACTAGAAAAAAAAGTTTGAGACAAACTTTAAGTTGGCTTGAGAAAGCCTGACCAGAAAGTTTGAAAAGAGAAGAAGAAAGAAGAAGGAGGAAGGAGGAAGGAGGAAGGAGGAGGAGGAGAAGGTTTAAATACAATATTAGTAAGTTGGCTGTTCCAAGCCAACTTAATTAGTCAATATGTTAGAAAATACCCCAAAACTATGGCCTTAAGGCCCCTTTGTGTGACTTGTCCTGCGACTTGGAACTGCAAAGTCGCATGCCAATTTGTACTACTTCCAATGAGTACAGTTCATATCTGTGTGACTTCAAGTCGCAGAGACTTCTAAGTAGTACCTGCACAACTTAGGTCTGACTTTGATGCAACTTGAGATTCACAGACCTCAAGATTAGACAGACATTGCTTCAAGTCTCGTCAAAGTCCTGTTAAAGTTGAACAAAGTCACGTGACTTTCAGGTCGCACAAGTATTGTAATACACCTAAAAAAGAGAGGTGATCTCTATATGGATTATAAAAATATGTGCAGCAGCTGGGGTCAAAAAGGTAGATAAAGAAAACATTAAGCCTTTGTAGTCAGTGGCTACCTCCAGCGCTTGCCTATATTAATAATGCAAACCATATGTTCCCAATCAATTACAGTCAAAATATAAGTACATACATAAATATAATAAAAAACGTTACTCTAATATATTCTGTGCTGAGTGAATATATGAAGTATTGTAAGTAATAAACCTCTATTAATGGCACCTACCACCGTAGTGTACCCCAATTCGTAAAGTGCCAAGTGTATGTGCCATATAAACTTATCAAATAAGAAATATGATAAAAAGGTGAAGTAAAATTGAGCATGATTCCAATCAAAAAATTCTACAATAAAAGAGGGTTATGTGAGATGAGTCCAACAACCTCTAGTGATAGCAGGTGCTGTATTAATGTTCCAGTGCAAACATAGTAAATATCTTGTGCAAAAATTGTGGGTAATTCTGTGCTAATTCAAAGTGCGAGTGCTACTAATCTTCCCCGGCAGCCGTGTGATGACTAGACTTCACCGAAGAAGTGAATCGTGAAATGTGAATGGGCCACTCACCAAAGGATGTTGGTCTTGACTACTGTACTTCAGGTGCCGTCAGCTGTATTTGATATAGGGGTCTAACTGACGAAGTCTACGCCCAGAGACGTAACATGTATAGTGAGTGGAGCCTACTTGTCTGACGTCATCCCATAGCCATCTTGACAACTAAGGATTTTTGACATAAGCCAGCACTGCTAAAGTGCTTTTTTGTGAGTTTATTTACACATTTTTTAGGGAGAAATTAACTTTTTATCAAACAAAGAGCACTAGATCTTGTATTTTGTTACTCCATATATATCCAATTCCCCTTAAGCGCAAGGGAGGTTCAGGGAGCTGGTAGGAAGCAGTAGGAGATACGGAGAAGCAGCACGCTACATAGATCTTATGTTTTTCCCCAGAGGGGGGACAGCGGATTAAGACCTGCTGGTGAAACAAGGGTCATAATTTGAGGTGAGTGGCCAAAGTACACTGGTGGAGGTGAGCACTAGCACATTGTGGAATATTCTGACACTGTGGTGAACAAGCCCCTTTATGAAATACTTTGTTACAGATAAATGGACTTTTCTTTTGATGTTTATATAACACATGGGCACTTCGTTATTTATTTATGTTTTGTCATGCATATTTAAAATGTTTGTTTTGATTCAGATTAAAACATCACTCAAAAGTGGAACTTCCGTTTTAGGCCCCTTTCACACTTGTGCGACTTCAAAGTCGCACAATTTTACAGCAATTTTGACGCGACTTTTTGCCGCGATTTTGACTGGGCTTATAATGTCTTTTCCTCAAAACGCATCAAAATCGTGCCAAAAGTAATGAAGGGACTACTTTGAAGTCTTTCCGACTTCAAGTCGCACAGATATGAATGGGGCTCATTGGAAATAATGGAGAACGACTTGTCATGCGATTTTGCAGTCCCAAATGCATGACAAGTCGCACAAGTGTGAAAGGGGCCTTAAGGCTTCCTGACCCCCTGACATGCCACATTTGGCGTGTCATTTTTTTAGAGGGGGAGCGGGTACCTAGTTTTGACAGGTACCCACTCCCACTTCCGCTCAGAGTGCCTAGGCAGCTTGAGCGGAAGTTCTCCTCTCCCCTGCAATCTTCTGGGACACATCACAGGTCCCAGAAGATTGCCCCTCTACTCAGGACACGCAGTGCGACTCGCGCATGCGCAGTGTTCACCCGGCTGTGAAGCCCTAAGTTGTCACAGTCGGGTACCCACAATAGTGATTCTGGCACCGCGGGGATGAGAGGGAGAGAACCGAGGCTCCCACTGGCCCCATCGCTGGATCATGGGACAGGGGAAGGTGTGTTTATTAAAATTCAGCAGCTACACTTTTTGTAAGTGCTGACTTTTAACCACTTAAGGACCAGGAATATTGCTGACACTTATTTACAAGCTAAAATCAGTATTTTTTGCTAGAAAACTACTTAAAACCCCCACACATTATATATTTTTTTAGCAGTGGGGGCCATCTTGCCCTCACTTGCCTTTCTGCCTAGGAGAGGAAAGGAGCAGATCGTTTTCCCCGCTAACGACGGCTCCGGTAAGCCGCAGCAGGGGTGGAGCTCTCTCCGCTGACCATAAAAGTGATCCCACTGGGAATCCGCTGCTGGGACTACTTTTATGTGAAAGAGGATCGCCAGCCCTGTAAAAAAAATACCGGGGTTATGGCAGCTATCTGCTGCCATAACCCCAGCATTTAACGTCTAAGTAGCGACGTAAAACTGCGGCGGGCGGTCCGGAAGTGGTTAACCACTTCAATACCGGGCACTTTTCCCCCTTCCCGCTCAGGCCAATTTATAGCTTTTAGCGCTGTTGCATTTTGAATGACAATTGCGCGATCATGCAACACTGTACCTACACCAAATTTATGTAATTTTTTTCCCCATAAATAGAGCTTTCTTTTGGTGGTATTTCATTACCGCAAGGTTTTTTCTTTTTTGCTAAACAAAAAAAGACCAAAAAGTTTTCTGTCTTATAAAATGTTGTAAATAGATACGTTTTTTGCTGCACTAATGAACACTGACGAGGCCGCACTGACAGGCACTGATATGCGGCACTGGTGGGCAATAATGGGCACTGGTGGGCGGCAATGATGGGCACTGATGGGGAGGGCACTGGCAGGCTCCCTGAGCCCTGATTGCCAGCCCTGGTGGCCATAGTGGGCATCCCTGGGGTCATGGGTGGGTATCCTTGGTGGTTCTAGTGGCACCCCCCAAGGGTCTGCACTGGTAATCAATGCTCTAATTACCAGTGCAGAGCCCCCCCCCCTGTCAGGAGAGCCGCAGATCAGCTCTCCTCTACTCGTGTCAGGCACGAACTGAGGAAAGCTGATCAACAGCTCTTCCTATTTACTATGTGACCAGCTGTGATTGGACACAGCTGGTCACATGGTAAAGAGTCTACGTCAGTAGGCTCTTTACCGAGATCGGAGATGCGGTGTGTCAGAGTGACACGCTGCATCACCGATCGCTGCACCTCCCGGGGACGCACAGAGCGCATTATCCTGCCGCCATCATAAGACGTCCGCTCAGGATAATGTAACCACCTTCCCGCCGTCATTGGCCTATAGGGAGGGCGGGAAGTGGTTAATAAACACAAACTCTGCTTTAAGGCCATAGTATTGAGGTATTTTCTAATATATTGGCTAATTGTCTACGCTAATACACTGTGTATAGATATTACTTATTAATGCACAGATACTTAATGTAGAGACTGAAGTAGTGCAGCACCGGTTTTTGGTTTCATTTATTTTGTGAAGTGCAGTGAAAGCAGTTTTTGCAGTCACAGCAGCAACTTGTTAGAATCATTTTTTTGCATTCCATCTGATTACAAATTTTCTTTTGGGTATTTTGCACTTTACACTTATTGAGGATCAATTATATATTTTTAGCACCGTTCACTTTATTTGTGTCACTGGTTTCCAAAAAGTGTCAGTTAGGCGTCCGATTTGTCCGCCGCAATATCCCAGTCCTGCTATAAGTCGCTGATCAACATTACTAGTAAAAAAAAAATTAAAAAATTCCATAAATATATTCCTTAGTTAGTAGACACTATTAATTTTGCGCAAACCAATCAATACATGCTTATTGGGATTTTTCTTTTTTTTTTCTTTACCAAAAATATGTAGCAGAATACATTTTTGCCTAAATGAATGAAGAAATTGTAATTTTGGAAGTGTTTTATAGCAGAAAGTAAAAAATATTGTTTTGTTATTTTTAACCACTTGCCGACTGCTCACAGTATATTTACTGCGGCAGTCGGCCCCGGCCAGGCAGAGTGACGTAGGTCTACGTTGCTCGCCTGTCACTCCTTCTAGAGCCAATAGCGGGCGAGCGCGCGCCCGCCTCGGCTCGTTCACGGAGGAGTGCGGGAGTGTGACCGGCGGACCCGATGTCCGCCGGTCATACTACGATCGTCGGTACAGCGGGAGAAAGACAGAGCGGCTTATGTAAACAAGCCGCCTGTCAGTTCTCCCTGTGTAAAAATGAAGATCAGACGGTTCTACTATGTAGAACCATTGATCTTTGTTTTTACACCAATAGCAATGTCCCTACACAGTTAGAATCACGCCCCTAGGACACACTTAACCCCTCCCTGTCCAATACAGTTAACCCCTTCCCTGCCAGTGTCATTTTTACAGTAACAGTGCATATATATAGCACTGATTACTGCAGTAATGTCACTGGTACCCCCAAAAGTGTCAAAAATGTCAGTCAAGGGTCCGATCTGTCCGCCGCAATGTCGCAGTCCCGCAAAAAAAAAAAAAAAAAAAAAAAAAATCGCAGATCGCCGCCATTACTCGTTAACCACTTGCCGACCGCCGCACGACTATCTACGTCGGCGGTCAGCCCCTCACAGGCAAACTAACGTAGGGCTACGTTGCTTGCTTGTGAGGGTCTAGGGAGCGAGCGCGCGCCCCCCGGGGCGCGCTCCCGCTCCCGCGTGGTCACGGACCCCCCCGCGCGTGTGACCAGCGGACCCGATGTCCGCCGGTCACTCGGCGATCGGCGGGGGAGAGGGAGAATGTCAGGCAGCTTGTGTAAACAAACTGCCTGTCATTCTCCTCGCTGCAAAGACACTGATAAAACGGATCTGGTATGTAGATCCGTTGATCAGTGTCTTTACAGCTAGAGCCACAGCCAATCACAGTAGAAACCAAGCCCCTAGGGACACACACAGCCCCTCCCTTCCAAATAAAGTTAACCCCTTCACTACCAGTGTATTTTTACAGTAACAGTGCATATATATAGCACTGATTACTGTAGAAATGTCACTGGTAACCCCAAAAGTGTCAAAAATGTCAGTCAAGGGTCCGATCTGTCCGCCGCAATGTCGCAGTACCGCAAAAAAAATCGCAGATCGCCGCCATTACGCGTTAAAAAAAAAACAACAAAAATGACAAAAATCTTTCCCTTTGTTAGTAAACGCGATAACTTTTGCGCAAACCAATCAAAATACGCTTTTTGCGATTTTTTTTACCAAACATAGGTAGCATAAAATAAATTGGCCGAAAATTTTTAAAAATTTTGATTTTTACATTTTTTTTTGGGGGAATTTCATATAAAAAAATGTGAAAAATATTGCTATTTTTGCAAAATTGACGCTCTTTTTTTGTTTATAGCGCGTGATCAAAAAATCGCACAGGTGATCAAATACCACCAAAAGAAAGCTCTGTTTGTGGGAAAAAAAGGACGTCAAATTCGTTTAGGTACAGCGTCGCACGACCGCGCAATTGTGCGTTAAATTCACGCAGTGCCGAATCGCAAAATACCCCCTGGTCGGAATGGGGGTAAAATCTTCCGGGGCTTAAGTGGTTAAAAAAAAAAACACCAAAAATGACAAAAATCTTTCCCTTTGTTAGTAAACGCGATAACTTTTGCGCAAACCAATCAATATACGCTTTTTGCGATTTTTTTTACCAAACATAGGTAGCGTAAAACAAATTGGCCGAAAATGTTAAAAAATTTTGATTTTTACATTTTTTTGGGGGGGAATTTCATATAAAAAAAAGTGAAAAATATTGTTATTTTTGCGAAAATTACACTTTTTTTTTATAGCGCGTGATCAAAAAAAAAAAAAATCGCACAGGTGATCAAATACCACCAAAAGAAAGCTCTGTTTGTGGGAAAAAAAGGACGTGAAATTCGTTTAGGTACAGCGTCGCACGACCGCGCAATTGTCCGTTAAAATCACGCAGTAAAAAAAAAAAAAAAAAAAAAAAAAAAATCGCAAAAAACCCCGTGGTCTTTTAGCAGGAAAATCCTCCGGTGGTAAAGTGGTTAATGGTCATCCTTTGTCGTCCTTTATTAAATACCACCATAAAAAAAGCTCTATTTGTTGGAAAAAGGGACATACAGTACATTTTATTTGGGTAAAGTGTCGCTCAATTGTCAGTTAAAGTAACGCAGTGCCATCCAAATGGCCTGGTCATGATGAGGGGGTACAACCTTCCAGGGGTTAATTCATACACTGAATAATATTTTCTTACATTCTGGTGCACTGGTAATCAGCTAAGGCCCCTTTCACACTTCTGCGACCTGAAAGTTGCACGACTTTGACGTGACTTGAAGCAATGCCTGTGTAATCTTGAGGTCCATGGACCTCAGGGCCCATCAAAGTCAGACCAAAGTAGTGCAGGGACTACTTTGAAGTCTCAAAAACATGAACGTTACTCATTGAAAATCATGGGGTAGAACTTATGCGATTTTGCAGTCCCAAGTCGCAGGACAAGCCACACAAGTGTAAAAGGGGTCTTTCTTACATTCTGGTGCACTGGTAATCAGCTAAGGCCCCTTTCACACTTCTGCGACCTGAAAGTTGCACGACTTAGATGTGACTTGAAGCAAGGCCTGTGTAATCTTGAGATCTATGGACCTCAGGGCCCATCAAAGTCGGGCCAAAGTAGTGCAGGGACTACTTTGAAGTCGCCCAAATATGAACGGTACTCATTGGAAATCATGAGGTATGACTTGTCATGAGATTTTGCCGTCCTAAGTCGCAGGATAAGTGTGAAAGGGACCTAAGGCCCATATATAGAAATACTTACTAAAAATGAAAAAAGGAGTACAAGTGATATCACACATATAAATCAAACTGCCAAACACAATTCCACATTTCTCTCTATCAGTGTTGAGCAGAGCAGCAGATTCCAGCAAGCAGTGATCTCCCAGGCAGGCAGGCAGGCAGGCAGGCAGCCCTATAGCAGAGCTGACACAGTGTAAACACTGACATGCTGCACACTGAGCACCTCTCTCCTCTCCAGGAGTCTGCATGCCAGGAAAACTCCCATCACCTCCCACACATATGGCTGCAAATAGAAAGTGAAACCTAAACTAACCTCACTTCCAGCAAGTCTTCAGTGAACACAAATCACCACAGCCACACAGGTGCACGTGTGACATCTTCTACCCTTGTCACCACAACCAGCAACGGGACAGGCAAGAAAGTATACCTCCTCACCCAGGACTTCTGCACACTAATAGGACACTCAGCTCGCAGCAAAGTCAAATAAAAATGTCGCCCTCTACAGGTAGACAGCTGTGCCTGAAGTAACTAAATTCTGCACAATCTCAAGGCACCCCATTCTTGTATGTAACATTATAAACTAATAGGTTTTACATAATGCAGCAACATCCACCCACACACACATAAGACACCCAACATTAGAGGTGAACTATTAATACTTCCAAAGCAAATACCGTATTTTTCACCGTATAAGATGCACTTTTTCTTCCCCAAAACTGGGGGGGGGAAGTTGGTGCGTCTTATACGGCAAATACACATTTTGCCTGCTGAGTCCTGACGTCGCAATGGGGGCGGTGCCGGTGCGTGCGTCAGTCACGCACAGTCACCGCCCGATCTCCTTTCCGCTGGACCGAGAGAGCCGCCGTCAAAGAAGACAGAAGAGGACGAGAGGAGCAGCGCCGTGGACGGTTCCCGGAATCCCGCCGCCGTCAGAAGAAGAGGACGAGAGGAGCAGCGACGTGGACGTCTCACAGGCAGCCCAGGAGAGCAGGTAAGTGATTGAAGCCGACCTGTGCCATGCCTGTACCATCCCCTGTGCCATGCCTAAACCACCACCTGTGCCATGCCTAAACCACCACCTGTGCCATGCCTAAACCACCACCTGTGCCAAGCCTGAAACATCACCTGTGCCATGCCTAAACCACCACCTGTGCCATGCCTAAAACATCACCTGTGCCATGCCTATACCCTCACCTGTGCCATGCCTATACCCTCACCTGTGCCATGCCTGTACCATCACCTGTGCCATGCATGTACCATCACCTGTGCCATGCCTATACCATCACCTGTGCCATGCCTGTACCATCACCTGTGCCATGCATATACCATCACCTGTGCCATGCCTGTACCATCACCTGTGCCATGCATATACCCTCACCTGTGCCATGCCTGTACCATGCCTATACCATCACCTGTGCCATGCCTATACCATCACCTGTGCCATGCTTATACCCTCACCTGTTGATATAAAATATTTTACTGCAGTATTTGGTTCAGAATCTTTTTTTTCTAGATTGTCCTCCTTTAAAATTGGGTGCGTCTTATATGCCGGTGCGTCTTATACGGCGAAAAATACGGTACACCTTTGCACACTGCTACTGACCACTATTGTAATGTTTCTGTCCCTCAGCAAAGAAGGAAAGCACCCAATGTTTACCTTATCAGCCAATGACGTAATTGGTTGTTGCCAGCGGCTGGAAGCGTGCACAATGACAGGAAAAGGGAAGGCATTCTATATACCCCCTTTTCCTCATGGGAGAAGTGGTGGGAAGAAAGGTCCTTAGCTTCTCTAGTCAGGTGTAGGCGGGCTTTTCCCTTACTTTTTCCTCAGGGAAAAAGGGCGGAAAGAGCTGCCTGTGGGCTGAGGGGGTCACGTGTATTGGCAGGTGACGGGCCTCACCTGCAGGGACACGTGACCTCTGAAGAGGCTTCTACAATAGCCTGGGGGGCCTATAAAAAGAGGGTTCCCTTCTGAGGGGCTCATTCGCCTCAGAAGGCACCAGGCTGTGGTGTTCCCCATCCCTCCCTCCCTTTATGTCATAGCTGTTTTATGTGGTGGGTCACCTTTGTAGAAATGCAAAGGGGGACTAGTAGTATAATAATTGAAAGCTGGGAGTTATTAAAATAACTGAATTTTATTTATTGATACAGCCTGAGTTGTAGTGGCTGGGCTGTTTTTAAGAGCCCATTCACTTTGAGGCGATCCGACTTCGGGGGGCGACCTGTGAAGTCGCGTGCACCGCTGTGCACCGCGACTTCGGCGCGACTTGCAGAGACTTCACATAATGGAAGTCTATGCAAGTCGCTCCGAGGTCGCCCCAAAGTAGTACAGGACCCTTTTTCTAAGTCGGAGCGACTTGTGTCACTCCTATTAGAACGGGTCCTGTACTACTCAATGGACCGCGACATACCGCGACTTGTCAGGCTGATGTCGCGCTAATGTAAATGGGCTCTAAGGCCCCTTTCACACTAGTGCGACTTGTCCTGTGATTTTGGACTGCAAAATCGCATGACAAGTAGTTTTCCATTATTTTCAATGAGCCCCATTCATATCAGTGCGTTTTGAAGTCGCACCGACTTCAAAGTAGTTCCTGCACTACTTTGCCACAATTTGATTGCGTTTTGAGCCATAGCCATTGCTTTCAAAATCGCAGCAAAGTGGCGTTAAAATCGTGTCGCAAAATTGCGGCAAAATCGCGGTAAAATCGCGTTGCAAAAGTGTGAAAGGGGCCTAAGTGTTTTTAATTTTGTTTTTTAATAAGTATGAAATCATTTTTAAACCAATAATAAACGGCTACAGACAATTTATTTCCAATTTTGGTGTGTCTGCTTTATTCATTATGGTTAATGTATTCTATGGTTACGTTCATTATATACTTTAAGGTTAAGGATTTAAAAAAATCCTGCCTACTATCTCATGAAAACCTGTGGCAATGCATAACTAAAAGGCAAGTTTCATCCGCTTGCTGGCTGGTATGACATTTTTGGGCAATTTTAAAGCATTCTGCCAAGGCGCCATTGAAGAAACCTGAAAGCGCCCCAGGGTTTCTGGGCACCCGGGCTGAAAAAGGATTATATATATATATATATATATATATATATATATATAGATAGATAGATAGATAGATAGATAGATAGATAGATAGATAGATAGATAGATAGATAGATAGATAGATAGATAGATAGATAGATAGATAGATAGATAGATAGATAGATAGATAGATAGATAGATAGATAGATAGATAGATAGATAGATAGATAGATAGATAGATAGATAGATAGATAGATAGATAGATAGATAGATAGATAGATAGATAGATAGATAGATAGATAGATAGATAGATAGATAGATAGATAGATAGATAGATAGATAGATAGATAGATAGATAGATAGATAGATAGATAGATAGATAGATAGATAGATAGATAGATAGATAGATAGATAGATAGATAGATAGATAGATAGATAGATAGATAGATAGATAGATAGATAGATAGATAGATAGATAGATAGATAGATAAAAAATTAATTTGGGTACAATGTTGCATGACCACGCAATTGTCATTCAAAGCTGAAAATTGGCCTGGGCAGGAAGGGGGTGAAAGTGCCCTGTATTGAAGTATTTAAGATAATATATATATACATATACATATATATATTGCATGCGACCAGGGACACAGCTCGACCCCGATATCGGCATAGAGCCTCGACTGTGGCTCTTTACCCATGTGATCAGCTGTGTCCAATAACAGCTGATCACAAAACATTGTAAACAAGGAAGTGCTGTTTATCGGCTTTTCCTCTCTCTCACTGACAGAGTGTGAGGTGGGAGAGTTGATAAGTGGCATCTCCTTACAGGAAAAACGTGTAAAGGTAATCAGGGCACTGATCATAACAGTTCCCATCAGTAATGACACTGTGTGCTCATCAGTGACACCAGTCTGTGCCCATCAGTGAGGCCAATCTGTGCCCATCAGTTATGCCAATCAGTGTTACCTTTCAGTGCCTGCCCATCAGTGCCGCCCATCAGCGCTGCCCATCAGTGCCACCTATCATTGCCCATACATGCCGCCTATCAATGCCCATCAGTGCCAAGTATCAGTGCCCATCATTGCCGCCTATAAGTGCCTATCAGTGCTGCCTATCGGTGCTCATCAGTGCTGTATATCAGTGCCTATTAGATGTCTATCAGGTGCCCATTGCACTGAAAGCTGAAAATTGCCCGGGGCAGGACGGGGGTGCCCTGTATTACAGTAGTTAAGATAATTAGCAATGACTATATGAATTTGGTACATGAATTTGGGGCAAGCACCACGTGCACTGAGTCCAGAGTGCCTATATGGACAACGCATCCTCAGTGCAGTAGAGCTCCCTCCTGCCACTGCAGTTGGCACACAGACAATTTGTAGATGGGTGGGCAGAGGAAAACAAACTTTTTATTCGTTAGCGAAGAAGACTTAGCAATAACTCAAAGGTCAGTTTGCCAAGTACCCAAATAAGGGTGTACATAACATATATAACAGCAGCTACTTTACAGATACAGATTTCCGTAACTAGTTTGGCAAGCAATACAGATGTTCCCTGTAACTTTTTATCTATGGCAATTAACATTCCCAGTTTCATACTTATGCTACTAAGCCCCCCAGGCCTGAATGAAAACATTAGTTATAAATCATTTCTGTTCCGTTCATTCCCATATACCTCGGAAATCAATGGTAATGTAATGTAATATCTATAGCATTTTCATTCTATCAAAGATGTTTACAATACATATTATTGTTTAAAAAAAAAAATAATTACGCTTTGTTATGTGTGTAATTCTTTTCAAAAAGATTAGGTCCTATGCCATACCTCTCTTCAACGATTCCAGCCGACGCTCATAGACTCTTGGATACAAACGGGCAAACACAGGATTTCACAGCTCTACAAGCCTCTTCACCAAGAACTATTCAAGGGGGTCTCCCATACTATTGCAAAACCTTGGAACAGGATACTTACCTTCGATACCGCTCGGCAAAAGATACTGTCTGGCTACCTTGCCACTCGTAAGCATATCTCCAACGAATATTGGAGAGAACAACAGTTTAAAATTGTTCACGGAGCGTAAATCCCACATATCCGCTGGTCCAAGGATCCGAAACACCACTTCTGCACGCTATGCTGGGCCCACTATCCATCTCTACTCCACAAGCGGTGGCAATGTCCCATGATATCTTCCTTCTGGGATAAGACATTACGCTACATGGACAGACAAACAGGAATAGCCTTACCCAATGATGTCTACCCGCTCCTATTCAATCACCTGGATCAAAAATGTATCACATTGCCAAGGAAATCTCTGAAACCTTTGATGCAACACAAACAGTGGGTAGTGACTTGCCTAATGTCGGCTCGCAGACTTATATTGAGACATTGTATGGATCCTACTCCTCCTACACCTCACTGAATTAACCGCGGACTTGCACTCATTGAAAGATCTGGAAAGGGTCGGTCTTTCCCTGGACTCCCGCCTATCCCAAACTCGTTTTGCAAGCAAGCGGGCCTGTATGTCCGATACGGCTAGAGTTTCCTCTTCTTGACTCGACCCAAGCTCAAAATTACTACCACGACAGACTGGAATATACTAGTATGGCCATTTCTTACTACTCAGCCCATAATATTATATTTTTAGTTACAATGTCACCCCCCACGGTGTCTTAACTACTTTATGGTTGATATGAGACCTTAGATTCAATGCCGTTGAGGATTTGGCAATGCTCACTTGATGAGTGCCTTCATGTACTGGTGTAATGTTTTCTCCTCCCCCCTCCCCCCATCCTCTTCTCATTCCTTGTCCCTTCGTTTCTTTTCCTCCCTCCTAAATGTCCCTTATGACTTCCCCCCCCCCTTCCTCCCCTTTCCCTAGCAGAAAATGTTTATATTCTTACATATTTTGTCTATACGATACCTTGTATGGAGTTCCTCGAGGTATTGATCCTCTTTTTGCCGAGCATAAAGTTTTATGGTTGTTGTTACTTGTTATTTTGATGCTCACCATTTTATTTTAAGAGTATGTAAAGAGTTGAATTCCAATAAAGTATTATTAAAAAAAAAAAAGATCAGGTTCATCTCCTCTGTTAAAGATATATCCCTGATGTCCTAGACAGAGGACGGCTTCCTCAGGTTTTGAGAGGTTTAACTTACCTGCGGGTGGGGGGTTCGTCTATTGGTGCCCAATCCGGAATGAGTAAGCCTTATCGGGCACCTGTGTCTACGGGGAACTAACTGTCAACGTATTGATTGTTTTTTTCTGATATTTAGTAAGAGAAAGATTTTGAGTACTCTTTAAAGTGTGTTATAAATGTGTGATTTACCATTGGCAATGTCCCCATAATAAGATATTTATTTTTATTATTTTCTTGCAGCCTAGATGTGAACTAATGTTTATCCACAAGATGGCAGTATGTTTGCTCGTTTTAAAAATCTCTATTCCCTCAGTGATTGCAAGATGGCAGCATATTGGAGTACAGTCTATATCGGCATTAGGTATGGGCCCTGATATATAGGCTTGTGGCGGGTCGTGGCAGTATATTTATGTGTCCCTTTGCCTCTCCCTGCCCCTTCCCATTGATGCCGGTGGAATGGATAGTACTGTGATGCGGCTTGGGACCCTGGCCGCCCGTCCCACCATTATCCCGCATGAAATAGCAAGGAAATCTACAGGCCACCCATGACAGGAAGTTTTTTTGTGGTGATGCAGATGCGCAAGGGTCTACAGGAGGATTTAAAGGTATGGTGTTTGGTTGTTTCTGCCTCCTAAAGACACAGACATGTAGATATATATATATATATATATATATATACAGTATACTTATGGTAGCATCATGGAATACTGATGGAAACAGCTTACTTTTTAGTTGTTTTTGTTCAATCAGATATACATCCATCATTAATGTAGTGGCCTTCCTCTGTGACCTTCTTGGCACCCTTCCTTTATTTCCCCTTCTTTGGGGCTAGGTATGTCTATTCATACGGTGATGGTCTATTAATATGGATGCCACTGTGTTTACACCTGACAACAGGAGTGATAACTAGAGCATCTTTTCTTTTTCTTTTTACCAGTACTATCATAATATTACGTAAGTTGGGGCATAGCCACTAGTTCCATTCTCCTCCCTCCCCCCCGCCTCGTTTGAGCACCTCTGGATGGTCCCCTCCCCCTCCTGTTTGCTGGGAGGTGTTCTGGTCCACCTAGCCCCGACGTCTTGGTTTAACTTGGGAACTAACCAGAGAGAAACAAGTATCTGTGATTTTTTTCTGAATTGCAACCTATTTCACAAATGTGAGTTGATTTAAAAATACCTTTAATGGAAATTATTGATGATGTAACTGATAAGGTGTAATATGTTTTTTAATACCCTTTATTCTTTTTTAACTTTTTTTTTCTCAGTAACCCACCTCCACCCCCAAATACCCCTGAAGAAGCCAACAAGAGCAAAATGTGTTGGGATGGATCTCGCCTTCTCCACATATCTGTGTTCACTGTTATACAATGCAGTTTACTTATGAGGGGAAGAGTTTCGTGTTTCAGGGAGGCCTTTTCGGGTTACAATATTGATGTGCAATACCATTTATTGTTTTTAGAGGAACTGTTATTCCACATATCTGGACTTTTTAACCAATAATGATTGTACAGTATATGAATAAAGTATTTTCTTTTACCAATGTATGTGTATCTATAATTATACTGAAAGGGAGTTCAACACTCTTAAAGTCCCATCTGGTTACTTTTTGTTTTTTTTTCTATCTATATTTGGGATGTGGTGTTTATGTGGCCAGCCAGGACTTCAATCTAATTGGTTTCACACTTGTCTGTTTTCTCGTTAGTTACAGGAGAACAGAGAAAAAGAGATAGTTGGAGAGAAGGGGGGTCTAAACTGCACAGCTTGACTGTTTCTGTCTTAGTAGTACTACAGGGATCGTCAGAATCAACCATTTAGTTTTGATAAGTATTCACCATTTTAGAAGGCTTTTCAGGTGATGCCACAATAGGGATTCAGAGACAGAACCTGCCCCATACTACCTGTCCATAGCTCAGTTTATCATTTTGGTTTATAGTGTAATAAGGAAGCTGCATGCGACACAAAGTGGGTGTGGCTAAACTGTTAAAGGGGTATAATTTAACATGACCTATTAAGAAAGGGGACTAAAGAATGGGTAGAGTAAAAAATATTTTTTGCAAACATAGGCTTTGAAGTGCACATAGTAAATAGGAACAGGCAGGGTTTTTTTCTCGGAGGTGCAGGAACTCAACTACACCCCCATGGCACCCCTTCCTCCCCACAGGGTGATTGTGCACTGCATCAAATAGTGCATCAAGTGGGAGAGTTCTAATGGATCATTGTTAAATACCAGGAGTGTGCTACTGTCAGGGTGCCAGGAAACCAGACCACACGAAGATGCAAGTAAAATAAAGTGATTTATTTATGCAACAATAATCGCACAGCAAGAGAGAGGAGTCAAATCAAGAACCGCTGGGGTCAAGTTCAGAAGCGGGTAGTCATCCAAGCCAGGATCGAGTCCAGGAACAGGTAGTCATCCAAGCCGAGATAGAGTCCAGAAGCGGGTAGCCTGCAGAAGCTGGGTCGTCGTCTGATGCGGGGTCATCTGCCAATGCGGAATCCAGAGCCAGGAAGGTCATCAGCCAAGCCAAGTCATGCACGGAGAAACCACAGAGACCAGAGGACTGCTAGCAGTGATGCACCTTGGAGCACAAACGCAAGGGCAAAGTCTGAAAGCCATCAGGTGTTATATATATAGTCAGGTGTGCAACATCATAACTGAGTGACGCCCAGGCAGCAGACAAGTTATGATGCAAACATAGTTTATAAGAGACAGCAGTCTGTACATGTCCAAGATGGATGTCAACAGGAAGGCAAGGTAAGACCTTGACACCTACTACACAGAGTGCAAGGTTAAGGAGTTAGCTACATACATAGTGCAGAGTTCTAGAGTGCACTATGCAAAGGGTGTTCAGGAGTGTGCTCCATACAGAGTGTAGGGTTCAGGAGTGCACTATGCAGGGGTGGGGGTTGACAAGTGCAGTATTTTGTATGTTGATGTTCTGCTTTAAGGCAGTCTGTTCATGCCAAAGCACAGGAACTTGAAGAGAAAACAGACCTGCGCTTTTAAATTAAGTTTTTTTTTAAAAAGAGTACTCACCTTTTTTGTATCTGCTGACTTGCACTAGCTATGGTTCAGCATCATGATGGTGGCAACAGTGGACCATGCCTGCACAATCTGTGTTGGGGTGTCCACTTGCACCATCTACAAGGGTGATTGTCACAGGGTGATAATATAGGAACACAACTGGGAGACATTGCCAATGGTTGTAACCCAATAACCGAAAATGCCTAACCAAGGGCCTTTATTCAGGATCACTGCATGATATTTTGATGAAAACTGCATAGTTAAAAAGATTGAAAACACCTTTTGAAATGACATTACTAGGTAAAGCTTTTATGGAAATTTAGTAATAAGACTTAGATCTGCTTTCAAGGCTTGACCATGACAATATGTTACTTCAAGGACTCATTTACTGACCTCCTTTGATTCACATTTGTGTTTTAACTGTTGAGATTAGAGTTGAAATCTTTAATCCTCAGCTCACTGACTTCTAGGGCCCCAGTAAAGCAAATAAGATTCGGGGTGCATGTAACATATTCTGGATGTTTGGTGGTAAAGCTTAATCTAGCTGAAGTTTTTTTCTTAAAAAAGATGTGGCATTTTTTACATAGTTACATTGTCCAGTTTGAAACAATGTAACCATGCATATACCATACCTGTGGGATCCCTCTAGAAGCTCAATATCACTGGAATAAGCACCACTACTCCAGTGATCTTCACTGCTATCTTCCAGGGCCCACGTAGTGCCCTGCTGCATTCTGAATAAAGGAGATCAGTCACTTGGCATGGGCACTAGTCAGACAATGCACTGCATTTTCTCAATGAGTGCAAAGTGTTCTCTGATTGGATAACATGGAGAACGTGACATCACGGCCCCCTCTCTCCCAAGCTGGACCTATATAACTGTAAAAATGTCATACCTGGCATGAATCTTTATTATTTTTACTGACATTACCAACCTTAATACTAGAAAAATATGGTATTCACACTAAATTTCAGTAAATAGTTGTAGTTCTCTTTACTTGCAACACCCCTTTCCCTCTAGATTCCTTATAGCATTAGTGAATAGGACAGCAATGTCCTATGTAATACATGTAAATGTAATACATAAGCAAATACATTGTTTGAATTATATTGATTATTTTAATTTAATGAATGTAATAACAATTTCTGTATACACTACATACATTTCTTACTGGTTTTGTAATAAAATTGTTTATGTCACTATGCTGAGCACAGTGTCCTATAATCTGACTGGTCGTAGGAGCTGATCATTTTGTCAGTACTATGAATCATTTGTTCAATTAATTTGCAATCTAAATGCAATGCCCAGGGCATTGTGGCACACAGTGACTTGTGGACATTCACTAGGTGATATGAAAGTGGCATTGAACCAGTATAACCTTCATCAAAGGCAGCATTCAGTGTAGTGTTTCACTTCTATGCATAAAATAAAGAGCTAACATTTAACTAATGCTGCAATCCAGCCTTCTTATTCTTCCTTCCAAGGTAATACAGAGATACACTTATTAATTATATTAACTTACTAATAATTATATAAACTCACTATGCTGTCTCCTTATCCATTGACTATACATTTGAATCCAAATGAACAATTTACCAAAATAATAAAAATAGTAATGTCTTTACTGTTACTTGGCAAACATGCTACCTAAAATTATGCATTATCAACTTTTTCAGGCTCAGTGTAGAATATGATTATTCTTTGTTCGTTTATTCATCTTTACTCTGCTAACTGGTGGCTACAGATCAGGTTTGAATCCTTGCCAACCATGGTTTCGCAGTTAACCTGCTGGACTGGCATTTGCATGTGTCTGGGAAGTTATTGTAGTGAGTTATAGAATATATTTAGTTGGAAAGGGATGCTGAATACAATCTTCAAGCAAGTTCCAGGTAACTGGTTCTTTTCTAGAGATGTACAGTAATGTTTATTGGATCTCAGAAACACATCACAAGTCCAACAGAATATCCACAAAATAATATAATATTAAAAGCCATTTTGAGTCTCTTCAGAATCCTGGGATCTTCCACTCATGATTTTAGCAAGGATACAGACAGTTCACATACCCAGCATACAGTACATTCTATATATGCAACCAAGTGTCTTCAATTCATGTGCATGAATCCATGTATTCTCATTAATTTAGCCAGGTTAATATCTCCTTTCAGTAAAGTGATTGTAAAGCTTGAGTATTATTAAAATAATAGGTATACTGTGCTTATCTGCTTTAGAATCCCGAGTTCCCCGTCTGCATCTATAGACCCACAGCTTGTCTTCCTCATCACAGAACTTGATTGACAGCAGAGGGAGCCAATGGCTCCCGCTGCTATCAATCTGCTTAGTGAGGAGAAACAAAACAGAGAGCCACTGCTCTCGAGCACAGCACTGGATTGATAATGGGCTAAAGTAAGTGTGGGGAGGGGGGGTTTTCTAGCACAGAAGGTATTTGTTCACTGATCTCTCTCCCTTCTTCCTGGGGACTGCCATGCCCATCTAGGCCCAAAGGTGGAACAGTGGTCTGGGCTACATGGCAGAGGGTGGTGCAGAGGGGAGGGGCATGTTGTGGAGGTAGTGGAAGTTATCTATCCATCAGAAAACTGACAGTTGGCTTCACAAGTGTACACGCACTCCTGACTGCTGAAGCAGCCAGGAGTATATGTAAATACCCCCACTGCTGCCGAAATAAACATTACGGTGGTGGTAATGAAAAAGGTAATAAGATATCAAGTGAACAATAACACCCTAATGCACAACCCTACATTTCCTTCACCCCCTCTAATCCCTGTATCTATGATTATTGCCCCAAAAATATACATTTCAGGTATGTGTTTGGTAGAAACCAGCTAGTGTCAGAAAAGTATGAAAGCACTTGAAAAGGGAGCAAATTGAAAGAGACAAGACAGGTTTTATTTTGCAATAAAAAATTTGAGTATGTTATCTGACAGATAATAAAATGAAGGTGGACAGGAGTGCAGAGTCCAATCGTGTATCTTTATTAGATAGAAAAAACAATAGCAGACTCACATTACAGCAACCAGATGTCAGCAAGGATCAGTTTGGGATCGTGGCATAAAAGTACAGACAGTGAAAGCGGTGTGGAGGATCCCTGCTGCTGTACAATCTGCTGACTGAGACATGCACTGGGTGAGGGGGCATCAATGCATTTCGAGAGTGTACCTCTTTTTGAAGCTTATCCCATTCATTTACTAAAGGACTTTTATACAATATAGCAAAGGAAGAAAAGCTCTGGCCGACATTCACACAGATACCTGGCAACATGGCACTGAAGTCTGATTCAAAACAGTTTAAACTAGCAGAACTAATAAACACCGGCAATACATGCATAATGAACATGGTAAAAACCTTAAGAACCTCAATTAATTGATTGGTCTTTATCTACAAAATAACCTATCATTTAACCTCAAGAGTATGATTGCTAAACTAAAAAATAAAAAATAATTAAAAAATAATATATATACTAATATTTTTTTTTTTTTTTTTTTTATAATTGTTGGGACAGACAGATACATGTTAAAAGATACTGTTGAACCGCATTGATTGCACTTCATTCATTATGCACCATTAGTGATCTATTATACATGGGTGCTCTAACATTATTTATGTATATATGTGGTCACTGTTAATAATATTATATCGTTTGTTCACATTTTTATCAATTTATGTAATGTAGTGAGTCGTACTAATTAATTTGTTTGGATGTAGTGATTGTGTTATTTAGGAGCGCTGCACTTTATTTATTTATTTGTAGCATCCTACAAGGTAGGTGCTAGGTAAAGTATAGTGTGCTTTGTCTGCTTATCAGCAGGGCCATGATTTTCAACTGGGCTGTCATGTCTCTCAGGTGTGGCTGTTGAGATTGAGGAGTCTCCCCACTGTGCTCCATGAGAGGGTTCTCATTGGGCAGTGGAGGAAACTTAGCCAATGGCACACTCAGGCTTGTATCTACCCCAGAAAGGCAGATTCTGCCGCACAGCATTCTGGGATTAGGTATAAGTTTAAGGGGAGCACATGATGCAGTGTCTTTGGCAGGAAGCAGAGTAACAGGAGGGAGAGTGCGGCTGTCTCTCCTCCTGTCAGAGGAATTAGGTGTCCCAGGCGGCTTTCCTAGTGAGAGGGGACAGAAGGCTGAGCTGAGCTGCAGAGAGGATCCAGTGCAGAGGACCAGCGGTGCTGAGAGGGGTCCAGTTTCAGGAAAGCATTCCCAGTTCGTGAGAACTGCAAACTGCCCCTGGGGGTCTGCCTAGAGAGAGGGGACCACTCCGGTGAAGGTCAGAGGGATCCAGGAGCTAGTTAGCCGGTGCAGGAGCAAGTGTAAAGGGGGTGCCAGTGTTAACCATGAAGAGCAAAAGGGGGTGCCAGTGTGTGGACCCTGAAGCTTAGAGGGGGTGCCTAGTGAGAGGACCCTGAAGCGTAGAGGGGGTGCCTAGTGAGAGGACCCTGAAGTGTAGAGGGGGTGCCTAGTGAGAGGACCCTGAAGTGTAGAGGGGGTGCCTAGTGAGAGGACCCTGATGTACAGAGGGGGCGCCAGCGGTTGGGCCCTGAAGTGTTAAAGTGTACAGCGTGCAGTGTACAGTGTTGAGAGTTGCAGCAGCAGAAGCAGTATACAGAGGCTACCTCAGTCAGGAAGGACTGGAGGGAGCAGTGTTCAGGACTTTTGAACTAACCAGAGCATCAGAATTCAAGTTCAAGTACAGTACAGCAAGTCAGGGTTTTCAAGCACCAGCAAGCGGTGGTCGGCATCCAGCCGGCGTCAAGACAGCGCTGAAAGGCATTTTCTTTAAAGTGTCCCATTTGTACCTAGTTGAGCCAGAGGAGTACCCCACTCATTCCCTTCTCCCATCCCCAATATCAAATAAACAAAACAAACCAAAGATGCCGGATTGGTCCTTGACTCAAATCTCACACTTGGGTTTTCAGCTTAAATGGACTAAAGGTGTCACCGGTAACCATGGCAGACCCACATCCGGCCCAATGCCTGGAAATCCTGCTACATATTGATTAAGTATTAGGGTGTGATTCATTACTAGGGTTTAGTTGCTCCTAAGTATTAGGGTAGCAAACATTTAACATTCAACAGCTGAGATTCATCTGCAGAAACATTGTATGGCACCTTTACAGTACTAATGCACTGGAATAGGCCACAAACCTGGAGGCATAGAATAAACTGTAATTTTCACATAAAGCAAATATTAGAAATTTGGCAGCTGAGGTATAGTTTTAAGAACATTATGTGTGGCACCTTTTCAGTGCTGTAGAACCATAATAGGTCACAAACTTTGAGGTGCAGTACAGGATCCTGCATCAAGCATTACACATTTGCAGTCGAGGCCCAGCTGTGAAAACATTGTTTGGCACCTTTAACCACTTTACCACCGGAGGATTTTGCTGTCTTCCGTCCAGGCCACTTTTTGCGATTCGGCACTGTGCGACTTTAACTGACAATTGCGCGGTCGTGCGACGCCGTACCCAAACGAAATTTACGTCATTTTTTTCCCACAAACAGAGCTTTCTTTTGGTGTTATTTGATCACCTGTGCGATTTTTACTTTTTGCGCTATAAACAAAAAAAGAGCGTTTATTTTGAAAAAATAACAATATTTTTCACATTTTTTTATATGAAATTCCCCCCCAAAAAAATGTAAAAATCAAATTTTTTTTTAATTTTTGGCCAATTTGTTTTATGCTACCTATGTTTAGTAAAAAAAATCGCAATAAGCGTATTTTGATTGGTTTGCGCAAAAGTTATTGCGTTTACTAACTAAGGGAAAGATTTCTGTCATTTTTGCTGTTTTTTTTTTTAACGCGTAATGGCGGTGATCTGCAATTTTTTTTGCGGGACTGCGACATTGTGGCGGACAGATCGGACCCTTGACTGACATTTTTGACACTTTTGGGGGTACCAGTGACATTTCTACAGTAATCAGTGCTATATATATGCACTGTTACTGTAAAAATGACACTGGCAGGGAAGGGGTTAATTTTATTGGAGAGGGAGGGGTTAATGTATGCCTGGTGCTTACTGACGTGTGGGGGGGGGAGGTGACTGTGTGACAGAAGGACAGATCGGATGTCCAGCTATGCTGAACACTCCGATCTGTCAGTCCCTGTCACTATGGAGATCCGCCCGCTGTGTTTACACACAGCGGGCGGATCTCCAGACTCGATCCCCGACGATCGGGGCAGAGCAGCGGCAATCGCCGCTGCTCCTCCCCTGGCCCGACTCCCGCTGTGAATGAACACAGCGGGAGCGAGCCTCCGGCGGCGCGCGAGCGCCGCCCACAAGGGGCGGAGTCCAGCGACGTAGGTCTACGTCGCTGGACGGGATCGCGGCACTTTGCCGCAGTAGCCTCAATGTAAGCGGGGCTAAAGTGGTTAAATGACAGAGCACTGGAATAGGTCATAAGAGGTGACTGGGGCAGATAATGGTGGCAAACCAGGGCAGGTGGTCAGAGCGGTTAATGTAGACAGGTCAGGAGAGGTGGCTATAGCTGGTAATGATGTAAGGTACTATTTTTTGAGGGGTGTGGGGGGCTAGAAGAGACAAAAAATGGAGTGGCTAGCATCAGCACCTGTGGTTTTGTAACCGTTGCTAATCCAGGTTCATTTTGATAAAGTTAGTTGGTCCACATTTCAGGAGACAGTAACAGAACCTCCTGCTGCACTAAAACTCTCAGAACACTGTTTGCTGAGTGATCAAGAAGCTCTAGCTCTTACTGTGTAAACTCTGACCATTGGTTCACCTTGGACAGCCAACAGTCCATGGGGTTATTGCTTCTAAGAGTGTCTGTTTTAGCCCTGGATCCCATGTAGTCAGCAATCATGTAGTGGAAACAGTGACTGTCCACTGTAGTTATCAAAAAGTCTTAAAAACCTCACTGAGGTAACTGACACCACCACTTCTCATTCTTTCAGGGTGTTATGATTGTGTTCACCTGCTGGTGGTCCTGTGGTGCTCTGGACAAATTTCTGCAGTTCCAGTGTCCACCAGGAGGTGTCTCCCAGCAGTCAGCAGGTTTCAGCAATCAGCTCCACCTAGCCACACCTGCCACTTCTGCTATGGCTCCTTGCCTCAGTGCTTTGGCTGCTCCTGCCTTGTTTCTTGTTTGCTGTGTTGCTGCCAGACTCTGTTGCCATTTACCCTTAATCTTGCCCTGTATCTAGTACCCAAATTAGTTGTTAGGTTTCTGCATTTTGGGTTGTTCAGTTTTGATTTTCATGCGTTCTCATGTTAATTGCTGTTGGTGTGTGGTTATTGTTCACTGTAAATAAATCTCACTTTAAAGATATACATACAAGGTCTGGTCCCAGTTGCTTTGTGTAGCTACATATATCTGGTCTCTCAGCTGCTGAATCCTAACATACCACTGAGGCCCACTAATGACCAGATCAGCTACACCCGGGACTGGGAGCCATTTGCTTGGAGTATTTACTCCTTTTTTTGTCAAGATGCCTAAAGTAAAGGTTATTTGTCGTGTGCAATTTGTAATAGGAAATTAAGACTTTTGTAGCTAATTTTGGCAGGGTCTCACTCAGGGCCGGTGCAAGGATTTTTGTCTACTTAGGAGAAAGTGCATTTTGCCCCCCCCCCCCCCGTCCATCTGGCATCGCCCCCCCCCCCACACACACACACACACACACTATACTCCCACCACACCCACCATCGTGACAAGAGGGCATTGTGACATGAGAGGAATATCTGGGAAGTGTGACAGGAGGGGGGCAGAGTGATAGGTGGGGGCAGGGTGATAAAAGGTAGGAAGTGTGACAGGTAAGGGACAGTGTGACAGGTGGGGTCAGTAGGACAGGTGGGGGCAGTGTAACAGGTGGGGGCAGTGGGACAGGAGGGAACCACTAGAGCAGGAGGAGAGCAGTGTGGGGGGCAGTGTGAAAGGAGAGGTGCAGTGTGACTGGAGGGGGCAGTGTGACAGATGGTGGCAGTATGATAGGAAGGAAGCACTGGAGCAGGAGGAGAGCAGTGTGGTGGGCAGTGTAACAGGAAGAGGGCAGTGTGGGGGGGGCAGTGTGGCAGGAGGGGGGCAGTATGACAGATGGGGGCAGTGTGAAAGGTGGGGGGCAGTGTGACAGGTGGGGGGCAGTGGGACAGGAGAGAAGTAGTGTGGGGGGCAGTGGGACAGGTGGGGGCAGTGGGACAGATGGGGCAGTGGGGCAGGAGGGAAGCGGTGTTGGGGTGTCAGGGACCATAAACCAGGGAGAAACAGAAAATGCAGTTTAAATCACACCTCTAATGGAATAGTAAAAAAAATAATACAGATCAGGAACAAAGTCAAAAATATAAGCCAGGATCAGGAAGCCAGAAGTCAGCATTGTCAGGAGCCAAAAATCAAGATCAGGAACCAAAAGAAATGTCAGCCAGGCAAAGTCATAACAGGAAAACAGCAGAGATACACACAGGAGACATTGGCCATGAAAAAGGCAGGGAGGGAAGGAGCAAGGCAGTTTAAATAGCAAAAAAGAGCTGGCTGTAGGCTGGACTAATGAAGCAGGTAATGTTAACCAGATGAGTCAATATGGAAACAATGAATGGCTGGTAATTAATTGAGCTGAGCAACCTTGAGCACTGAGAAGAGAGCTGCTAGTCCAGCCCTGACAGTACCCCCTCCTTAATGACCCCTCTTCCTCAGAGGGCACCAGGCTTGAGGGGAAAACATCTATGTAAAGCATGGAGGAGGGCAGGAGCATGTACATTCAAGGATGAGACCCAAGAGCGTGCCTCCGAACCGTAACCACTCCAATGAACAAGGTACTGTATGCGTGTGCCCACGAAACCCACAGGAGTCAATGATAGCTTGTATCTCATATTCCTCATGGTTGTCAACCTCAACGGGTGAGGACATGGTACCAAGGTGGTATAGCTGTTGCACACCAAAGGTTTTAATAAGTAAACATGGAATACGTTGGAAATACGCATGTTGGAAGGAAGATCTAATGCGAAGGTCACTGGGTTATTCTTATGGAGAATGCGGAAAGGCCCAATTTACTACAGGGACAGTTTTAGTGAGGGAACAGAGTCAGAGATTATGAGAGGACAGCCAGACCCTCTCCCCAATTTGGTAGGAGGGCACAGGTAGGCATCAGCGGTCAGGATGGAGTCTGTACATCCCTGACGAGTTGTAAGGATTCTTTGACCTACACCCAAGTGGAACGGAGTTCACAAAGATGTTCCTCTAACACAGGAATCACTTGTGGGACAAATGTGTCAGGCAACATGGATGGCTGGAACCCATAGTTAAATGGTGTCAATCTGGAAGCGATATTGATGGCACTATTGTAAGCCAACTCCTCCCAAGGTAATAGGTCTGACCAGTTGTTATGCTGGTAATAAATAAATAAAATCAATAGACAAGTGGGCCCAAGGCCTCTCTACACTGGGTGTGGGTTGTAGAAGGCCCACTGGAAGGACAAGCGGCTACAAAGGCGGTTACATCAGTCCAGAGACTAGGCCATCAGAATTGTTGAGACATAGACCATAAGAGTTGATTCTTCCCTGGGTGCCCAGCTGCCTTAGGAGAATGGTAAGTCTGAAGCAAAGTAGTGCTGAGATTCTCTGGGACAAAGCAGCAATCATGAGGTTTTTCAGGAGGAATTCTTTTCACCCAAAGGTGAAGTGAGACTATTGCAAATAGTGGCTAAAATGCAGTCCGGAAGTATTACAGGAGTAGGAATAGACTCCATCTTGGAAGAGGAGGAAAACTGTCGTCACAATGCATCAGCCCTTATATTCTTTGTACCGGGTAAGAATGAAAAAATGTAATTGAAGCTTGACAGAAAAAGGGGTCCATTGTGCCCTTCTGGTAGAAAAATGAGATTCTTATGGTCAGTCGAAAAGAGGCCTGGCACAGTAGAACCCTCGAGGAGATGCCTCCATTCTTTAAGAACTAAAATGATCGCTAACAATTTTCTGTCCCCAATCTTGTAATTACATTTCGAAGGAGACAATTTCTTAGAAAAGTAACCACAGGGATGCATGGAGCTCTCAGAGGTGGGACGTTGAGATAGGAGAGCGCCTACTCCAGTCTTGGACGCATCAACCCCAAGAATGAAGGGTACCGTAGGATCTAGATTTGCCAGCACAGCAGCTGATGCAAAAGGGGCCTTGAGGGATTCAGAGACTTTAATGGAATTTCGGGGATCATCTCTGTGGGTTGCCTTCCTTTCTGATCATATCAATCAGGGGTTTGACCAGAGAAGAAAAATTATGAATACATTTCCGATAATAATTGGCAAAGCCAAGAAAATGTTGTAGAGGACGTAGACCTATGGGTCGAGGTCACTGTAAGACTGCAGATAGTTTCTCTGGGTCCATCAAAAATTCAGCAGTAGAAATGACATAACCCCAAAATGTAACCTCTTTACGATGGAACTCACACTTTTCCAACTTGCAATACAGGATGTTTTCTCTCAACCTCTGTAGCACACGAGAAATGTCTGTGGGGTGGTTCTCTAGGGATTTTGAATATATGAGAATATCATTCAGGTAAACCACAACACATTGCTGAAGCATATCTCAGGGGACATCGTTAGTCAGGCGTTGCAGAGACCAAAGGACATTACAAGGTATTGGTAGTGTCCAGTCCTAGTATTAAACGCCGTTTACATTTTTTTGCCCTCCTTATTCCTCACAAGATTGTATGCCCCTCTCAAATTGAGCTCCCCAAAGGTGGTAAAATAATTCTGTAATCAATAGGATCGGATTAGCATTCTTAACTGTAATGTGATTGAGACCACTATAATCGATGCAAGGTCTCAGTTCACCACTCTTCTTTTTCTCAAAGAAAAAGCTAGCACTGGCAGGACACGAGCATTTGCCTGTGAACCCCGAGCATTTGCAGAGAGTGAATCTGCCACATAGTCCTCCATGGCTTTATTCTCAGAGGTAGACATAGGGTAAACCCAGCCACGAGGAGGAATGGCACCAGGCAGGGGCGTAACTACAGGGGTTGCAGGGGTTGCAATTGCTACCGGGCCCCATGCTCCAGGGGGCCTGTGCAGCTCCCCTGTACACCTGGATAGGAGGGGTGGCGGGGGCAGCATGTAGAGAAATCACTGTCCTCCTTTTTCCTCCTGTAGCTGCAGGAGGAAAATGAAGGGGATTGGTTCCTCTGTATGCTGCCCCCGCCACTCCTACTGTCCAGTTCACTTGTGTTCTGTTGTCTCTGGGCCCCTGTGTGCTCCCCTGGTCCCCCCCCCCTTATTGTGCTCCCTCCCCTCTCCTGCCGGCTGCTGCAGGGGATGTGTCACAATAGAGAACCAGGAAGAGGTCGGTAAATATGTAATTTACCTGCTCCATCCTTTTCTGAATGGACAGAGTCATAGTCAGTGACATTGTAAAAAAAATAAAATAAAATGATGAAAAATAATTCAATTAAAATACCAAAAAATAAAAACTACTGACACCAGTGGGTGAAGTTCCAGGATCGCAAAGGTCACACTTGCAACCGGGCAATGGCATTCCACCACCGTGGGGAGACCCCATGATGGCAGGAAGGGGGCCCACTGCAGAACTTGTGAAAGGGTCCCTCTACGGGACCGTAATAAAGGGCCCTGCAATGAGAGTAAAGGGCCCCAGGATCAGTGGAAAGAGCCCCAGGCTTGAAGGGAGGGGCCCTGGCCAGGGGTCCGGGGGGCCCTTTATGGTTTCTTGCACCGGGGCCCTGAAAGTTCTAGTTACGCCTCTGGCACCAGGGTAAAGGTCATTTGCGCAATCATAAGACCGATGTGGCGGCAAAATACCAGCCTGACCTTTGTCAAAGACATCACTGAATTTATGGTATTCCTCTGCAGTGCTTTAAGTAGCCCAAAAGAGGTGTCGGTACTCTATTATAGCCTATACATTTTTTTATATCAGGGCCCCCACAGAGCGCCCCCCACCTCACATCAGGGTCCCCACAGAGCCCCCCTTACATCAGGTTCCCCACACAGAGCCCCCCTCACATCAGGGCCCCCACAGAGTGCCCGCACCTCACATCATGGTCCCCACAGAGCCTCCCCACATCAGGGTCCCCACAGAGCCCCCCCCCACATCAGGGTCCCAACAGAGAGCCCCCCCCACATCAGGGTCCCCACAGAGCACCCACCCCCACATCAGGGTCTCCACAGAGCACCCCCCTCCTTACATTAGGGTCCCCACAGCCCCCCATCCCATCCCACATCAGGGTCCCCACAGAGCACCCCCCCTCACATTAGGGTCCCCAAACAGCCCCCCATCCCACACCATCCCACATCAGGGTCCCCACAGAGCACCCCCTCACATTAGGGTCCCCTAAGAGCCCCCCATCCCACATCAGGGTCCCCACAGAGCACCCCCCTCACATTAGGGTCCCCACAGAGCCCCCCATCCGATCCCACATCAGGGTCCCCACAGAGGGGGGCAGTGTGATACGAGGGGAGCAGTGTGAAAGGCGGGGAGCAGTGTGAGGGGAAGTGTGACAGGTGGGGGGGCAATGTGACAGGTGAAGGCAGTGTGACAGAAGGCGGGGCACTGTGACAGAGGGGGGGGGCAGTGTGTCAGATGGGGGGCAGTGTGACAGGTGGGGGCAGTGTGACAGAAGGAAGCAGTAGGATAGGAGGTGAGCACTGTGGGGGCAGTGTGACAGGAAGGGGGCAATGTGACAGGAGTGGGGCAAGAGGGAAGAACTGGAGCAGGAGGGGAGCAGTGTGGGGGCAGTGTGCCAGGAGGGGTGCAGTGTGACAGGAGAGGGCAATGTGACAGGTGGGGGACAGTGTGACAGGTGGGGGGCAGAAGACAATAAACCAAAGAAGTCCTGCCCTGGGACTCAGACAACATTGCAGAGAGAGCTACAAACTGGATTTGGTGAGAAAGACTTACATTTTTCCCAGGACAGGTGACCCCCCTCATTTGAATGAAGTCTTTCACTGCAGAACAACGCCAAGCAGAAAGGATCAAAGGAATAAGTGTGGTAGGAAAAAATCGCAATAACAGATGGTGCCCCTTGGTGAGGAGTTTTTTCAATGTTTGGGTGTGACTTCTTGTGTGTAAGAAAAAGCTGAAACAGACAATTCCAACTCCAAAAACGTTCCATTTACATCTGGTCATACATCCTTGCTGGTGAGAGGAAAAGCTATGTGGATGGTCTGGGTTCTTTGTGGATACTAATGCTTATTGTGACCCCCTATAACCAAGGGGTCATATTCTTCTGGTAAGGAGTATCTATTAAGAGCACTGGGTGAAGGTGTGGAGGTGAAGGTTTTAGACACCACTTCTATCAAGTCTGTGCTTTTAATCACTTCTGTGGTTAACCATTTAATCACCTTGATATTCTAAGCACCAAAGGACTTTATCTATTTATTTATTTATGCTAAGCCTGTGCTTTTATCAATTGTTGTGGTTTTCAATCACCATTGATGGTTTTAAGCACAAATGGACTGTTTTTTAATTATTTATTTGCACTAATGCACTTTTTGTGAATAACTATTGTTGAGCGCAATATATACTTTTAAATTTCACATTAAACAAAAGAAGTAAGCACAAGGATGAGGCTGCATCTTTTCACTGCTTCATTGAGAAAGGAGAGTCTGAAGCATCCACTTCCCTTCAAAATGTAGCTCAGGATCGGGATGTACTAATACTGGTACAGAAGTGAAAAGAGTCTTTAACTTAGCAAAAGCAACCTGTGCATCAGGTGACCACATGAAGGGCACCCCTTTCTTTGTTCAATTCTGATACATGTTTGGATGAAGGCATCAAGTTCATTAGAAGTCTCAACTCTAGCAAGCTCATCCTTTACCTGTTCAGAAAGCCCTTGCCGGACCTGGCTTTTTTTGCAATGCAGTGTTCCAAGTAGTATCTGCGACCCAACATGTGAATTTTGCCTCAGACTATGCAGCTTTGCTTCGGCAGTAGCACAGCAGTTGGGATCATAAAAAAAACCTGATACATAGCAGTCAAAAAACTCTGAAGATTATTCAAAGTTGCACTGTCTTGTTCTATAAATGGGGAGGCCCAAGCTAGAGCTTTTCCAGTCAGAAGTTTAAGAATAAAGGTTACCTTCCTTTTCTCAGGAGAAAATGCAGCAGGGTGCATTTGGAAATATAAACGACATTGAGTTAAGAAACCTCTGTAATGATGTTGGTCTCCATTAAACTTAGACGGTAGAGGCTGTGGCATATGTATGTTAGTATTACCTCGGTCCAGTAGTTGTCTCTGCAGGGTATGATTCTCCTCCTGTTGCCTTTTCATTATACTTTCTAGTTTAGCAACATTTTCTTGGTAGGTAACACTGAATTCTTGGAGTTCAGCAAATTCTTGCTGCTTAAGAGGAGTCACGACGCCTGTTATAGCGGTCTCCATGTTTGGGCCAGAATATTCTGTTACAATCGAGGTCAGGCTCGAAGACCAGTTGCTATAGCAGTGGAAGCTCACACAGGAAGCAGCAGGATAGGAACAAAGGCAGGTCACCCTGATAGATGACGCAGGCTCACCTAAGGTGCAAAATCTAAGTACTAACCGGTTTTCACCAGAGCTCCTGATGGTGGAGATGGATTTTGCAGTGTGTTATCAACAGATCGTGGTCCTCAGGATCTCCCCACCAGGAGGTGAGCAAGCCAGGGTCCAGTAGCAGAAATAGCAGGTAGGGATCAAGCCGAAGCATAGTCGAGGAAAACAAGCCAAAGGTCAGTAACGAATATTTGCAGGTTGGGATTAAGCACAAGAGTAGTCGAGGAGCAAACCAAATGTCGGTAATGAATGGTAGCAAAGATGCGGACAGCAGCAGGAGAGACAAAAGTGTGGGGGGCAATGTAGTAGAAAGTGTGACAGGAGGGGCAATGTGGGGGGCAGTGGGACAGGGCAATGTGGGAGGCAGTGTAATAGGAGGGTGGCAGGTTTGGGCCAATGGGATAGGTGGGTGGCAGTGTGGGAGACAGTGTGACAGTGGGAAGCATGGTAACAGGTGGGGGTAATGGGACAGAAGAGAAGTGATGTGGGGGCAGTGTGACAGGAGGAGGTAGTGTGGGAGGCAGTGGAACAGGTGGGGGACAGAGTGGGAGGCAGTGTGACAGGTGGAGGGCAGTGTGACAGGTGGGGATATTGGGACAGGAGAGAAGCAATGTGGGAGCAGTGGGACAGGAGGGGGTCAGTGTGGGAGGCAGTGGGACAAGTGGGGGGCAGCATCACAGGGGATTATTTAGGGCAAAATATGCAGGAATTATATAGAGGTATATTTTAAAAAGGGGCAGCTACGATTAAAAGTTCATAGGATACAGAGAGGTTTTGTGCCATGAAGACAGAAAAGACAGTTGGTGTATGGAGGACAGGATTACATTGCTCATGTACAGTGGAGGAGTACATTGCACAATTGGTGTGGTCATAGCACTAACATACCTCCATCTGGACCATATTCAGTCTCCTGATCCTCAGAATGCACTGGAGAAGGCAGGCCACACCCCCTCCCCAAGTTCTGCCCAATCAAACTTCTAACCTTGCAGCAGACTCCACTTTAGGGATGATCTCAGTAGTAGTGAGTGCCCACTGAGAGTGCAGCCAGATCAGATGCTGAGGTCTAATAGATCTGTTCCCCTCGGCATGCATTCTTCTTTGAGAGTGGGCACTGTGACCCTGCAGCAGACAGAGCTCCTTATGCATGCCCCAATGTAAACATTGTAATGTATGTGGGCACCACTGGTAGGAGGGGACCTGACTCCTCTGCACCACTTCTGCAAGTGGCTGCCTCGCGACTTTACCACCCACCTATCCTGGCGTTGTAAGGCGGCTGCTTAAGATGCCTTATGGAAGCTTTGGCCCTGGTCTCACTGATGAGGAACTAATGCAGTGGTTCTTAACCTGGGTTCGATCGAACCCCAGGGGTTCGGTGAGTCAGTCTCAGGGGTTCGGCAGGGGGGGGGCAACGGGGCAATTGCTCCCCCAGAGAAAATATTACTGATTGTGAGGCCGAGCGCACCCCGGGAAATCAGAGCTGCGGTCGGGACTACTCACAGCCATTACACATATACACTTGACGCTCTGCCCCCTGTGCCTCCCCCAGCAGGTTTCTGCCTATCTCCTGCAGGCTGCTTGCTGCTTGAGTGGGCGGGATGGGGGATGTACCTGACCACGGAGATCGTGCCTGCCTGGAAGAGGGAAGTGTGAGCAGCTGAGCAGAGGGAGCCGAGTGAATGTTCCTGGAGGTAGGCTCAGCTAGCTGTACATGGTGGATTAGTTTGCAAGCACCTCTATGCTAAGTCTGCTGAGTTACTGCAGCTTAGCATAGAGGTGCTGTTAGCTGATAAATGGAAATGCATATCCTTTTCATTTAGCTCAATAAAGCATTGTGAATGCCCCCTGGTGTGTGCCCTCCTGATACCCCATGGTATGCCCTCCCAACACCCCCCCCCCTCAGTGTGTGTCCTCCTGACATCCCATGGTATTCCCCCCCAACCCCCCCCCCAGTGTACGCCCCCCTGACACCCCATGGTATGCCCTCCCAACACCTCCCCCCAGTGTGTGCCCCCATGACACCCCATGGTATGCCCTCCCAACACCTCCCCCCAGTGTGTTCCCTCTTGACACCCCATGGTATGTCCTCCCAACCCCCCCAGTGTGTGCCCTCCTGGCACCCCATGGTATGCCCTCCCAACCCCCCCAAGTGTGTGCCCCCCTGACACCCCATGGTATGCCCTCCCAACCCCACCCCAGTGTGCCCTCCTGACACCCCATGGTATGCAGTCCCAGCCCCCCCCCCAGTGTGTGCCCTCCTGATACCCCACGGTATGCCTTCCCACCCCCCCCCCTCAGTGTGTGGCCTCCTGACTCTCCACTGGTGTGTGCCCTCACTACCCTCCCCCACAGTGTGTGTCCTCCTGACCCTCCCCCCCAGTGTATGCCCTTCCAACCCCCTGATGTGTGCCATCATAACCCCCCGGTGTGTGTGCCTGCCTGACCCCCCCCCCCAGTGTGTGCCCTCCTGACCCCCCCCCCCCAGTGTGTGCCCTCCTGACCCTCCCCTGGTGTGTGCCCTCTCAGCCCCCTGGTGTGTGGCTTTACTGATCCCTGTACACTGTCCTATGCTCTGTCCTGTCAACTCCTGTCCTCTGCCCTATTCTCTGTATACCGTCCTACAGCCTACTGACCACTCTATCCTGCCCTAAAATCAACTGACCCCTGTACACTGCCCTACATGCTACTGGCCTCTGTACACTGCCCTACATCCTACTGACCTTTCTACACCGCTCCACAGCCTACTGACCTCTGTAGGCTGCCCTACAGCCTACTGACCTCTGTACGCTGCCCTACATCCTACTGACCTCTGTACGCTGCCCTTTATCCTACTGACCTCTGTACGCTGCCCTACATACTACTGACCTCTGTACATTTTACTTTGTATGATACGTTTAATTCAGTTCTGTAAACAACACCTTATTTTCTGGCAGTGCCCCTCACGAGACTAGACTCATAAAATCATATTTTATTTTTCCAATTAAAAAGGGTTCGGTGAATGCGCATATGAAGCTGGTGGGGTTCAGTACCTCCAACAAGGTTAAGAACCACTGAACTAATGAGCATTCTGACAGTGCATGCTTTAGTTGATTAGGGAAGATTCTACCTTAGTGGAATACAGCCTTTGGTTCAGGTATGTTCTGAATTGCTTTTTCTGTTTACCTCCTAGGGCCATGATGTTTTCACTCCTCCTTTTACTATGTTTTAGGCTGGATTTTTGGGGTGGCTGCTGAAACATTGTACAGGTTCCTTTTTCCAGCAGTATTCAGTCTATTTACAACAGGTGTTGTTCGATTATATTACTGCTGTGCACTTTTTAATTGAGCAATTTGAGCAAATGAAAGACAAACTGACCTTAGTTCAGCCTCTGCTTCAACCGCTTTATAGATTCTATCCCCAGTGTTAGATGATTCACATGAAGTCAGATCTGCTGCTAAACATCAAAAATCTCTTCTTTTGTTACCCTTTGCAACCACAGCTGCTACTGAGTGTACCTCCTGTAGATCTGTACCCTGCTATGAGTAACCACACTACATCTGCATGTAATCAAATGAAGGCTCCCCCCGCAGTACTGTTACCCATAGCCAATATTCAGATCTTCTCTTGTACTTATTTTACTCTTTCCTCTATGCTCCTCAGTCCTGTTACTACTTTTCCATTAGCAGTACACTCTGGTCCGCACAATGCAACTATTTGCAGGACTCGAGTATCTAAGCCAAAAAAGAAACATAGGTTTTCTCCTGCTTACACAATCCTGCCACTATCTGCACTGCTGCTTCAACCATTATTCAGCCAGTTCCTGATTTCATGCTGCTTGCTGTTGAGGTCCAGCCTGTTAATGGTGTCCATTCCTCCTCCATGTTGCCTGCTGATGATGCCCATTCCTCCTCCATGTTGCCTGCTGATGGTGTCCATTCCTCCTCCATGTTGCCTGCTGATGGTGTCCATTCCTCCTCCATATTGCCTGCTGATGGGGTCTGTGACAGAGTAAACTGGGACAGAGGCTTTTGGAGGGGGATACAGGGTAACCTCTTGCCTACTGACTATGGGCCCTGGCATTTGAGGGAACTACCAGCATTTAGGAAGATATCCTGTTATATAATGCAGGAGGACATTACTACATTTAACAGTCAAGTAAGCCATGATGGTCTCTGCTATCTTGGAACTCAGTAAGATGATGTATGTGAAAAGAAAGCTGGTTAATGAGACTTGGACAGCCCTGGATCTTTTTGAATACTGGTACCGGACAGTCTGGCCTGGGGTCTCCTGCTATATTCTGATTAATTCAATGTTTTTCTCCCATGGTATAATTTCCCCATTGTGTGCCTCCAAGGTGTGTATTCCCATTAGTAATTGAGTCACCTATTGTTTCTGTCTGTTTGATCATCTCTTGGAGATGAGATTAATATTGTGACCACTCTACCTTGTTATGGAAACATTGTGGAATGTTATACGTTTATGCTTATGATAATGTGTAATGCACTTTATATTCAGGGTTGTGAGCGGGGAGCTCCTTTGCATACGATAATGTGATTAGTCCCACACCTGTCCTGCTGTGCTATATATTCTGTGTGATTTTACAATAAAGTTGGTTCCAGTTTCAGTGCATCTAAGCTAGTCTTGTCTAGATTCTTGGACACTCAGCTATAACACATGATTCCTGGTTCCAGACTGGAGGAAGCTGTATCTTGACTGAATCACCCACGCTTGGTGTTTGACAGTTTAGTCACAGGGTCCATTCCTCCTCCATGCGGTCTGTTGATCGGGTCAATTCCTCCTCCATGCTGCCTGTTGATGAGGTCCATTACTCCTTCATGCTGCTTGCTGATGGGGTCCATTCCTCCGCCATGCTGCCTGCTGATGGGGTTCATTCCTCCTCCATGCTGCCTGCTGATGGCATCCATTCCTCCTCCATGCTGCCTGCTGATGGGGTCCATTCCTCCTCGTTGCTGCCTGCTGATGAGTTTTAGCCAGGCCTTTATGCTTGTCAATGGGATTCAGCCTGCCTCTGTGCTTGCGGATGGGGTTCAGCCTGCCTCTATGCTTGTCAATGGGGTTCAGCCTGCCTCTGGTGACCTGCGGTCAGTTGACAAGCCTGCCGCTGGTGACCTGCCTTTTTCTGCCAAACTTCCCACTGGTGAGCTTCTGTCCACTGCCAAGCCTGCTGCTGGTGACTGCCTCCCACTGCCACGCCTGCCGCTGGTGACCTGCTGTCTCCTGGCAACCCTGCCGCTGGTGACCTGCTGTCCACTGCCAAGCTTGCTGCTGGTATACCGATGTCTTCTGGAAAGCCTTCTTGTGATCTGCTGCCAGCCACTCAGCTGTACTATGCTGATTCCTGGGCCGCCGCCCAGCCAGCCAGTCTATACTAATTCCCGGGCTGACACCCAGCCAGACTATGCTGATTCCTGGGCTGCCTCCCATCTGGACTATGCTGATTTCTGGGCTGCCACCCAGCCAGACTCTGTTGATGGGGTACTCAGCCGGCCTCCCAACCCCAGCGGTGGGGTACCCAATCAGCTTCCAGACTCGATGGTGGGAAACAATGGAGCATCTGCAGGCTGCTTCTTAAGAGAGGGGGATTTTAGGATTGAGTTTGCCTACTGGTGCAACTGTGGTGCTCTGGGCTGATTGCTGCAGTTCCAGTGTCCACTTGCCAGTGTCTCCCAGCAGTCAGCAGGTTCCAGCAATCAGCTTCACCTGGCCACACCTGCTGGCAGGGAACTTAAATTCCACCTTTGCTTCTGCTCCCTGCCTCAGTGTTTTGGCTGCTCCTGCCTTTTTCCCTGTTTGCTGTGTTGCTGCCAGACTCTGTTGCCATTTATTCTTTGATCTTGCCCTGCAGTGGTCCTCAACTCTGGTCCTTGGGGCCCACTAACAGGCCAGGTTTACAAGATAACTAATTTACACCACAGTTGATCTCATTTGCTGCTCAGTGATTGCAGTATTCTAGTCTGCATCTCCCCAAGGTAATACTTAAAATCATTTCTGATCTGTGAATAGTGAGGGAAGCAACCTTGTTTTTATCACATTTCACAGAACTTATTTTGTATAATACTTAAAATCTGGCCTGTTAGTGGGCCCCGAGGACCGGAGTTGAGGATCACTGTTGCCCTGTATCCAGTACCCTAATCCGATATGTTGCCTTGTTCCTTTCTCAGTCTTGTTTCCCTTCATCCCATCCGCTCGACCATTTGTCTCTCTGCTTTGTATATTTCCTGTGTAGATATTTGTATATTTAGTTAGTTGTTAGGTTTCTGCATTTTGGGTTGTTCAGTTTGGATTTTCATGCTTTTGGCTGTTGGTGTGTGGTGTTTGTTCACTGTAAAAAAAATGTTACTTTAAAGATATGCATACATGGTCTGGTCCCAGTTTCTGTGTGTAGCTATTTGTATCTGGTCTCCCAGCTGCTGACTTCTGACACAGGGATATAGGCGTGTGCACAGGGTGTACCAGGTGTGCCTGGGCACACCCTAATCACCCCGTGTGGTGCAGATTCCCCCTGTTTAGACCCCTGATATTTCACCAAAACCCCCTAACTGGGGTCCTAATAGAGTTTTAATAACAAATTGAAAAGATAAAATAAAATTGTTATAAATATTCAAAAACAAAATAATAAAAATGTCCCCCTGCGAGAGTACCCTATTTCTTCCTAATTGCCAGCAACCCAAACCTCTTCCTCCTGATACTCCTCCACTGTCCCCTGCTGCCTCTATCTCACAAGGGTGGAGGCAATAAGCAAAGGATCCCACCGGCTCTCAGAGAGTGGAAAGTTCTCCTCTTCCTTCTGCTGCTGTGCCCATAGTGTCTGGTTAATGACACAGCTTGTGCTCCAGGAGGAAAAAATAAGGGATTTTGTCACGTATCCCCAGTGTTGGAAGTAACTGCGTTTAAGTAAACGGCGTTACTTAACGCAATTACTTTTCAGGGTAACGAGTAATCTATCAGATTACTCGTTCTGTCCCTGTAACGCCGCTGCCGCTACTTCTGGCTGCGTTACCGCAATTACATCTACCGCCACTAGAGGCAGTAGATGTAATTGTATTCCCCCTCTCCTCTATGACCGCTGTCCGCGGTACTGGAGAGAGAAGAGGAGGAGACTCATCGAGTGAGTCACATCACGCGGTGCCAGGACAGGAGTCGGACACACACTGTCTCACACACAGCAGCAGCAGAACAGCGCGCCAGGAGGACAGGGGAGAGGGCATAGAGTCCGGCGAGGGGGCGATCCGACCCAGTTGTGGTCAGTGGAAGGAATGCCCCCATTACAGTGGTGGATAGTGGAGGAATGCCCCCATTACAGTGGTGGATAGTGGAGGAATGCCCTCATTACAGTGGTGGATAGTGGAGGAATGCCCCATTACAGTGGTGGATAGTGGAGGAATGCCCCCATTACAGTGGTGGATAGTGGAGGAATGCCCCCATTACAGTGGTGGATAGTGGAGGAATGCCCCCATTACAGTGGTGGATAGTGGAGGAATGCCCCCATTACAGTGGTGGATAGTGGAGGAATGCCCCCATTAAAGTGGTGGATAGTGGAGGAATGCCCCCATTACAGTGGTGGATAGTGAAGGAATGCCCCCATTACAGTGGTGGTCAGTGGGAATAATGCCCCCATTATAGTGGTGGTCAGTGGGAATAATGCCCCCATTACAGTGGTGGTCAGTGGGAATAATGCCCCCATTACAGTGGTGGTCAGTGGGAATAATGCCCCCATTACAGTGGTGGTCAGTGGGAATAATGCTCCCATTACAGTGGTGGTCAGTGGAAATAATGCCCCCATTACAGTGATGGTCAATGGGAATAATGCCCCCATGACAGTGGTGGTCAGTGGGAATAATGCCCCCATTACAGTGGTGGTCAATGGGAATAATGCCCCCATTACAGTGGTGGTCAGTGGGAAGAATGCCCCCATTACAGTGGTGGTGGCACTGGGCAGCAGCCAGCAGGAAGTCCACCACCACCAGTCCACCAACGACAGTCCAATGCACACAGCCAGCCCAGAAGAGGAGAGAGGCACAGAGACAGGCCGGCCTGAGGTCTGCAGGAGGACGGAGCCAGAGGGACCTGGACAACAGTGTGCCTGCCAGGCCAGAGGCCACACCACCACCAGCAAGCCCAGCACAGCAGGTACCAAAAAAAAAAAACTCAGTCAGTCACAGACAGTCAGGATAGGAGTCAGGACTCAGACCCCCATCAGCCACCCACCACACCACCACCAGTGTGCCACACCACCACCAGCAGCCAGCCAGTCCAGAGACAGCAGCAGGTACCAAAAAAAAAAAGGTTACTTGAGTCAGGAGGACTCAGACCCCCACCACCACCACCAGTATGCCAGGCCACCGCCAGTGTGCCACGCCCACGTCACCACCAGTGTGCCACGCCACCACCAGTGTGCCACGTCACCACCAGTGTGCCAAGCGCCCACGCCACCACCATCCAGGCAGCCGCCCACCACCAGTGTATCGCCCACGTCACCACAAATGTTCTAAAATACTGTATATAGTGTTTTTATTCTTCCATCAGTTAATATAAACATCTTTGCTATTAAAGATGTTATAGAACGTAATTGCATTATAGAATATTAAAAAAAAAAAGTCAGTTACTTTGCTGAGTAACTAATTACTTTTTCTATGTGGTAACTGAGTCAGTAACTCAATTACTTTTTGGGAGAAGTAATTTGTAACTGTAACTAATTACTTTTTTAAACTAAGATGAGCAACACTGCGTATCCCCACCTTGCTATTCTGATCACTTCCTAAAAAGGTGACACAATTCTGCACACATCCCGAAAGACGAGCCAGTGAAACAGGCGAATAAATAAAAAAACTCCCCAGAGCCTATTCTTGTACCGTATTTACACAGATACTCATTGACTGTCCACTGGTACTGGTGCAGCCTCTGCAGTATGACCAAAATTGAGCTCCAGCATGTAGGGGCATTACATATCAGGAGTTTGCCAGATGACTTAGTTCTGAGAAAAGTGTAGCTGCTCACTTTTAATTAACAGACACTCACCTGTCACATGATCCAGTGGTATACTCATCCCAGTTGTGTTCGCCCTCGGTGGTGCCGGCATCTCTACTATGGGCACCCAACTGTGACAGCTTGCAGCTTCACAGCCAGGTGCCCACTGTGCATGTGCGAGCGGCGCTGCATTCTGTGACTGGTCCCAAAGTCTTCTAGGAACTCTCATGTGTCCCAGAAGACTTCGGGAAGGAGAACTTCTGATCAAGGCGACCAAAGTAGGAGCAGGAACCTGTCAAAATTGGGTACCTGCTCCCTCCCTTCTCCCCAAAAGCTATGTTTCACAACCAGGAGCCAGGGAGGAAGCCTTAAAGCAGAAGTTCCACTTTTGGGTGTAACTCCGCTTAAACCAGGAATTGCTGCACCACCAGATTGACACATGTACCAGGCAAGGTATGTATGTAAACTTTCTTTTCAATAGGGGAGCCAGTAGGTTAGTGCCATTAATCTCTGGTCCAGTGTTGATACATACCAGCTGCAAAACAGCATGGAAGTGTTTTGCCTGGTCCTTTGCACAGGCTCTGGAGTGCTAGTGGGGTACTAGTAGTTTTGAGTAGTCAGAAAATAAAGCCATTGAGGAAGAGGGGGCTAAGGTGACTGCACTATCAAAGACACCAAGGTAAAAAACATGGGATGACACTACCATCTTCAGTGCTGTGCCCTGTTCTGCATACTTCCCAGCTGCCCACAGAAAGATACAAATATTTAGTATCCATGCGCATGTTTGCAGGACCAGGTGTCTGCAGTCATGTGGACAATGTTGCTAACAGGCCGGTCCAGTATTATTGACAAATTCTCTCCTGCATGCTGGTGGAGGGCATAGATGGCCTTCAGGGCAAAAAAATGTAAACTGGGCACTTGCAACTGTGTTGAAGCTGAGGCCATAAGTTTGCAGAAGGGGGACTGTAAACATATACTGTGCATGCTGGCCTAATTCGGTCAAACAGTGACATTTAGGTTTTGATTTAATACCCTTAATTACAGTCTCACATTTCCCAATAATAATATTTATATATCAGTACATCATATCACAAAATCACTTTGCCTTTTTATCTGTTGGTGGAACTGTGCTTTATTGGATGTCTGCATTATAATATTGGTTTGAAGGTGTGGATTATTGAATCCATACCTTCCACCCTCCCTGAGGCAGAAAGGTTTCAACACCTCTGCCACAGAGAAACCTATTGGATATACGTCTTAGACATACTGTCACCAGGAGGGATAACTGAAGAAACAACTTACTATACCCACATAAACCATACTTACATGATCACAGACGGCCCATACTGACTCATACGTGACCACCGAATATTTATTGCATACATATGATAATACTAGCCTCCAACATATAGTTAAGGATGGCCAGATATGGCTACGCTCATTATTATATCTTCGGCTCCACCCCCTTATTATATTTCTATCGTGAATTTTCATTGGTAATCATTCTATTCTTAGAGACTTTTTTTTTTTATTTCTATCATTCATTTCCATCCCGTGATCTACCACTTTTCAACCCCCATTTTTACCCTTCATTTTTATTCCCCACTTTTAATCCATTCATTCCCATTTTTTAGTGGTAACAACTCTCTTACCCACATCTTCACACATCCGCGTATATAACCATACTTTTCATTTAATTCTTTTACCCCTCTGTCTATTATTATATTATTTTATTAATCTTTGGAATTTTACAGACCGATTCCCCATTCACATGCGATTCAGTGTCAAACAACACACCGTTATACAGGGCATACTCTTCCATCACAGCCCCCTCCCCATCTTATCTCCCCTCTGCAGATTGGCTAGGATTAGGCATGATAGAATCCATGCATCACTAATTCCTTAGTCACCAACCACCTCCTTTCTCCCCGCTCCGTTGCCGCTTATAAGCCAGTAGATCCCCAGTGGGCATAGGTCTGACGAAGGAGCCATGCATGCTCTTGGTGTGTGGGTTCCAGCGTGGTCCCGGAAGTCCAGACGCGCCTCTGTTCCCTGCACACATACACGCCAGCATTACACAGGACGCTGGACAGCTGCGATCTAGCTCCCCTTCCTCATTCCATCCACACAGGCGATGCTGGAAGTTGATTACAAGCACTCTCAAGGTTTTATATCAATGGAATATCCTGTAATGTTTTTAATTCCTCTGTGTTTTATTAAATGGTCAATACTGCACTTAGAGGTGCCTTGTTTTCCTTTTACATCTTTGTGCAAAATCCTATTTCTGACATGTATTAAAAATGCTTGATAAAGTCATTGTTGTCCAGTCATTGTGATTCTATGAAAACCAGGAGTGCCTTCAGTGCCAGGCACACAGGGTATGTTACCTGCATCTAGGTCCTGACACCATGAATGCTCTCAGCTGCCATCTTCTGTCCCCACCTGCTGACTCACCTGCCACCATTCAGACCTGCAGCACAAAGCTTTGGGAGGTGCTCTGAAACAAGAGGGGCAAAGTATCCACTTTGTGAATGAAGGGAGGGTGCAGAGGTGAAAGCTGTGGATGAAGATGTACAGAGGTGCACAAGGGAGAGCTGTGGACAGGTGGGACTGGATGCACAGGTGAGATCTGTGGGTGGGGAGATGAGCACACAGGTAAGCACTGTGGATGGAGAGGGGTGCCATATTGAAAACTACTGAGGAGGGGGCAAGCTACGGAGATGAAAGTTGTGGACTTGAATTGAGATGTGCAGAGGGGAGAATTATGTACTCAGGTAAGCTGTAGACGAGTGGGGTAAAAAGTGGAAGTAGAGAAAAACTTTAACCATTTCACAATAAACATTTACAGCTGCTGCTCCCATGTTGTTTGCTTGGGATTCCAGCATAGGTTTCACATATTAGAATATTTTTCTTTTAAATAGCGGGTCACATACACATATATTCTTTACCCCTTTCACTATTTAAAATATTTTTACAGAACATCTATCTATCTATCTATCGTATCTATCTATCTATCTATCGTATCTATCTATCTATCTATCTATCTATCTATCGTATCGTATCGTATCGTATCGTATCGTATCGTATCGTATCGTATCGTATCGTATCGTATCGTATCGTATCGTATCGTATCGTATCGTATCGTATCGTATCGTATCGTATCGTATCGTATCGTATCGTATCGTATCGTATCGTATCGTATCGTATCGTATCGTATCGTATCGTATCGTATCGTATCGTATCGTATCGTATCGTATCGTATCGTATCGTATCGTATCGTATCGTATCGTATCTTATCTTATCTTATCTTATCTTATCTTATCTTATCTTATCTTATCTTATCTATCTATCTATCTATCTATCTATCTATCTATCTATCTATCTATCTATCTATCTATCTATCTATCTATCTATCTATCTATCTATCTATCTATCTATCTATCTATCTATCTATCTATCTATCTATCTATCTATCTATCTATCTATCTATCTATCTATCTATCTATCTATCTATCTATCTATCTATCTATCTATCTATCTATCTATCTATCTATCTATCTTTCCAACTATTACTTATGGTATCTCTTTGGAATATAGTTTTGCTGTAAAATGGTATTCTACTTACACCTGACATTGTGAACACATTTTTACATAAGCTTAAAGGACACAATATTCCTACAAAACACACACGCTGATATTAATTATGCTGACAAATGTAGTGCCACACTTTGTTGTCTACCAGTCCCATGACACAAATGTTAAAAAAAAAACTGTAGGATAATGAGGAAGAACATGAGCAAAGCTCTAATTAAATTGCCACAACATCTAGAGGTCTACTGTAGGGATTAGCATACATATATATATATATATATATATATATATATATATATATATATATATATATATGCAAAACAAAATATGTAAGTAAGGGTTCACAACCTGAATCTATGTATACTATAAAATGGTGTTAGAGGAACAAGGGACTGCCATTTTAAAAGCAAGCAGAATTATAAATATGAAATAAAAGCATCAGTTACTCCAAAAGGCCCTTACACTGTATAAGCTTAAATAATGCATAATGCATTTGCATTTAACATTTATTGTCCACTTAGTTCCTTTAAATTTGATATATTTTTTTTTTTTTTTTAGGAATATATCCTTTTAGTCTATAGTGATACATTTTCATTCAATGTAGACTCTTCTTGGTAGTAAGATTATAGGACAGTTGGGCTCTTTACATCCAAAAAGCAAACTGAGGAAGGCATCTTAAAACCACTGGGGTTGCTGAGCAAATCTTGAGGCTGCCATAGTTATAGTTAAACAGAAGGAATAGAGTGCCAAACAATCAGCTTAAAAATTCATGACAATACAATGACAACCACTAGAAATGCAGCAACCAACTCATTTTGGGGGCCAAATAATCCCCATCATTAGGGCTTGAGCCAAGGTAGCTGGAGTAACTTTATAGTCTGTGGTGAAATCTCCTAAAGGGTATCTGATCGCTTAATCTAAAAATGGGCAGATATAAAAAGTTCAATGGCTGTATAATCATGTTGCCGTTGTATAGTTATAGGTAAAAGACTATTGACTTTGGCTTATGATTCTGTTTGCTGATGTCCTTCTGCTGTCTACTGGTACTCATATCTGTTTGCAGTTGTCCAGTTCTGTGGGTTATGTACTAGGAGATGTTGCACCACAAAAGTCCATCTTTGCAATCAGCGGTTTTGTCTAAGTTCAAACATTTCAGAACGCCACATCCTGGGCATTTTATATTCCTACACTGGAGAGATTATTGTGTTGATTCCCAGGTAGAGCCAGCCATAGATGTTTGAATCTCGTCTTGTTCCGCAGGAGAAATTCCCCCATCAACACTAAATGTATTGGTAGGAAAATCAAGCAATTTTCTTTCCGGCAGCCCAAGGTTGCCAGAAAGAAAATCGTTTCATCTATGGCCTGTGTTGCCTTTATTATGTGTAAATGTGCATAAACCCCAATCATTGTAGTAGCATGCACCTATACATATCTAGATCCTGAGAGATCTTACACAAAAGAGGTGGTTCCATCCGCAATACACATTTATTGAAAGGGTTACATAATATATATATACAAATTACACACTAAACAGTATTTACAACACATTAACATTTTAAATCCCCTGGCTTATATGATATTTACAAATTACCCACAATAGCCAAATTTACAATACAATGTATGTATATGCATGGAGTTAGGTTACCTTTCCACTTCAGGTTGAGGCATGGTGCCTGCCATGTGATCTCACACAAAAAAGAGAGATATCGTTTGGTGACCAAGCTTTCTAAACCCCCCTCCTTTCTGTGGCTCATATAACTCTCCCTAATTGGTCACTGTACCTAGCAAATGGATATTGGGCACAGCCTGATTGGATGAATCAACGAAGGCTTCTGTTTACTACATGTAGTGATCAGGGTAAATAAAAGGCCAACCTTTGAACTGGAACTAATTAGAATAACACCAACCTAACCACATTCTTGCATTTCAAAAGGACTCGCTAATCAAATTACTATTGACTTTTGGTTTCACACAACTTCATATAATTTATATCAACTATTGATTTGAAATCAAAACTCAATATATTGTACATTTATATTTACATCCATCTATTTACAATTACTACTGGAGATTACACATAAACTCCTCATAAGGCAACAGACGCCCGGTTGGGGCCTGCAGAAAGCATGGGCCCCACATAAAATAATGGTTTAGGTGTAATTTCCTTTGAGTTTTTGTCATTGCTTTCTGAAATAAAAAAAACTAGTTGACAAAAAAAAAAAAACTCTATAAACTCTACGTCTCTACAGCCTACATTCCTGGATCTCAGTATCGGCAGTTCATTACTCCTGCTTAAATTTGCTTTCAATTTAGATAGTGTCCAGAAATGTCCGATTATTGGTACTCAAGAGATGGGCTTCAAGTTACAAAGGAACCTTAGTGTGCTTCTCCATATGGTTGCACATGTATGCAACTCTATCACAGTGTTTTTAAACCTTTTTTTCAGCCTAGGCACCCTTTACAATTTCGCACAATCTCGAGGCACCCCATTTTAAAGTGTAAAAATCGAAATAAATAGTTTTACATAATGCAGCAGCACCCATATTCGTAATCATAGGACACACAACTTTAGCAGTGATTTATTCTTTCAAAGCAAGCACCTTTGCACACTGGTACTTACTAGTTTTCCAATGTTTCTCTTCTCCCTCAGTTCCTCTCCCTCACTCCACTAATGTGACCCCAGTGCTGATGGAGAGGGGCAGGGGAGGAGCAAGCAAGGGTGCTGGGCAGGTGCCCAACATCCACCTTATCAACCGATGATGTCATTGGTTGTTAGGACACTGGTGGCTAGAAGGTTGTGATGGTGCACATTGAAAACCTGTGGATTTATGTAACTGATAGGCAGGCTTGATCCACCTGCTGGCTTGTATACCATTTTTGGGCAGTTTCCAGGCATTTTGCCAAGGCATCTATGAAACACCTAAAGGCAACCTGGTTAAAACAAGCTGTTCTATAATACAAATATATTAAAGGTTCTTCTTTGAATAAAAACACAAGACCAAATAGGAGGTTAGCACACTCAATTAAGTCTGGAACCACCAAGTAACTCACAGGTATTCAACCAAAATAAATCAAAACTCTTTTTGTGTGACCACAACAAGACAATAAAAAACTCAAAAATTTGTATACAAGCCATAAATATATTTAAAAAAATTAAACGCTGCATTATACAGCACAACAAAATAAATAATATGTCAAAAAATTTAGAAAATATTTTATATATAAAAAAAAACACTCCACTCCCCACTTATATAATGAGTAATATACTGTATATAAATCTACAACTCCTATAAATGCATAAACCCATAAAAAGACCCTCTTACAAATCTATGAAGATTAGAGCAGGGATGTGCAAATTGACAACTCCAACAAATATCAAAAGAAATTCTGTAAATTCAACACTCAGTCTCCTAGATATACATCTTATGATCATGTGTATAAAATAAAGGATGTGTTGGCCAATAGCATTGTTATATACAGTATATCCATGCTTAGCTGCAATTACTGGGAATTTCAACAGCTGAATCAAACAAATATATGGATTTACATTCAATGTTTTGTATCCAGAGTGGGTTTTTGTACAAAGATGAACACACATTCTGAATATGTATTCCTCTGATGCAGGCTATATGGTATCAAGAGCAAAATATACATCCAATATATTCCAGTAGGCAACAAAAATGTTATAATTTTACGTATCCAATCTGCAATTTCCCATACAGCAGTCAGTCTGCCTTTCCCTAGAAGGGAGTCTGCTAATAGTATGGTTTATAGTGATCTGTGTCTTTATACAGGATTTATTATAGATAGAATATAATCAGTTAGATGGAATTTAACATCAACATTATTTAAAGTGTAACTAAAGGCAAAACTTTGTTTTCTTCTTTATGAATAGAATCGAATAGAATGAGGGAGGGGTATAACTCCTGACTAACTGTGCGACGAGCCAGAACCACAGGGGCGACACGTGAGGTGCACGGTGGGCCGATGAGAGACAGCAATAATACAGTTCATCGGTTTACTCACGGTTAGCAGAAAGCCTCCCTGGGCTGGTCGCACAGTGAAGAGGAAGACAGCACGAAATCCTCCGGGGCACGCTCTGTGATAGGGAAACGCCGGCCAAGATGGTGGTTGAGGTGCCCATGATGACAGGGGTGTTTAGAGTGCTTGTGGTGGCTGGGTCCCTTGATGGTATTTGTCGTGACGCCAGTACCGTTAATGGTGGTACAACCAGTTGTAATAGCAATAGTGAAGAATGAGGTAGACAGTGGTAGGATACAACTCACAACTTTTACTGTGACTGGTTTTGATTGCAGTACAAACATCCAGATAGAATACAGTCTCTGGGTAAATAGAGGAATTCTGCTGATCCACTGTTAATAGGTTTTGGTAGGTCTTGTCTCAGGCTGTGGTTCAGTATAATGCTTACTTGTTCCTGGTCCCTTTAGAATCCAGTGAAATTTGGTGAGGTTGCCAGTGGCTAAGAAATCCTTCACCTTTATTCTCTAAGGTCTTGCTGCCGTTTGGTGGCTTTTACCCTTTGATTTGAGCAGTTCCAATTTGTCCCTTCTTAGGACTGACCTTCACTAACCTTCTACATGGAGCTTCTCTCTGTAAACTCACTTCCTGAACTGAACACTGACCACAGATAAACCTGAGCTGGGATAGATATCCCAAAGTGGTGCTATCCCCATCTTGTGGTGGGAAGTATGAACCACACTTGACCAGCCTATGAACAGGGATTGAACAGGTGTAGCAATGCACATGCAAAATATAGCAATGACAAAGAAATAATACATTTGCAGTTCCCACGTGTCATGAGTGGGACGCTGCATACCCCCATGGTAAAACGTGTGTCGACCTCGACACATTTTTGACTCGATGTTGCGTCTTCCTGTAAGATATAAGAGAAAGGGAAAAGCATGCATGCATAGGAAATAACAACATAACCCCATTCTTGTACTTCTTGTATCTGAAAGTAAAATGGGTTAGGCAAACATATCTCAGGCAACAACGAAATGTGTCAAAAGGGTGACAAAAAAGGGGTGTAGCTTTTCCTCTGAAGACTGGTGATGTATGGCAAAACCAGAATAGTCCACGATGAGATGGAAAAAGGAAAACAAAACAAAAATAACATCTCAGGAGGCTCACAGGGTATGAGTCCGTTCCCTGGGCACAGGAAAATGTCAACAGAAGAATATCACGGAGGCTCAGGTACGTGAAAGTCTATCTCCGGGTGCAGGCTTGAACGTTGCAAAACAGTAGGTAAGTAGTCCTTTTAAAAAGTCCTTTAAAGGAAATGAACATATCACAAGTAAGTCTTCTTCTCACTCTGGAACTTCAGATGATGTAAGGATGCATTCAACGATGAGATGGCAGGGTTGGTAGTTGTCTTCATGGCTGCTGGTGTAGGAAATCCTTAAAACGGACAGGTGGTTGTCCTCTTGTAGTCCTGTCAGATCTTCGTAGCGGCTGAGTTTCTACAGGCCTTGTTTCAAGGGAACTTGGTGTCTCTTGAGCTGTAGTAGATACTTCTTGAGATAGCTCCTCTGGTTGAAGTGTGGTAGTATTGGTCTTGGCAGGCACTAAGATATTGAGCCATGGTGTAAGGAACCATTGTAAAGGATCAGAGTCTAATAATGCTTTTCCAAAAGACTGTAGTGGATTCTCTGAATCAGATGATTTTGTAGGCTCTGGTTCTATGGATTGAGTTTCCTCTTGGACAGCTTCTTCTTGAAGAGTTTCTTCTTGAGTACTTTCCTTGAGACATAACTTAAGGCGATTGCGATGTACTACACGTGATTTGTTCTCTTTAGTGATCTCATAAGTATGAGTCTCTGGATTGAGAATAGCTGTAATGGTGTATGGTTCTCTCTCCCATTTGCTATCTAACTTGCTGGTGCGATGGTCGTTTTTTAACCATACATGGTCACCAATTTTGAGAGGTTCTGCTTTGGCAGATTGATTATAATCTCTTTGTTGCTTTTCATGAGCATGTTCCATGCGATGTTGAACAATTTCTTGTGCATCAATTAGACGTCTTTGGTGCTCACTCACCCAATCAGTCTTTGGTAGAGGGTTGATTGCATCAGGCACTTGTACGCCCAAAGTATGGTCAGCAGGTAGTTTACCTTGTCGGCCAAACATGAGATAGTAAGGTGTATACCCAGTAGAACAGTGAATGGTGTTATTGTAGGTGTACATCAATTGAGGCAATAGAGTAGGCCAATCACTTCTTGTAGCAGGAGGTACTGCTCTTAACATCTCAATTAAAGTTTGGTTCATTTTCTCACAAAGTCCATTCCCTTGGGGGTGGTAGGCTGTGGTCCTGATTTTCTGGCAATTGTGAAGTGTACACAGTTCTTTGAAGAGTTGCGACTCAAAGGCAGATCCCTGATCTGTAAGGATTTTTTCTGGGCATCCATATGGCAATAGGAAATGTTTCCAGAAAGCATCTGCAGTTGTTTTAGCGGTCAAGTCCTTGACAGGTACGGCTACAACAAATTTGGTATAATGATCAATGATGGTCATGGCGTATGTGTAACCTGAGCGACTTGGTTCCAGCTTAACATGGTCAATTGCAACTATTTCTAGCGGTGTTCGGCTTACAATGGGATGTAAGGGTGCTTTTTGGTCATGTTTTTCATTTCTTCCAACAGCACAGGTGGAACATTCTCGACACCACTTTTCAATGTCTCCTCTCATCCCAATCCAATAGAATCTTCTACGGATGGTAGCTTCTGTCTTCTGCACGCCAAAGTGTCCTGATTGGTCATGATACATTTCAAGAATGATTCTTGCATCTCGGCGTGGTATTAAGATTTGGTATAGACGATCCCAGGTAATTGGGTCTAAAGTTCTTCTTAATAGTAGGCCCTTCTGTAGGAAGAGATGTTTTCTGTGTCTCCAAAGTTTTGACAATTCTGGATCAGCATTTCTTCTGCGAATTCTTTCAGGTGTTCTTCCGCTGGTGAAGAAATCTTGCAGTTCTCCCAACACTCTGCTTTCATTTTGCAGCTTGATCCACCTTTCTTTGTCCACTTGGGATCTTGGATCCACTTGTTGTTGAAGGTTAAGAACTTTTCTTCCTTTGATGGTGATAATGTCCTGTTGGGCAAAATTTTTGTAAAAAGCTGGCATTTCTACCTCTTCCCAAACATCTTCCTGTGTAGTAGGGTCTTCTTGGGTAGGCAGACGGGATAATGCATCCGCATTTTCATTTGCTTTTCCTGTTCTGTATTTTATGGTGAAATCGTAGTTAGCTAGGCGTGAGGCCCATCTTTGTTCCAATGCTCCCAACTTAGCGGTATTAAGATGTGCTAGCGGGTTGTTATCTGTGAAGGCCACAAATGGTGTTGCGGCAAGGTAATCTTTAAATTTTTCTGTAACAGCCCACACGAGTGCGAGGAATTCCAATTTGAAGGAACTATAGTTTTGGTCGTTTCTTTCAGTACCTCTAAGAGATCTACTAGCGTAGGAAATAACTCTTTCTTTACCTTCTTGTACTTGTGACAGGACAGCTCCCAGACCTTTCTTACTAGCATCTGTGTAAAGATGAAATGGCTGCTGGTAATCTGGATAGCCTAAGATTGGTGGTTCTGTCAACTTCTTCTTCAGGAGCTGGAAGGCAATTTCTCTTTCTGTGTTCCATTCAACTGGTATTGGAGACTTTCGGTACCTCTTAGGATGTCCTCTCAGAAGTTCTAATATTGGCCCCGCAATTTGGGCAAAATGAGGAATAAAGCGCCTGTAGTATCCTGCGAAACTGAGAAAACTCCTCACTTCTTTCACTGTAGTAGGAGTAGGCCAATTTCGGACTGCGGCTATCTTCTCTGGATCCGGTTTAACACCTTCAGAGCTTACAATATGCCCTAAGTATTTGACTTCTGACTTCAGTAGATAGCACTTAGATGGTTTGACTTTGAGTCCATGTTTAATGAGGACTTGAAAAACTTCGGCCAAATGTTTCAAGTGATCTTCATAAGATTTGGAGTAGATGATGACATCGTCTAAGTACAACAGGACGGTTTCAAAATTTTTGTGTCCTAAACAACGCTCCATTAATCTTTGAAAAGTTCCGGGCGCATTGCAAAGTCCAAAAGGCATGCAGTTGAACTCAAATAGGCCCATAGGAGTGGTAAATGCAGTCTTCTCACGATCTTCAGGTGCCATTGGTACTTGCCAGTATCCACTGGTTAAATCAAGGGTAGAGAAGTAGGCTGAAGATCCTAAAGCTGTCAAAGATTCCTCTATGCGTGGTAAAGGGTAAGCATCCTTGTGGGTGATTTGGTTAATTTTTCTGTAATCCACACAGAATCTGATGTTACCATCCTTTTTACGGACAAGAACTAGAGGTGCAGCCCATGGACTATGGCTGTCTCTAATGACATTGGAGTCCTTCATCTCTTGGATCATTTGCTTTACTGATTGGTACATAGTTGGTGGTATAGGCCGATATCTTTCCTTGATCGGTGGGTGTGAACCTGTAGGGATGGAGTGCTTGATGATATCCACTTCTCCATAGTCTGTGGAATGCTTACTGAAGGCATGGTGAAGCTCCTTCACAATTTTTAGTACTCCCTCAATTTGGTTTGCTGGTGTGGAAGCATCTCCCACATGAAGTTCTTTCCACCAGGATGTGTTTACATTTTGGTCCTGTGGGTTCTGTCTCTTGGTAATTTCTTCTGTGGTAGCTGTAGCCACACTGATGACATCTTGAAAAGTGACTTGGATTAGCTGTGCGATAGGACGGTGTTTGGTTAGTGTTACACTGCTATCACTCAAGTTTAGGAGTCGTATAGGCACTTTACCTTCAGAGACGGTTACTAGGCTCCTTGCAGCTCTAACTAGAGGATAGTCTTCCAAAACAACAGGCTCTACCAGGGCTTGATAGTCTTGACCTTGAATTCCGACTACAGCTCGGCACCACAAGAGAGTTTCGGTGTTGGGTTTGAGGATCACAGGTTGCTTATCCCGGATGCGGGCACAGCAAATTTCTCCTTTTTCGTTGGTGAATCTCTGTTGTGCATTTAGTACACGGATGGTTTGTTGGATCACCTTCTTAGAATCAGGAGAGGCAGTAGGCACTAACTGGTGCAAGGCTTCTAGCATCTCAACATAACAGTTTCTGAGGACATTCATTCCTAGGACTATTGGAGGGTTAGGGTTATTGTCTCTGACTCGTACCACAATAAGGCCTTGTCGAGGTAGTGTAGTTCCTCCTACTTGGATGGTAGGTTCCCAATAACCATGGACTGGTATGGGTTTGCCGTTACTGGCTATGAGACTCGGCCAGGATTCTGGAGGCTGGGTAAGCTGATTTTGATCCCAGTATTTTTCAAAGGCTGCTTGTTGGATAGTGGTGACTTGGGATCCGGTGTCAACTAGGGCAACAAAAGGAACTCCATTTATTTGAAGTGCCACTTCAGGACGGGATCCAACGTATCTTGGCATCCAGTGGGGATCTTCTGGACCTATTGGTTTAACTCCCGAGGGGTGGTCCTTGGCCTCGGGGGTTTCCCTGTTTAACTGCCAGCAGGTTGCTTCTGTATGGCCTGGCTTGTGACAGTACGTGCAGATAGGCCGCTTAGGGGTACTAGTGCGGTCAGGGGGGCGTCCGCCAGAATTTCTGGAAAAAGTCTCTCTATAATTAGAGGGGAAGAGTCTTCTGGACACAGGTTTCTCATCCTCTAGCATTAAGGGTTTCTCCCATTGTTCCAACTTTTGGTGGACTTTCTCCAGACTTTTAGTCAGGAAATGGACTTGCTCAGTCAAGGCGGCAACTGCGTCAGGAACTGGAGCTTGGGTTGCCTGACTGACTATAGGTAAAGACTTTGCAGGGGTAACCAGCTGTGATACAGGCACTTCAACAGATCTAACAGGTTCTTTTGGTGGGCTTTTTCCCAGTATGCTGATAGCTAATTCTTTAAAATCTAAGAAGGTAGCTCTTGGATGTTGGGCGGCTAACATTCTTAGTTGGCTCTTTAGATTGTCTGTATTGACGCCTTCAATAAATTGTTCTTTCAGGGTTTTGTCCTGATTCTCTGCCTCACGGGGGTCTACTTGGACAACAGCTCTAAGGGCTTCCTGCAAAGATAATGCAAAGTCTCTGAGTGACTCACCAGATTGCTGTTTCTTGCTGAAGAACCTCATCTTGACCTCTGACATGGTTCTGGGTTCAAAGGTGGTGTAGAGACGTTCAAAAATCTGCTCCATGGTCTTTCTCTCTGAGCTCGGCCAAGATTTAACTTCTCTGAGCGCAGCTCCTTCCAATTGAGCAAGAAGAATCTCCATCTGTTGCTCTGAGGATACAGGGTACAATCTGAACACAGCAAGAATTTTTTCTTTAAAGTCCATTAAAGTATGAATTTCTCCAGAATATCGTGGGAACCAGGGGGCCCCAAAATAATAAGGCATGGTTAAAGGCATTAAGCTTGGTGCTGCAGCAGTTGGTATTGCACTGCGACTTACTGCGGCTGATGCAGGGGGTCCGCTGAGGTCAGGCTGCACGTCATCTCCCTGCACAGACATGGTGACAGCAGGTGAATTATAGTTAGGTAAGTCAAATGCGTTTTTAGACACTTTTTGTACGGCGTTGCTATGGGCGACCGCTGCCTTGCGGGTGTATGGCCCTTTAAGAATTTTATTCCAGCTGAATACAATGCTGCAACAAAGTTGATTTTGGGTCTCTGGCAAAGTTCCTGCTATTAGTGCTCCTTATAGTTAGTAGAGGCAAATGACAGGTTGCGATTACTGCTCGGACGGCAAGCAATGCGATTATTTTCTCTTTTGCTTGCATGCAAAGTCTCGTGACTTCTGGGGCGTGCGCTTGTCACACTCTCCTCCCAGGATTGACACAGCAAAGGTAAGGCGGGCTGGCTGGACAATTTTGCATAAATGGGTGGCACCAAAATTTCCCGCTCTTCAGGGAGTGTCACTAACTTATCCACAGTGATGGCGCAGAAATTTTTGAACAAGAAGGTCTCCGGCAGCCATTTTAAGTGAATAGAAACAGTCAATTCAAATACAGCAAGCAGTTTTGTTGACACACAAATGTCTGATTTTCTCACTTTGGATGCTGCGATTTTTATGCTGATAACTGGGATAACATTTCCATGCGACTTTGAAACAATTTAAACAGTTCTGTGGCCCCACACAGTGTGCAATAAGTAAACAGTCTCTCAATAAAGCAAAAGGGGCTTATTCTGATGCGACAGTCTTTTAGATAAGGCGCAGGGGTTAATATCCTGTTCGTGACGCCAAATTTTTATGCGACGAGCCAGAACCACAGGGGCGACACGTGAGGTGCACGGTGGGCCGATGAGAGACAGCAATAATACAGTTCATCGGTTTACTCACGGTTAGCAGAAAGCCTCCCTGGGCTGGTCGCACAGTGAAGAGGAAGACAGCACGAAATCCTCCGGGGCACGCTCTGTGATAGGGAAACGCCGGCCAAGATGGTGGTTGAGGTGCCCATGATGACAGGGGTGTTTAGAGTGCTTGTGGTGGCTGGGTCCCTTGATGGTATTTGTCGTGACGCCAGTACCGTTAATGGTGGTACAACCAGTTGTAATAGCAATAGTGAAGAATGAGGTAGACAGTGGTAGGATACAACTCACAACTTTTACTGTGACTGGTTTTGATTGCAGTACAAACATCCAGATAGAATACAGTCTCTGGGTAAATAGAGGAATTCTGCTGATCCACTGTTAATAGGTTTTGGTAGGTCTTGTCTCAGGCTGTGGTTCAGTATAATGCTTACTTGTTCCTGGTCCCTTTAGAATCCAGTGAAATTTGGTGAGGTTGCCAGTGGCTAAGAAATCCTTCACCTTTATTCTCTAAGGTCTTGCTGCCGTTTGGTGGCTTTTACCCTTTGATTTGAGCAGTTCCAATTTGTCCCTTCTTAGGACTGACCTTCACTAACCTTCTACATGGAGCTTCTCTCTGTAAACTCACTTCCTGAACTGAACACTGACCACAGATAAACCTGAGCTGGGATAGATATCCCAAAGTGGTGCTATCCCCATCTTGTGGTGGGAAGTATGAACCACACTTGACCAGCCTATGAACAGGGATTGAACAGGTGTAGCAATGCACATGCAAAATATAGCAATGACAAAGAAATAATACATTTGCAGTTCCCACGTGTCATGAGTGGGACGCTGCATATGCGCTATCCCTATTCAATAGTATTATTAATATTATAAAGTGCTCATAAAAAATATTCATATGCAGTGCAGTATAATAAATATGGAATAACACCTTGTGTATACCTATACCTTCAGAATAGTGTAAAGTGCAATTGTGCTATAATTGATTACTCAATAATATTGGTGCAATTGATGAATAAAAAAACAGCCCTGCGGCTGTTAAAAATCTCATTTAAAAACTTTAAAATATATAGTGCCAACAATGGTAAGTGAGTGCAAAAATAAATATTGAATAAAGTCCGTGCTACAGTTGTGCAAAATGAATGCAATAATATTTAATAAATAAAGTCTGTGCTGCAGTGATGCATGAATATAAAAAAATATATAGAAAATGGGCAATTGGTGCAAATACACCTATAACAGTCCTTTCAAGTAACTCTTAGAGGTGCCGGTGCCAATGCATACATATATGCAGCAATGTAGTGACTCTCTGCTTCAGTATGGAATGGTAAGAATTCCCACTTACCAGATTTGATGGACTCCTGGTGGCATACGCCAGCAGGAATCAATAAGCGCTTTAGTCACGAAACTCCGGTATCCTGGTGAAAAAATAGGGTCCGCGGTTCCTTCGCCTGTATTTTCTCAAAATATAAAGGGAAGAAGACTCCTCATAGTGTAGACGGTTCCAAAAAAATGCTTTATTTAATATAAAAAACACATAACAGGCCAATTGCACTTTACACTATTCTGAAGGTATAGGTATACACAAGGTGTTATTCCATATTTATTATACTGCACTGCATATGAATATTTTTTATGAGCACTTTATAATATTAATAATACTATTGAATAGGGATAGTGCAGTTTTTTATCTACTTACATTTTTACAATACCTATTGTCTGAACTAGCAGATCCCATTTTAGTTTATTTATTATATCTGTTTGATTTCCTAATTGGATGCACCAGTGGCGCGAGTGATATACCAATTTAAATCATAACTCCTGACTGGTTGTTGCTTTTTGCCATCTGCATTCCATTGGGGAGATTTCCCCTCACTTCCTGTCCCATAGCCAAAACAGGAAGTGAGAGAAAATCTCTCCAATGTGATTGAATCCTGGTGTGTCACCCATGTTACCAAAACTAGTCTCCCTATTGGAAGATTTCCATTCCATTAGTGTGCCGATGTCAACCAAAAAATGTGGGATTTTCTTTTACTCTCATTTTCAATGATAACTGTAAACAGGACAAAAAAAGAGGATTAATCTCCTTGACAAGGGCACAGACAGCAATACAAATTAACATGTTCTAATCCCTCTCAACTCCATCTAAAACACAAAAAAGTTTTGACACTTTAATTGCTCCACTGTGATCAGTTAACCCAAACCAGATAACCCAAATGTGCATAATCCACCACAGCATATGTAATTGGCTCTTCAAATAGTGAAGGCTATTCACTATTTTTTTTACGGAAACCTTGAATTCGAGCCTCAATATTAACAACATGTCAGGTGCTAAGCACCATCATAGGGACCGGCTTAACCACTTGCCGACCGCCGCACGACTATCTACGTCGGCGGTCAGCCCCTCACAGGCAAACTAACGTAGGGCTACGTTGCTTGCTTGTGAGGGTCTAGGGAGCGAGCGCGCGCCCCCGGAGGCGCGCTCCCGCTCCCGCGTGGTCACGGACCCCCCCGCGCGTGTGACCAGCGGACCCGATGTCCGCCGGCCACTCGGCGATCGGCGGGGGAGAGGGAGAATGTCAGGCAGCTTGTGTAAACAAACTGCCTGTCATTCTCCTCGCTGCAAAGACACTGATCACACGGATCTGGTATGTAGATCCGTTGATCAGTGTCCTTACAGCTAGAGCCACAGCCAATCACAGTAGAAACCACGCCCCTAGGGACACACACAGCCCCTCCCTTCCAAATAAAGTTAACCCCTTCACTACCAGTGTATTTTTACAGTAACAGTGCATATGTATAGCACTGATTACTGTAGAAATGTCACTGGTAACCCCAAAAGTGTCAAAAATGTCAGTCAAGGGTCCGATCTGTCCGCCGCAATGTCGCAGTACCGCAAAAAAAATCGCAGATCGCCGCCATTACGCGTTAAAAAAAAAAACAACAAAAATGACAAAAATCTTTCCCTTTGTTAGTAAACGCGATAACTTTTGCGCAAACCAATCAAAATACGCTTTTTGCGATTTTTTTTACCAAACATAGGTAGCATAAAACAAATTGGCCGAAAATTTTTAAAAATTTTGATTTTTACATTTTTTTTGGGGGGAATTTCATATAAAAAAATGTGAAAAATATTGCTATTTTTGCAAAATTGACGCTCTTTTTTTGTTTATAGCGCGTGATCAAAAAATCGCACAGGTGATCAAATACCACCAAAAGAAAGCTCTGTTTGTGGGAAAAAAAGGACGTCAAATTCGTTTAGGTACAGCGTCGCACGACCGCGCAATTGTGCGTTAAATTCACGCAGTGCCGAATCGCAAAATACCCCCTGGTCGGAATGGGGGTAAAATCTTCCGGGGCTTAAGTGGTTAAAAAAAACCCAGCAGAACTTGTAGAATAAATGTTTACCTCATGTTGAAACTGAGTACTCTCAAATGAATCCAATGTTCGACATTGTGCACATAGAGATACACTATTTTGTGAAAAGTTTTGGGATACCTGCCTTTACAAGCAAATTAACTTTAATAAAATCCCAGTCTTAGTCCGTAGGGTTCAATATTGAGTTGGCCCACCCTTTGCAGCTATAACAGCTTCAACTCTTCTGGGAAGGCTGTCCACAAGGTTTAGGAGTGTGTCTATGGGAATGTTTGACCATTCTTCCAGAAGCGCATTTGTGAAGTCAGGCACTGATGTTGGATGAGAAGGTCTGACTCGCAGTCTCCATTCTAATAGATCCCAAAGGTGTTCTATTGGGCTGAGGTCAGGACTCTGTGCAGACCAGTCTAGTTCCTCCACGGATGAGCGAGTTTGGGATGGAGGAACTTGACTGGCCTGCACAGAGTCCTGACCTCAACCTAATAGAACACCTTTGGGATGAATTAGAGTGGAGACTGCAAGTCGGGCCTTCTTGTCTAACATCAGTGCCTGACCTCACAAATGCGCTTCTGGAAGAATGGTCAAACATTCCCATAGACACACTCCTAAACCTTGTGGACAGCCTTCCCAGAAGAGTTGAAGCTGCAAAGGGTGGGCCAACTCAATATTGAACATTATGGACTAAGACTGGGATCATATTAAAGTTCATGTGAATGTAAAGGCAGGTGTCCCAATACGTTTGACAATATAGTGTACACACAAAAGACAATCCATCCTTTTCAACACATTTAAAAAAAGGTTAGGCGGGCACTCTTTGTATTATTCAAGGGGCTATTCTTTCATAAATTATTAATATGAAGTTGATTGGATGTTGAAACTCTCACAACACACGTTTAAACAGTTCTCGATTATTTGTTTAGTAATCACCCTCAGCACAGGTAGGTCTTACAGTCTTTCTTTGACATCTCTCTTCTGTGAGTCTCCTTACTAAGGAAAACAAATGTTTGTCAAGGTAAAATCATTTTTTATATTTCTGTATTTGTTGATCCAGAGAAAGGTACTTGTGGGTTTATTAATTATTATGTTTTTTCAAATGAATTGACTTATGTAGCCCAGGTCAACTCATTTGGAAAATCAATGGCATAAATGGGAGCAGAATTATTGTCTCCTGTGCAATAGTTCATGTTAGCAGACATGTGTTTAGCATGTGCTGTAGCTGTGAATTACTAATTATCTTAATGGGTAGCAATATACATATGATTCCCATGTGAAATGTCTTTAACTGAGATTTATTTTATTCAGTTTCATGGAACACAGGCAGAAAGCCACATACAGTTATGATATTAACTAAAATGCATTGCACAGTGTGAGTGGAAAAGCTTATTTCCTAGATGGATAGATGGGCAATAAAGAATAGATAGATATACAGTTAAAGGAAGACTTTTACCATAAATAAATGATTGATTTTTGAGTATATGATTAATACATTTGTTAGCATACTACTATAGCTAGATGCCTAATCTTGAATCTTCAAACTTTAATTTGACATATAAATGCAACCTAAGAAACGGATCCCAAATATTTTATATGGGTTAACACCTAGGTAAATGATTAATCCACTTATGTCTATCTATCTATCTATCTATCTATCTATCTATCTATCTATCTATCTATCTATCTATCTATCTATCTATCTATCTATCTATCTATCTATCTATCTATCTATCTATCTATCTATCTATCTATCTATCTATCTATCTATCTATCTATCTGTCTGTCTGTCTATCTATCTACGGTATTTATCTACGGTATCTATCTACGGTATCTATCTATGGTATCTGTCTGTCTATCTATCTATCTATCTATCTATCTATCTATCTATCTATCTATCTATCTATCTATCTATCTATCTATCTATCTATCTATCTATCTATCTGTCTGTCTGTCTGTCTGTCTATCTATCTACGGTATTTATCTACGGTATCTATCTACGGTATCTATCTATGGTATCTGTCTGTCCATCTATCTATCTATCTATCTATCTATCTATCTATCTATCTATCTATCTATCTATCTATCTATCTATCTATCTATCTATCTATCTATCCATCTATCTATCCATCCATCCATCCATCCATCCATCCATCCATCCATCCATCCATCCATCCATCTATCTATCTATCTATCTATCTATCTATCTATCTATCTATCTATCTATCTATCTATCTATCTATCTATCTATCCATCCATCCATCCATCCATCCATCCATCCATCCATCCATCCATCTATCTATCTATCTATCTATCTATCTATCTATCTATCTATCTATCTATCTATCTATCTATCTATCTAGACACCTCCAATCTGTAGATTAAAGCGGAGTTCCACCCTGGGAAAGTTTTTTTTAATAAGCCTCTGATCTGTCCTGGGTTGCACTTACCTTTTAGAAGAAATACTTACCTTGAAAATGTATTGTCCAGCGCTGCCATCTCAGGTGTGGGCAGCTTGAAGCCAGCGCGATCCTCTTCTGTGTCCTCTTCCGTCTTCTTCGGTCCCACGACGCACTGCACCGGCCCCGCCGTCACTTCGGGTGCCGCAGCGTTATCCCTGCACAGCTTCTGGGCATGCCCAGAAGCTGTTTAGCAAGGTATGACGGCGCCTGCACTGGAACTGACGTCATATTGGGCAGACTAGATGGGCCAAATGGTTCTTATCTGCCGACACATTCTATGTTTCTATGTCGGGGCCGGTGCAGGCGCATTGATTCCTGGGAGCGATGACTTTCAGCTCCCAGGAATCATTGCAAGCCAGGAAGTGACGAATCGCCGTGGCCGCCGAGGGGAGGAAGAGGAAGTAAGGTAAGTATATTTTCTTCTAAACAAGGTAAGTAAAAAAAAAAATTGTGATTATCCATTTGTTTTTCAGGTGACCCGGAGCAAGAAGATGGAGGTAAGTATAATTTTAGGGTGGAACTCTGCTTTAAGATTTTCATGCATGGTTTTCCCTGCCAAGAAAATGTTAATCTATGTTTTATATTATATCAAAGCACACATAGCTGTGCACCCAACTAGTACAAGGACAATGCTGCCACTAAAAGACAATGTGGCTCCTAATTATATGATTACCATGACAGATAATTATGAATATCAAATGGTGTTGTTTACAAACAAACCTGCTGGTGTCAGCTGTCACTGTGCCCAGCCCAGAGAGCAGCAAAGTGACAGCTAAAGCCAACAGGAAAAATATGTGCTAGTGCAATGCAGCGTGTAAAAAAAAATGAAAAAACGTATTATAAAATGGTATACAATTCTAATAAAACCTGGTACGGTACCTGTAAAATGTTAGATATAAAAACAATTCAAACAATTTTATTCATTTGTCAGCTTATATAAAAACATGATCAAGAAATGTACTAAAACACTATACCAAAAAAAAAAGGTTTTGTAAAGTAAAAATGACTTAGGTAGGCAAATTGATTGTAGCATGAACTGTTGCATACTGACACATATTTGGTATCTAGGTTTTGAAGACCTCTGGTTGTAGGGGTGTTAAAAGTACCTGTAAACAAAGCAGTAAAAGTAGTGCTTGGGGTATAACAGTGTGCATGCATAGATATGCCCAATGTGTCTACAACCAGCATATGTACACAATGGTGCATCTGAACAGGTTTCCCCAGATAAATATCAGTGCATACTCCGCCTTATTTGCTTCAACAGTGTACACTTTGTACATGCATATTTCATTGCTTAGTAAGCCAATCAATTTTATTTTTTTTTTCATTCTACTAAAATGTTGATGTATATTCTTTAGAGCAATTTGTTAGAACGGAAGACAGAAAAGCAGCATTATTTCAAAGTTTAATGTGCGCAGTAAACTGCGACAGCACAATATGCATTGAACATCAGTGTGCAATTTCCACTAAAAGAACCCGACATTGCAAGCGTACCATAGCAATTTATCTGCTCTTTATTTCATTTGGACACATTCACAACACAGTGCATGTTATAACAAGCATCATGAAACATGTTATAGTGCATGTTACTCGCAAAGCACAGTAACCCACTGCAGGTGTACACTGCCCTTCAGTGGTAATTGCACCCCAACCTACATCCACTGTGCATTGCAACACACTTGCGTTAAAGTGTACTGCAGCACACAGATGCATATGCTCTGTGCCTTGCATTGCACTAATAAAAATGGTGCAGAACTAATTTTTGTGCATTAAGGTGTATTGACAATAAATGGGCTGCCTAATGTGTGTGTTGCAGCATAGTGTGTTTTGGTGTGAGTGAACCCTTAACAAATCAGGCACAGTGAATAGGTAGAGGCACCAAACATTAGTGCTTCACCATACCCTACAAAAGATTGTTGGGCACACAAATATTAGCTGTATGATTTATATGCCAGAAATAGATTTGGGTGCCAGTCTTTTACTATTCTTATTTTTTTTTTTTTTTTTTACGAAAACAAAAAAAATCTTTAAAATTTTATATATAACTTAGAACTTAATCAGTATTAACAAATTTTACAAAGATTTGTTATGTAGTCAAATTATTTTTATATGAATAAAGAAATATTAGAACACTGGGTATGGGGGAAAACAGTGTATTTGTGACAACGTTTCACATCAAAAAAGTGTGAATGAAATATATGGTAAAAGATTTGCCCTATCATTTTTTTACCACGAAAATCTATAGTCCCCTTACCAGAAAATATTTTTTTTTTTCAGTTACAATGCAAAAACCAAGACATGGTCAAATATTATAATATAACAAGGTAGCAAGGATAAATTATAAAATGCTTTGGTTCCTTCACAGGCTAATCAGAGATATACAGAGAGAAGGACCTTTTAAGTTTAATGATACCTGCTCATTAAATGATGCTAAACACTAAAATATCACGAACAGCGGGGAATTTTCAGTTTACATTAGAGAAAAAAATAAAAGGGCAAAAATGACTGAAGTTGGTCAGTTCAAGCTGATAGGGCACTTCAAATGAATAACAGAAGAATAAAAGAGACACTCTAGGTTAAATTAGGTTTTCCTATGCCTTTTCTTGAAAGTGCTCAACTTCACAAATTTTATTTGAATTAACTAACCTACCAAAATCAAAGGCTTAAATAGGGGTAACATTAAACATGTAACCATACTTCACAGTAGTTTACCCATTAGGCACAAGATAAAATTGTAATGTGTATTGCTCATCTTGAATGGTATTTAAAGGGTGTATTTTCTCCATCTTTAGCCAAGTAAATTTACATGTTTGATACAGCAGGGGATCCACATTTGCATTACAGAATACAATTACATAGACCTTCAACATATTTCATGTGATAATCCTAGTGTGGCAGAGAGATTCCTAGTGAGTGATTTTACTGGTTATTTACAATTTATTTCTGAGGATTAATCCTTCCCGTATCAGTGTAAAATTTCCAAACCTCAAAGAACCAAGAAATCACACTATGTTAATACATGATGTGTATATTGAAATAATAAAACTAATTTCATCTCACAATCTGTTAATTACATCTTGAATTGAATTTGAATAAAATAAGCAAGGTTGTTTATCAGAAACCTTAAAATAGTTTATTTGCTGGTTTAATGCAAGATTCAAAAAAAATTGTAGCTGACAAAAGTTCAGGTGTACAATCTAGTTAGCTTTTGTAATGAATATGGATTTACAAAGTCAAAGCTGTAAAAATCATGTAAAAAAAATTGTTATCGCTTTAGGTTTTTTAAGTGGTACATGATTGTGAACAATGTGCTTAGGCTCAGGGAGCCTCAAGCAGAGCAAGATAATGCATGGAAAATGCTATGTATTTGTTTAAGGGCCCAATCACATATGTGCATTGAGGCAACATCCAGCAAAGCATTTTCACAACGCATGGCGACCAATCTACTCCATATGCATGTAAGTTGTAACATGCTCCGAAATTATACGACTGTGTATTTTGTTAGTAGGATGCCTCCTGAAATGAAAATTACAGTATTTTGACACTGGATGTACAATATATGGGAATTAGCTTAAATATTATGGGGGTTTAGAATTTTTTTTTATGGTGCTAAAGGACAATCAGGCAGAGAAATTACTCCAGGGAAAAAAGTCAAATTTATCAGGAGACAGTAGAGAATGAGATTTTACATTCTAGACCATCCAGACACCCTTACAATAAAATGTGGGCTTCATTGAATGACACTACCATGCTGACATGTATAGAGTGTAGATGTTCATTGGTTAAACTAGATGGACTTGTGTCTTTTTGCAACCTGACTAACTATGTAACTATGGGGTTTATTTACTAAAGCTAGAGAGTGCAAAATGAGTCACATTTCGGCAGAGAAACCAATCAGATTCTAACCTCAGCTTGTTCAATTAGGCTTTGGCAAAAAAAAACCTGGAAGCTGATTGGTTTCTCTGCAGAATTCTGACTTACGTTGCACTCGATAGCATTAGTAAATAAACCCCTATGTCAGGGTTTCTCAACTCCGGTCCTCAGGGCACACTAACAGGTTTAAATTTTAAGTATTACCTTGGGGAGATGTAGATTAGAATAATGCAATCACTGAGCAGCAAATGATTTCACCTGTGATGTATTTCAGTTTTCTTGCAAACCTGGCCTGTTAGTGTGCCTTGAGGTCCGGAGTTGAGAAACACTGCCCTATGTAACTATGTTCCAAGGAGAGATGAAGATGGGACATTGGATATGGATCCCTTATATTTATTGAGAAAAGTCTGCTGCTCTGCTACTGACACAGGCAGCTTTTTAAAAGATTATTATTATTCTATTCTATTATTCTATTCTGGGGTTGGATTGATTTTGTTTTCCCAGGAGCTTTGTTTCGGGAGCAGCAGAAACCTAGTATTTTTTAGAGCCCTAAGTTCTGATTTCTTAGCCCCTAAAATCCATTGGTTTCCCTTTGTTTTTGTCTGCTGTCATTTGCGGAATCAACAAAATGCCACTTTATGCTCTAGAAACTTTTGTTTGGTGCCCTCTTTGTATGATATACATAGGTACACAGGAGTGGCAGATAGCTGGAATCAACCAGTGGCTTACAGTAACTTCTTCAGGAAAGCAGTGGTGGAATTTCTTGATCAACTAGGGTCATGCAGATCTTTTTCAGAAAACCACTGACCTTTATTTGAGCCCATCACCAGATACCAAACCTTGCCTTGGGAGACTTTTAACTTGATTCCTTTAACTTCTTGAGCTTAACAGGACTATTTAAAAAGGAAAGGGTTTATCTGAATACTGCTTCAGAAACAATCTTTACAAGAGGAACGTGAAAAAAAAATCAAGGAAAATATTCAAAGAGGAAAATATTTAAGTTGATATAACACTTTGAAATTTGCTGAAATACCAATATGACTTATAGTTTCAGATTTGGCTGCAATATTGTGACAGTCTGCATCTAGCTAAATGGATTCTGCCCATACACTCCATCTCACAATACAAATCTAGTGCATAAAATGGTGTTAATTTTGAGGGCCTGGGCCCCATGGTGACTCCCCTGGCTCACCAAAATGATCAAGTTTGCCATTGTCACATAAAGCAGAATGAAACTTAAAAAAACATTTTTATAGAGAGCCCTGTCTTCCCTTTCTATCTCATGTCTTGCATTGAGAAGGAGATATTTATGCCATGTTTGTTCCCATACTTCTTGCAGTTCGCATAGACTGTATTGGCAGCTCATACATCCAAAATAGTACACAATGGAAGAAAAAAAAACAGAAAATTCATTTACTACAAAGAACGCTGTGGAATCCTCTGACTCATGGACTTGATGTGATAAAGTCTGAACCTTTATAGTCTAGTCTAAAATGAAAAAACAAATTATGGGCAGGCATTGGTTAAAATTAGTGAAGGTTTAATAATTGTGACTGGCTGTGCACGTATATATTGAGATTGAATATTTTTTTATTACGGTTTCAGAAATTCTGTTCTATGTTATACATGGCAAATATCCACTGTGCCTTTAACTATCTGTGTGATAAGCCAGAATCATCAAACTGGAAAAATGCGTTATAGTGTAACAAATTGATCCTTGCTAATTATGTACCAATTACTGAACCAGGTTAGTGTCAGAAAAAAAGCACATTTTGGTGATCCACCAGTGGATGCTTTCCTACTGCTCACTGCCCACAACAAGCTTGTTATTAGGACTTGTTCATCCTAATGTTTCCACTCACTAATAAAGCATCAAATAAAATGTTTTCCTGTATACTGGGACAGTCCCTGACAAAAGGCTTGCTATTGCTGTAGCACTAGAAAGCTGTCCTGCATTTATAGCCTGGCGTGTTAAACTAACAATAACCTAGTTTGCATTCCTGATCCTGGTCTTTCATTCTGCTGCTTGCGGCCTTGCGGCTTCATGGGCGGGTCCCTACTGCGCATGCGCGAAGCGCATTGCGCATTTGAATTGGCTCGGCGGTGGGGGGAGGAGGAGGGGGGCACCGGAAGGGGGGAGGAAGCAAATGAGCAGAAGTTCCACTTTTGGGTGCAACTCCACTTTAAAGTGGTTCTAAAGCCTGCAACTGCCCCAACCCCCCCCCCCCCCCAATACATTCCTGAGCCTGATCTCGATCCAGTGCTGTGCATAAGAACAGCCGCTCTTTTCTCTCTCTTTTCTCTCACCCTTCTCATAGACCATTGGCAATCACAGCAAGTGGAGACGGAGCTTTGGGCGGGGTCGAGACATTCTCTGTGTGTCAATGGACACACAGAGAGTGGCTTGGAAGCAACCTTGCACGAGTGCCCCTATAGGAAGCAGCTTGCTATGCTGGACACTCGGCAGGGGGGGAGGAGCATTGACGGGGGACCCAAGAATTTGAGGATCAGAGCTGTCCTGTGCAAAACCATTGTGCAGAGCAGGTAAGTATGACATGTTTTTTATTTAAAAATATGGATTTATAATCTCTTTAAGATAAGTAAGATTTTATTTGCTTCTTGATACTTTATTTAAGAGAGAAGAGAAACTGAGAACAAAAGAGTTGTGGCCTTAAGCAACCAGTCAGGTTCACTTTTATATTTGTATGGACAAAAATTAAAGAAGAATTATGATTGGTTATTAAAGACTCTAATTTTATAGTTTTTTTCCTTTTCTCTAGTTTTTATTATTCACACCTCCAGCCTCAATATGCTGGTTTTCCTTTCCTTCACGATAATTTTTCGACTTCTTTGGAAATTTTTCACAAAATGTTTTGATAATAATATCACAAGAGAGACCCTCTTGGGGCCTTTTTTTTTTCTCTTCCCTTTGGTTTAGGAACTATTAAGGAGCAGTAAAGCTGGTATTTGACACAGATGTATAGAGGTATAAACCAAATTTTACTTGTTATTTGTTGTTTGTTTTTTTTTTGTTTTTTTCATTTCATGTATTGTCGAAAAAAATTTAATAAAAGCATATAAATAAAAAAAAAAATATGTTGGTTTTCCTGACCAGGTAACAAGCTGTGACACAGAAAGAAAGATGACTATTCAGATGTTCCTCATGCCAGATGTTTGGAGAGCGCAGGTGTTAGGTGTCTCTTCACAATTAGCAACTATATTTTCTAGATTCCTTTCCAAAACAATAATGCGTGAAAGTGTTACAACAAATTAGGATGTCAAAAGGTTATTTATAGGTACCTTAAGAGAGTAAAAATAGGTTTAAAATTGCCATTGTGACATAGTAAATCAGGATAACAGCCAGGCAGCTAGCATTTTCAGGAGAATAGTTTAGCAGGCTGCATAATTCATATTATGGAGTTTCTGAAGAGAAAGCACTGCAAAACATCTTGCTTTCAGGATGTCTTTATTGATTCATGCAGAGAAGAGAGAGCGAGAGAGAGTAGAGAATTTGATAACACGTTCTATGCTATAGTATCTACAAGGAAGTCTTTAACAAAAATAGAGTTGTTTTTTTTGCTAGGTTCCTCTCTTGATATACAGCTGGATGAATGAAATACTGTTGGCTTTGGGGGTAAACCATGAGCCCCAGATGGATGACCTAGGAAGCACCACTTAAAGTGGAGTTCCACCCTAAAATTATACTTACCTCCATCTTGTCGCTCCGGGTCACCTGAAAAACAAATGGATAATCGCAATTTTTTTTTTTCTTACATCGTTTAGAAGAAAATATACTCACCTTACTTCCTTCTTCCTCCCCTCGGCGGCCACGGCGAGTCATCACTTCCTGGCATGCAATGATTCCTGGGAGCTGAACGTCATCGCTCCCAGGAATCAATGCGCCTGTACCGGCCCCAACGTCAGTTCCGGTGCAGGCGCCGTCATACCTTGCAAAACAGCTTCTGGGCATGCCCAGAAGCTGTGCAGGGATGACACTGCGGCACCGGAAGTGACGGCGGGGCCGCTGCAGTGCATCGTGGGACTGAAGAAGACGGAAGAGGACACAGAAGAGGATCGCGCCGGCTTCAAGCTGCCCACACCTGAGATGGCAGCGCTGGAGAATACATTTTCAAGGTAAGTATTTATTATAAAAGTAAGTGCAACCCGGGACAGATCAGAGGCTAGCCATTGTGGAATGCCCTAGCCCTGACTGTCCTAGGGGTATTTTTATTAAAGAAAAAGTTCACTGGGTGGAACTCTGCTTTAAGCTTATTCAAGGCTCACAACACTTGCACTGACCAGATAGGTAACCTACACTGAACAAAAATGTAAGACTTGGCACTGTAAGAAAATGAATCCATACACTCATAGAAATTGAGACCTCACCTCAGACCAATTATTTGCCATCAATAGATTATACAGTATTGTCTATCAATTTAATGTTCCCTCTCACATGTCCCCCGTGCCCTAAATTGAAGAACTCTGTTGTTTTTCTCTCCCTGGCATCTCTCACGTAGCTGTTATACTGCTATTTATTAATAAACTGGGCCCCCCAGAATTACAATGGTTTACAGGTCTTGTGAAGCATCTCTAGAGCAGTTCCTACACTTTTAGATTTTGGGCAAATACCTAGTGTAGCACTTTTATAAGCATTTCATAACTGTAGGCTTTGCTTACTTCTTATTAATGCTAGGCACCACATAGTTACATAGTTAGTCAGGTTGAAACAAATCCTTCTAGCTCAACCAATAAAAAACAGAAACAGAACAGAAAACCCAACAATACAATCCCATATACACAATCCTATACCCGCAGTTGATCCAGAGGAAGGCGAAAAACCCCCAGCAAAGCATGATCCAATTTACTACAGCAGGGGAAAAAATTCCTTCTCAATTCCCCGAGAGGCATTTGGATATTCCCTGGATCAACTTTACCTATAACTGTGAGTACCCATTTAAAATACGTACATTTAGGAAAGAATCCAGGCCTTTTTTAAAGCAATCTACCACCTATTACAGAACCTAGTTACTGTCTCCTTCTGCTTAAAGCTGACATAGAAGCTTTGACAAAGCAATGTGTGTCACAATGTGTTTCTTATAACTGCTAGAAAGTAACCTAAAGGGCTACAAATCTGATTGCTATAGGTTCTTCTCTTAAGCCCCTGTTCACACCAGTGCGATTTCTCATGCGATTTGACAGTTCCAAATCCCATGACAAGTCGCATCCCATTGCTGGCAATAGAACCGTTCAAATCACCACAACTCATATTGCAGCGACATTGAAAAAGGTTCCTGCACTATTTTTTTCTATTCCATTGCATAGACTTCTGTTAAAGTCGCTAACCGCAATGAAATCGGAGGTGCAAACGACTTTGAAATCATCTTGAAGTAGCACGATTTCAAAACCACACCAGTGTGAACCAGGTCTTACATTGTAATAATAATAAGCCTGTTAATAGGTCTAAAAGAATATTTTGTATTGGTTATTTCATGCCAATCACTCACCATTTATAACGTTGCATGGCTACAAGTCATGCTGTCCTACATATGAGCAGACTTGTATAAAGTACTCGAAATTTCTACTTGAGTAAAAGTACAAGTGCTCGATCAAAAAGTGACTTGAGTAGAAGTGGAAGTGCTCACAGAAAAAGTTACTTAAGTAGAAGTACTAAAGTATTCAACATTTTTTTTACTTAAGTATTGCAAGTAGTTTTTTCAAAAAATTTGCTACTTAAGTACTAAAAGTAAAAAGTACCAGTAGTTTTGAAAAAAAAATTCTACTCAAGTACTGAAAGTAGAAGTAGAAGTACTGTGTTATGTAGTTATTAAAGAAAGAAGTCAAAAGTTTGAACATCATATTGTTTTTTATTATTTCAAATTATTTATTCAAATGATTAACCTGTGTTTGTTAGTAGTTTCTTGATGCACTTTAAGCACTGTAGCACCATTTATTTGTTTGTTTAATATTTTCTTTTTATTGGAAAGATTTGGTATAGCAGCTTTTATTATACACAGCCTTTATTTTCGTATGCGCTGATTTACAAATGACATTATACACATTTTTTTGAGCTTTATGCAACCTGCCATCTACTGTTCTGGCAGTGGTAATTTTTTTTAAAAGTAACGAGTAACTATGCAGCACAAAAAAAAATACTTGAGTAGAAGTATTGAAATCATCGAAAAAATGTAGTGAAGTAAAAGTAGAAGTAGGAGAAAAAGATTCTACTCTAGGAAAGTACAGATACCGCATTTCGGTACTTAAGTACAGTACTTAAGTAGTTCTACTTCGTTACTATACATCTCTGCATATGAGTGGTGGCAATGCTGCAGGTCTGGTGAAGAGACATATGAATATAACCACATATCAACACTTTATCATCTTTATCTTCCCCCAAGCTACTTGAGGGGACATGTATATGGTCACTTGTATTGTGTATTAGGATCCTTCAAGGCAGGGCTTTTTTTCTCAGTGAATAGGTGCAGGAACTCCTCCCTTCTCAGTCATCCATTGACTCCACCCCCTACACATCTCCGAGCGCCATTTCTTTGTTCCACCCCTTACCTTTTAGAGAATACAGGACCAAGTATCATTTAGTAGTGCTAAGTATTTTGTATGGAATGTGTTAATGATAACAAGAAAGGCAGTATAATAGATATAGCAACAATGGACACCTCAGCAACAATAGACCCACCCCAGCAACATTAGATCCCTACCTCAACAGTAGGTCCCTCCCAGCAACCCCCTGCGACATAAGGCCCATTCCCAGCAACAACAGATCCCGCACCAGCAACAATCAACCTCCCCAGCAACAATAGACACCCCCTGCAAAAATAGATCCCCTCTAGCAACAATAGATTCCCCAGCAGCCAGCATCAGTAGACCCTCCAGCAGTTAGAAACAAAGACCCATCCCTCAACAGTAGATCCCTCCCAGCAATAATTAACCCTCCAGCAATATAAGACCCACCCTCAGCTACAACAGATCTCCCACGAGCAACAGAGAACCTCCCCAGCAACCATAGACCCCCTTCCTCCACAAAAATAGATCCACTCTGGTAACAAAAGATTCCCCAGCATCAATAGACTCTCTAGCGAACCTCAGTATGCCTTGCAATTACATACAATAAGTTCTGAAGGTGCCGGAACTGCGTTCCCTCGCGTTCCTGCTGAAAAAAAAAGCCCTGCTTCTAGGACAGTCATGGATCAGAGCCTAGATAATTCTATAAGTTTTGAATCCTAGATTGTAAGCTCTAATAAGCAGGGCCCTCTGATTCCTCCTGTACTCAATTCTATTGTAACTATACTGTCTGCCCTCATTTTGTAATGCACTGTGCAAACTGTTGGTGCTATATAAATCCTGTATAACATAAGGTGATGTTGAGTATCTTTTAAGCTAGCTAAGCTAGCCATACAGGGGCTACAATTCTTCTTTAATCACTTTAGCTCCGGAAGGTTTTATCCTCCTTAACCACCTCAATACTGGGCACTTTCACCCCCTTCCTTCCCAGACCAATTTTCAGCTTTGGGTACTCTTGCACTTTGAATGACAATTACTCAGTCATGCTACACTGTACCCAAATGAAATGTTTATAATTTTGTTTGCACAAATAGAGCTTTCTTTTGGTGGTATTTATTCACCACTGGGTTTTTTATTTTTTGCGATATAAGCGAAAAAATAACGAACATTTTGAAAAAAAAAATATATTTTCTACTTTCTGTTATAAAAGAAATCCAATAAAATCTAATTTTGTCATAAAATTAGGCCAGAATGTATTCTGCTACATGTCTTTGGTAAAATAAATCCCAATAAGTGTATGATAATAGGTTTGTGTGAAAGGTATAAAGCCTACAAGCTAGGCTATGTATCATTGAAAATTGATCAATCCTGATGTACTAACTACCTATCTCATTTCTTGAGGCCCTGAAATGTCAGGACAGTACAAATACCCCCCAAATGACCCCTTTTTGTAAAGATGACAGTCCAAGGTATTTAGTAAGAGGCATAGCGAGTTTTTTGAAGTTGCAATTTTTTTTGCCCACAATAGTTTGGGTAATGACAATAATTTTTTTTTCCTACAAAATTGTCATATTAACGAGTTATTTCTTTAAAAATGGCATAGATAAACTTTTTTTTTTTTAAGATTAAACAATTACACCCCAAAATATATTCTGCTACTTCTCCTGAGTATGGCGATACCACATGTGTGGGACTTTTCCACAGCCTGGCCACATACAGAGGCCCAAAATGCAGGGAGCACCGTCAGGTGTTCTAAAGCCATAAATTACACATTTCATTTCCTGAGTACCTATCACAATTTTGAAGGCCCAGGAGCACCAGGACAATGGAATTACCCAAAAAATGACCCCATTTTGGAAAGAAAACACCCCAACATATATTCTACAGGGCATAATGAGTCTTTTGAACATGTCATTATTTTCCACAAGTTTATGGAAAACGTTGAAAGAGAATGAAAACTTATTTTTTTTTCACACAAAGTTGTCAATTTATAAGATATTTATAACATATAGCATGTACATAGAAAAAATGACACCCCAAAATGCATTCTGCTACTCCTCCTGAGTATGGCGATACCACATGTGTGAGACATTTACGTAGCCCGGCCACATACAGAGGTCCAACATGCAGGGAGCACCGTCAGACGTTCTAGGAGCATAAATTTCACATTTCATTTCCTGAGTACCTATCACTTTTTTGAAGGCCCTGGATCATTTTTTAGCCACGTAGACAGATGTGTGCAAATGGTTCCTGGGACAGATGTGTGACAGATGTTGATCACTGGGATGACAGATGTGGCAGATGTGCACCAGATGTGCACCAGATTACAGACAGATGTGCACCAGATGTGCACCAGATTACAGACAGATGTGCGCCAGATGTAGCAGATAATGTGTGACAGATGATCACGGAAAAATGTGTCAGATGATCATGGACAGATGTGCCAGATTTTAATCACTGGGATGAAAGATGTGGCAGATGTGCGCCGGATGATCACGACAGAAGTGGCAGATTGATCACTGGGATGAAAAATGTGGTAGATGTGTGTCAGATGATCACGGACAGAAGTGGCAGATGTGCGCCAGATGTGGCAGATGATCACATCCAGATGTGCACCAGATGTGGCAGATGATCACAGCCAGATGTGCACCAGATGATCATGGACAGATGTTCCAGATGTGCACCATACGATTGCAGACAGATGTGGCAGATGTGCGCCAGATGTGGTAAATGATGTGTACCAGATCAAGGGCTTATGTGCGCCAGATGTGCGACAGAGGATCACGGACAGATGTGTCAGATGATGTGCGCCAGGTGTGCACCAGTCAATTAGACAGATATGGAAGATGTTTACTGGGATAGAATATTTTATTGGGACAGATGTGGGACATGTGTGGGACAGATGTGGGACATGTGTGGGACAGGTGTGGGACATGTGTGGGACAGATGTAGGACATGTGTGGGACAGGTGTTTTTACTGCAGGACACTGGGGACAGCAATCCGATCCACTTCTCCTCTGACAGAGGCTGTCAGTGAGGAGGAGAGCAGATCTTAGCTGGCAGCCAGGGATCAGTTTGTATACAGCACTTTTTCTGCTTTTTTACTCACTGGTTACCCAGATAAGTGAGTAAAAAGCAGTAAAAATGCTGTATACTCACTGATCCCTGGCTGGCAGCTGAGATCTGCTTTCCTTCTCCTCACTGACAGCCTCTGTCAGAGGATAAGCAAAGCCGATCACCGTTAGAACGGCTTTGTTGATATCACATGACGGCTGTGATTGGACACAGCCCTCACGTGATCAGGAGGGCCAATCAGAGAGCCCTCCTGCCGAGCGGAGATGCTCTGTGTCCTAGGGACACAGACACATCGGGATCTGTGCGTGCATGCCCTCCTTCTGAAGGACGTTCAGGAACGTCCACTCAGAAGGAGGAAGCTCCCACCCGGCCGTATATGTGCCATGGCCGGATGGGAGGTGGTTAATGACCAGGCTATTTTTTGCGATACGGCATTGCGTTACTTTAACTGACAATTGCGCGGTTGTGCGACGCTGCACCCAAATAAAATTTATGTCCTTTTTTCCCCACAAATAGAGCTTTCTTTTGGTGGCATTTTATCACCTCTGCAGTATTTATTTTTTGCACTATAAACATCAATTTAGGCCAATATGTATTCTGCTACATGTTTTTGGTAAAAAAAAAAAAAAAAATCACAATAACTGTATATTGAATGGTTTGCGCAAAAGTTATAGTGTCTACAAACTATGGGATAGATTTATGGAATTTTTAATATTTTTTTTTCACTAGTAATGGCGGTGATCAATGATTTTTAGCGGAACTGTGATATTGCGGCAGGCAAATCTGACACCCTGTGACACTTTTTTGGGGACCAGTGACACCAATACAGTGATTAGTGCTAAAAAAGTGCACTGTTGCTGTACTAATGACACTGGCTGAAAAAATTGCACTGTTGCTGTACTAATGACACTGGCAGGGAAGGGGTTAATATCAGGGGCAATCAAACAGTTAAATGTGTTCCCTGGGAGTGCTTGCTAACTGTGTGAGGGATGTTTTGACTGCGTAAAGACAGAGATCCATTTTTCTGCTTAGCAGAATCACAGGATCTCCACCTTCTCCTCTGACAGAACGGCAATCTGACTTGTTTACTTTGGCAGACCACCGTTCTGCCTCTCTTGGGAACAATCGCCGGGTGTTGGTGAACCCATTGGGTTCGCCGGACCCGCTGATTGGCTCCCGCTGTGTCTAATCACATCAGCAGCGGGTCACCAACGCCTCGCATGCATGCCCCAGACCTGGAAATGGACATGACGTACAGATACGTGATTGTGCGCTAAAGGGTCGCCCTGACGCAGTATATATATATACGTGGGGCGGTCCAGAAGCAGTTGATCTGTGTTTTGGTATTATCTGTATAAGCTCTAATGAGCAGGGACCGCTGATTCCTCCTGTATTGAATTGTATTTTAACTGTACTGTTTGCCCTTATATGCTGTGCAAACTGTTGGCGCTATATAAATCCTGTATAATAATAAAAATATTCTATGTTTTCATTAATTCTGTTGTCACTGTTTCAGTTTCAGTGATAAACATTCATTCCAAAAAAATCTGGACCTGGTTATATAGGGGATATAAAATAAAATCTCTATAATTATTCTGAGGTTTATCTCCTAGGGTAGAAAATGTATTGTTGTTACTGTTTAAGAGTCACAGTAACTTTGTGCATTTCATCATATATTTACATTAGCTCTGCTCTGCAGGAGAAAATAAATACCATCTGGATCTGTAATTAACACACCATATGGAACTCAAATAGAGATTTTACTAACCTTTCTTTACCACTCTTTGGTTACTGATGCTTATATTATTAGAACAGCAACAGTGTAACAGTGATAAAATGCAGTCTCCAAAATGTTTCTCTATGAGTTAGTATACTGTAGATGCACCTTTAATAAACTCCAAGAGCCAATCAAGTCTTAGGGCTTGTCCACATCAAATGTAATGGTGTGGTCTCAACGCAAGGACAAAAAGTCTTGTTTTCTTTTTTGTCAGTTCATGCCAAAAGTGCTCATTGGTGTGCTCTAAAAAAATAAGGCAGGCAGCCCTTATCGCACTGCAGCACGTATTAGGCCCTGTTCACACGTCCGTGTTTTTCAGCTTGTAAAACGCTCTTCTCTGAAGTCTCAAAACAAGCAAAATCCCATTAATTTCAATGGCCCCTGTTCACATATGAGTGTTTTGTCACCTGAAGCTCAAAAAAGTACATGAGCTTTTTTGGCAGATTACAAGCATTTTTGTTAGATGTCAATGCCTGCCTCCAAACACCTGCAAAAAACGCCTGCAAAATACCCCAAAAAAACACCAAAAAAACGTATATATAAAAAAGCCCAAAAAAAAATCGCCTGAAAACAATACGCTCAGGTGTGATTGGAGCATTAGGTAAAAGAAAAAGCAATGTGTCCTAAAAAACCCAACAACACGAAACAAAAAAGCACCACTATCATCAGCATATGGGCTATTGCACTGGTGATATCAGGGGGTGTTTGGATGTGTTATATCACCCCCAATATTTTATCAAGCACCCCCATAGTACCTTCATCAGCAACTGTCTTGGCCCTTTGAAAAAAAAAAAAAAAGTGCAGGGACATGCAGTGCAGCACAATGCAAATGTTTTTTGCTCTCTCTGGTGTGCTATAATTACAGAAGCAGTGTGGGAATGAGGCAGCTCTATGGCATGGGTACTTAGGTATGTGAAACTACTGAAGGCATATGCTGGGGGGGGGGGTTATTGCTGGACAGGTTAATCCTGGGGGTTATTGATGCTGGGTATTTTTATTATGTTATTGTTGGTTGTTATTTCTCTCCCTGACAATTGCTGGGGGTTATTGCTGGGGGTCCTAATTGCTGGCCCTGATACTTGCTGTGACAGTTACTAGGGGACATTGCTTGCCCTGATACCTGCCTGGGGTTATCACTGCTGGCCCTGATACTTTATGATACTTTATGGGGCCTATTGCTGGGGGTTTATCATCTCTTGCCCTGATGCTTGCTGGGGTTATTGCTGACCTCGAAACATGCTTGCTGGCACAAACACCAATGAGGAGGGTAATTAATGCTGCTTAAACCATATTGTCTAAACTATAGCAAAGCAAATGGGGAAAGGTGACATACTAAAAACCTTACACTGTGAAGCAACATATTCACATTTATTTTTTGGTTACACCCACAAGTACATAGTGGGTGGCGCACTAGGTGCACCATATTTTTTTTTCTTCATCCCTTCAAGACGGGCAGTAGATGGCCAATGAAGCACACCAGTTCTCTTCACAATCCCTTCAAAGTGTACCTACTAATTCTTGGCAACTATGGTTTATTTTTACAACCACTAACAACAACTTCATAGCTGATATAGTGATCTCAGAATTAGGAAGCAATCTTAGTGGTTCCCAATCATCAGTGGGTACCTGAGCTGTCAGTGACAGCTGGGATTGAGAGCCACCAGCCTTGCAAAGTGTTGGCTGCTGGCTCTCAATGGTGGAATGCTTATAAACATGTCCTCAGCATAATGCCCTATGCTGGAAATCATGTATATACACACTGTGCACAGGAAGGAGGCAAAGACCACCTTAATTTTGCCTTCCCAACTGATGCATGCTTGTTGCCAAAATGTCCAAAAGTTGCCAAACTTCCCATAATTTACCTTAATTTCGAGAGAAAGATAAATTGCATTTTCCCTTGCCAGGAACCCTGCAAGGTCACTGCACCATTCATATAAGTGCTCTTTGTTTGGTATAGTACTTTAGCCCAAGCTTTGTGAAGATGTTCTACGAATAAACAGGACAGTTTGGATAGATTACAAAATTCATCTGATTTTACAAGGATTGCTTTTTATGTTTACACTGTACCACCTCTAAAACCACCTATGATATCCTCCTGATTAGGAAGTTCAGCTCAGGTGCTGGACATTCGATTAATGCAGAATAAGGCTGGCTATACAATAGACAATGTTCTTGTACAATTTTCCTTTAGATTTACCAAAACCATATAATAATGAGGTCAAACCTAAACACTTTCAATTAGTATGCAATCAGGCAGGCCCTTGCAATATATAGTTGAAGGTAAATCTAAAGGAAATTGAAAAATAAAATTGTATACTGTATGGCCAGCTTTAATCTGAATCTAGCAATATCTAGAAAATTAGGTTGTTTAATTCTATAACTTAAAAAAAAAAAGAAACATATTTCCTTAATGCAAAAATGACATTTGAGTATATCAAATTTTACCAGCTATATAAGCATTAAAACAATATGTTCGTTTAGAAAGCTTTACGTTTCCTCACCAAAGTACAGCAACTGCTGATGAACATTGTTAATATATTTTATTCATCCACCTTCTGTTCAAACAGCAGACTACACAGTGCTTCAAATGCATTGCAAGACTATTAGGTAATATTTTCTTTGTTTAATTTCAGCAGGGTTCATTGACAAACATTCATCTTTCCATTCCATGCAAACAACTGCTCTGCCACTTTCACTAAAAACCTTTACACTTTCCATATCCTTTCAAAAAAAAGTAAGGCCAGCCTGATTTATAGAAAATACAGAATTTTATAAAAATAGTTACAAGGGTTAAAAAAAAAAAAAAAAAACACGAATGAATGTGGATACTCTTTGAGCAAAGTAAATAGCTATTAGCTGCTAAAACTATCTACATTTAAAGAAATTTTAATGTGATTTTGTGAATTAAAAAACGGAATAATAATTCAATTTTCTGCATTTGGGAAAACTATCTAGGAATGCAATCGTTGACTTTTGCTCTATATTTCCTAGGAAGAAACTTATATTATTTAGGGAAAAAAACGAAATCCAACTTAAAATGTTTAGCAGAATAGCAAAATTCCCTGGGTACAAAAGATACATTTTACAGTGCGGAGACAAGACAAAGCATAATTAAGGAAGGTTCTGGTAACTTCTTTGAATAATATTTGAAAAACTGTCAGCCTAATTTGTCATGCTCTGTTTCTGAAGTTTTTACATTTTAAGATACTTTAGTCTATCATAAAGAATTGCTTGAAGCAACTAAAACTCATAATTAAGGGATATTGTAAGACCAAGAAGCCTAAATGGTTTTTAAGGATATGAATTGTCCTAAAATAAGTCATTTTTAATTTAACATTTTACACATTGAAAACCATACAGCTATTATTTCATAAACCAGAGAGAATTACAAATTACTTTGTCCTTGAATGTTCGTTCATGACTTACACATCATAACAGATCACAGAGTATGGTCATAATATAATAATATTAAAACAGGCAAAATAAGAACTAGTGGATTATGGTGATCATTCCCTGTCAGTCAGGGATATTTATATGGCTCACAATCAGTGTGAAATGGTTACAATTCTTTCAGAATATGTGGTATATAGTAGCAGTACTCTGTGGTATGCAGAGCTTTTTGTTTATGTCCAGTGGTGTATTGGGATTTATTTACTAAAGACAAATAGGCTGTTTACTTTGCAAGTGAAGTTGCACTTTGCAAAGCATTATTATTTCCCAAAGCTTAGTGAATGTGGTGAAATACTACTTTGCAAAGAATACCCAATTACATGCAAGGAAAAAAAAAAGCTTGCACATGATTGGATGATGGAAGCTGTCAGAGCCTCACTGCATTTGCTAAGCTCTGGGGAAAATTCTCTTACAAGTTAATCTTCCTTTGCTAAGTGAACAGTCTATTTTCCTTTAGTAAATCAACTTCATAGTGTCCGTAACATCTGTTAGAACAGGGGTCCTCAAACTACGGCCCGCGGGCTGCATGTGGCCTGCCAGGGTCCTGAACCCGGCCCGCCGGCCGGAATGTATCATTCAGGTTTTTTTTTTCATGAATCACCTAATTAGAGCCAGAAGCTCTAACAGGCTTCAGAAAAGGGTGAACCCGGGGCGCAGAGCAGTGCGCCCTAGCCCAACCATTTGTGTGACAATAGCGAATGAAAATTCGCTATTGTCACATGGATCCTCCTCCTGGCCAATCAGGAAGTGGGTCCGAGACCCGCTTCCTGATTGGCCGAAAGGCGAGCTCATGCCATTGGCCGAGGAGGAGGCGGGTGGACTCGAGGAGACGCCGGGGGACTGAAGAGAAGCCGCCGCTGCAGGTAAGTGCACTGACTGGTCTGTCTGCATTGAAGGCGGCACGCTGGTCTCTGCATTGAAAAGGGCACGCTGGTCTCTGCATTGAAGGGGACACGCTGGTCTCTGCATTGAAGGAGGCACGCTGGTCTCTGCATTGAAGGGGGGCACGCTGGTCTCTGCATTGAAGGGGGAACACTGGTCTCTGCACTGAAGGGGGCACGCTGGTCTCTGCATTGAAGGGGGCACGCTGGTCTCTGCATTGAAGGGGGCATGCTGGTCTCTGCATTGAAATATTGAAATGGGGCACGCTGGTCTCTGCATTGAAAGGGGGCACGATGGTCTTTGCATTGAAGGGGGCACGCTGGTCTCTGCATTGAAGGGGGCACACTGGTCACTCTGCATTGAAGGGGGCACGATGGTCTCTCTGCATTGAAAGGGGGCAAGCTGTGGTCTCTTTGCATTGAAAGGGGGCACACTATACCTTGATTACAGAAGGCCCCTTTCACACTTTTGTGACCTCAAAGTCACGCAATTTTTTACAGTGTTTTTTGGCGCAAAGCAATGCCTATTACATTTTTCTGTTTGCACCCCCCCACCCCCGACAAAATAAATTTTGAGCACCAGCTGATAAAAATAAAAAATATGTGCATTGGAATTCGTTCATATTTTTTTTCAAACTATAGTCCGGCCCCCAACAGTGTCTGAGGGACCGTGAACTGGCCCCCTGTTTAAAAAGTTTGAGGACCCCTTTGTTAGAACTATGCAGTGTCCATTCCCTGCCAGTTTTATATTGCCATTACTCAGTCAGTAAATAAGATGCACAGTGCCTATTTCCTGATATCCAGTGGTATACTGTATCTAATTCCACTTATCTCTTCTTATACAAAATACTTCTACATGGCTTCGATTATGAAACCTTATATTCCTGCAATTATAATCCTTCGATACTTAGCAAAAGAGGTCAGTGCAGAACTAAGAATTACATGATGATGAGAAACAATGCTTAAAGTGTTACTCCACTTTTGTTGAGAAAAAAACATTCCCCTTTGGGTAATCTATGTAAATTACAAGGATTTTAACAAACTTTATTGTAGATTCCTACCTTTTGTTATTCTGAAGAAATCCCAGTTTATTCCTCTGTGACTCTGTGCTGAGTGGGTCAAATGGGAGTGGTTTCATAATTATCTATCAGCTGTGGCAGCTGTAGGAATAAGGAAATCTGCTGGGTCTGCATCCTTTTAGACATGTTCCTATTGGGAGTATCTCACCAAAAATTAAATTTTTATAGCAGGGGATGTCAGAAATCTGACTTGTATCTTAGGCAGACTTCTGGGAAAATGGGTGAGCCAAACACACAAGTAGAAAATTATGTTTCTGGGGTGTGGTCAGTACACATTCTGTGTACAGAACACCTCCAGGTAGCCACATCGCATTGCATTTTCAGAAAATTACAACAGCTGAAGAATGAAAAGGAAAGGTAATTTTTAACAACATATAAATACAATATGATTTGTGTAGCAATTGTATACGCTATATTGTTTTTCTTTATTTGCTGACTTTTTTTCCCCACCAAAGTGGAGTTATCCTTTAACACCCTCTTAGGCCTTTGAATGGTTAAGTTGTCCCAACCTTCCACAATTACATTTGCCTGTAGCAGTTATCAGAGTGCCTACTAAAACCTATTTTCCATGCTTATTACAGACTGAATGCAAAAGAATCACACATTATTTCTCAGTATATAATATACTGTAGCTATTTAAATGCACTTTTACTTACATTTACAGATATATTAACAAATAGAATTATAGGCATTTAGGTTATAACCCCTGTCTGATTTTTGTCTGATCTGTGTCCCATTGGGGAGATTTCCTTCACTTTCTTTCCCATAGCCAAACAGGAAGTGAGAGGAAATCCCTGCAAATTAAGGGAATTCCTTGGGGACCCCCAGGTCACCAGAACTAGTGTCCCCATTGGAATATTTTTTCTATATTACTTTTCTGGGGACAACCCAAAATTTAGAATTTTCTTTCACTTTCAATGATAATGGTAAACAGGACAAATAGAGAGGCTAACTCTCCCTAATAAGGACACAGACAGCATTAAAAACTGACAGGGGTTCTAAGCTTTTTCCACTCTATCCAAAATAAAAAAAATAAAAAATCCTTTTTCCTTTAGTTATACTTTAACCATTTGCCATCCGCCCGCCGCCAGTTCGCTGGACTACTCCTGGGGGTGCACACGTGGTGCTTGAGGCGCGCGCCCGCTCCCATTAAGCAGCGGGTAAACCAGTCCACGGGGCCAGTGGCCGTGATCGCTGCTTGGTACCCGCGATCACTCCCTGTGTAGAGAGAACGACAATCTGTTGTAAACAAAGCAGGCGTTGTTCTCTCTCTGGAATGAACACAGAGCGCCTGTGTTCCTCCTATTTAGGATCACAGGTCTCTGTGTTGTTTCCACAAGTCCCTCCCCCATACAGTTAGAAAAAACTCCCTTAGGCTCATACTTAACCCTTCGATCGCCCCTAGGTTAACCCCGTCCCTGCCAGTGTCATTATTACAGTAACAGTGAATATTTTTAGCCCTGATTGCTGTAGTAATGTCACTGGTCCCCCCAAAAGTGTCAAAAATGTCAGATAGGGGTCTGATCTGTCCGCCACAATGTTGCAGTCCCACTAAAAATTGCAGATCTTCGCTATTACTAGTAAAAAAATAAATCTTTCCCCTAGTTTGTAGATGTGATAACTTTTGTGAAAACCAATCAAAATACGCTTATTGGGATATTTTTACCAAAAGTATGTAGCAGAATACAAATAAGCCTAAAAGGATGAAAAAATTAAATTTTTTATTTTTTTTTATTGGGAATGTTATATAGCAGAAAGTGAAAAAACTGAATTTTTGTAAAATCTTACCTGTAAAATTCCTTTCTCTGAGTCCTCCGACAGTCGCCGCCCCTTCATATTCGTCACCAATGGGTTATTGACCTTTGCTCCGTAGGAGTGGCTAGACAACAGAATATGTTAATATCAAAGCTTTTAGCATACCCCACCCCCAGGGGGTGGTCCCCTCAGTCAATATCCTCCTGCTTCCTGCATTCCAACCTCAGTTTCAGTAGCATAGCAGTAGAGTACATAAACAAAACCCCAAAAGAGGGGCGGGGGCGGCGACTGTCGGAGGACTCAGAGAAAGGAATTTTACAGGTAAGATTTTACAAAAATTTCGTTTTCTCTTACGTCCTCCGACAGTCGCCGCCCCTTCATATTCATCACCAATGGGACGTCCCAAAGCAGTGTAGACATGAGGGGTGGGAAAAAAAGCAGCCGCGCCTAAGGCAACGCAATACCCACATCAGAGAAAGGAACCTTACCAAAGGAAGGAAACCAACTGGGCAACATGAAAAAAACTTGCCCAACAGGAGCAACAACCCAGGAAAGAACAAGTAACCCAGGGGTAAAAATACCCCAACAGCCAAGGACCCAAACCAGGGACCCTAAGGCACTGCCGCACTAAGAACTTTGCGGCCAAAGGAAGCATCTGCCGATGCCTGAACATCCACCTTGTAGAATTTTGAAAAGGTGTAAACGGACGACCAAGTCGCCGCCTTACACACCTGGTCCACAGAAGCCCGATGATGACAGGCCCAAGACGTACTCAGAGATCTTGTAGAGTGCGCCTTCACAGGCATGGGGGGAACTTTCCCCTTCAAAGCATAGGCCTGCTCAATGGTCTGTCTGATTCATTTGGCGATGGTAGAAGCCGACGCCGCCATGCCCTTCCGAGGTCCCTCTGGAAGGACAAATAGAGAATCCGTCTTGCGAAAGGATTCAGTCGATGACAGGTAAACCCTGATCGCCCGAACAACATCCAAGGAATGCAAAGCCACTTCCTTTGGATGTTTAGGCTTTGCGCAAAGCGAAGGTAGAACAATGTCCTCATTGAGGTGAAATTCCGAGATCCTCTTCGGAAGGAAAGACGGGTTAGGACGCAAGACCACCTTATCCAAATGAACCACCAAATACGGAGATCTGCAGGACAAGGCAGCCAGCTCCGACACCCTACGAGCCGAGGTGATTGCCACCAAAAAGGCGACCTTCCTGGACAACATAGACAACGAGATCTCCCTGATTTTTTCAAAAGGAGCATGTTGCAACACGGACAGAACAAGATTCAAGTCCCATGGAGGCAAAGGCTCCCTCCTAGGAGGGACCAGATGCCGCACCCCTTGAACAAAGGTGCCAACTAAAGAATTAGACGCCACAGGGCGCTGAAAGAGAACGGCCAGAGCAGAAATCTGACCCTTAATCGTGGCCAACGCCAAACGCTGGTCCACGCCCGTTTGAAGAAAAGCCAACACCCTTGATACCGAGTATGAACGAGGGGAATACCCCCTGGACTCACACCAGGCAAAATAGGCCTTCCAAGTACGGTAGTAAACCTTCCCCGAAGAGGACTTCCTAGCCTTAATCAAGGTGTGAATGACCTCAGGGGATAGACCCCTATCCTTCAGGATCTGGGTTTCAACAGCCAGGCCGTCAAAGCCAGCGACTGTAAAGCAGGATGAAATATCGGCCCTTGAGACAGGAGATTGTCTCGAAGAGGCAGACGCCACGGAGCGTCGACTGCAGATTCACGAGGTCTGCATACCAAGACCGGCGAGGCCAGTCTGGTGCCACCAGATTCACCGTTTTCGGTTCTGAGGCCAACCTCCGAAGGAACCTGGACAGCAGCTGAATCGGTGGAAAGGCATACATCAGACGATACTGATGCCAGGGCGCCACCAACGCGTCTGAGGCGTCTGCCTGAGGATCGCGCGTTCTTGCCACGAACCTTTCCACCTTGTAGTTCAGACGAGACGCGAACAGGTCCACATTTGGGGACCCCCACTTCTCGCACAACATCCGAAAGACATCCGGGTGAAGGGACCATTCTCCCTGGTCCAGGGTCTGGCGGCTCAGATAATCCGCCTGCCAGTTTTCCACCCCCGGAATGTGAACAGCAGATATCGCCGGGACATGCGTCTCGGCCCAAGACAGAATGTCGGCTACTTCCCGAGCCGCTCGGGCACTCCTGGTGCCCCCTTGGTGGTTGATGTAGGCCACCGCTGTAGCTTTGTCCGTCTGCACCCGAACCGGACGGCCCTGCAGCCTGTCCGACCAACGCTGAAGGCAGAGATTTATTGCTCGCAATTCCAGAATGTTGATCGGAAGGGAGGACTCCTCCTCCGACCAAGTTCCCTGGGCAGACAGAACGCCCAGAACACCACCCCAGCCCAACAGGCTGGCATCCGTGGTGATCACAGTCCACGAGCATGGGTGAAAGGACTTGCCCCCCGACACCGCCGGGGACTGGAGCCACCACAGAAGGTCCCTTCTGGTGCGATGACTCAACGAAATCTGGAGATCCAGAGATTGCGGTCGTCCGTGCCACCTGGCCAGAATCTCCCTTTGGAGACCCCTCGTGTGAAACTGGGCAAAGGGTATTGCCTCGAAAGCCGAGACCATCAGTCCCAGACACCTCATGCACATCCGGAGGGACGAACACTGAACGTCCCTGAGGGACCCGACTTCTTCTTGAAGCTTCCGGAGCTTGTCTTCCGGCAGGAAGACCTTCGCCTGAACAGAGTCCAGGATCATTCCCAGGTAAGGGAGACGAACCGACGGACACAGCGTCGACTTTGGAAAATTTATCGTCCAACCGAACTCTTGCAGAGTCTGCATCGTGACGGACAGGTCGTTCACCAGGCCCTGACTGGTCGCAGACCGAACCAGAATGTCGTCCAGATACCCCAGGATCGAGATGCCCTGGGCTCTCAACAAAGCCAGAACCGGCGCAAGCACCTTGGTGAAAACCCACGGAGCCGAGGCGAGACCAAAGGGCAACGCCACGAACTGGAAGTGATCCTCCGCAATGGCGAATCAAAGGTACTGCTGGTGATCCTCGAAAATGGGAATGTGAAGGTACGCATCCTTCAAGTCGATGGAGGCCATGAATTCCCCCGGAACCAGGGCAGCCACCACCGAGAGCAGGGATTCCATGCGGAACTTGTGAACCCGCACAAATCGGTTAAGAGCTTTCAAGTCCAGAATCGGACGTACCTTGCCCTCCTTTCTGGGCACAGTGAACAGATTTGAATAGAACCCCCGAAATCTGTCCCGATGAGGCACCGGAATCACCACTCCCTGAGCCCGCAGGTCCCGCACCGCCAGGTGCAGATCCCGCAAGCGCTCCGGAGACAGCTGAAGATTTGAGGGAAAAAATCTGCCCGCCGGCCGAGAGAGAAACTCGATCTTGTATCCAGATCGAACGATTTCCTGAACCCACCTGTCCCGAACGCGGGCCAGCCAGGGTTGAAGAAAACCGAGCAAACGTCCCCCCACCCCAGAACTGGGTGAGGGCGCCCCTTCAGGCCGCATTGTTATGGGCAGCGGACCCGGACTGGCCGGACTTTTGCTTACCTGCCCACAGCTTCTTCTGGGAGCCTTATCCCTTGAAGGGCTTACCCTTATAGTGCGACCGAAAGGCACGAAAGGACCCCTGAGAGGGCCTAAACGAAGCATTCTTCTTACCGCGAACAAACTTAGACTTGTGAGACTGGGGCAAAAGAGTACTCTTACCCCCAGAAACACCCTTGATCAGAGTATCCAAGGATTCGTCAAAAAGGCGAGAGCCCGCGTAAGGCAAATTAGCCAAAGTCTTGCGAGAAGATTGGTCAACAGACCAACATTTCAGCCAGATCAGGCGGCGGTTCAACACCGCCACACTCTGCAGACGCGCAGCCAAAGGGACCATATCTAGGTCCGCATCACACAAATACAGGACACCCTGATGAATCTGATCCACCATAGCCAATGTCGACGGCGAAGCAGAGTCAGCCACCAGAGCGTGCCTGAGCACCTGCGTCCAATCGGCAATAGCCTGGGCTGCCATAATGGAAGCAAAAATAGGCTTCAGCATAGAGCCCGCAACCGTATAAGAGTGATGGGCCAGAGACTCCAATCTCCTGTCCGTAGGGTCCCGGAACACCGGGGTATCCTCAGCAGGAATCGCAGTGGATTTATTCAAAATCGCCACCGCGTGATCCACCTGAGGCGGCACACACCAACGCTAGCTGGTGTAAAAGGATAACGCAGCTTGAACCTACTCGGCACAGCAAAAGGTTTCTTTATGTTGCGCCATTGCTCCTCAACAGCGTTCTGAAATTCTGTAGAGCAAGGAAAAACCTGCGACATTTTGCGTTTTCTCTGTGTACCATAAGAGGACATCAAAGCAGGAGGACATGGTTCATCCTCCAAATGTAGCGTTTGTTTGATAGAAGCAACTAACTCATCCATGATTGCAAGCTCTTCGGATGAGCCAGGGGGAGAATTATCAACCCCTTCCACCTCAGCCTCCCCTTCAGACCCCGCAAGGTCTAGAGAAGAACGAGACCCTGAGAAGGGCACTCCAGCCATAGCATCCCCATCGCCCTCTGAATCAGAGGAAATGGACACCCTGGGCCTTTTCGTGGAACGATCAGCCACCAGCATCTGCACCTGAGCAGCAAGGTTAGCCACAATAGCAGCCAGATCAGCCCCCTCAGGGGAAGCAGCAGCAGCCCCCTGGCCCCCTACCAAGGAGGGAGGAAACTTGCTTTCCTGAGAATCCATGCCCCAGTAACTTAGGAAAAAAAGAAGTACTGCCCCTTTAAGGTCGCGGCGATCGCTCACCGCACTCACAGAAACACACTGACCCACCGGGCTAGGAATACAAAGGCAAGGAATACAGGAATGGAAGGGAAAACCTGGAGAGGTCACACAGGCTGCTGCTTCATCGATCGCTGTCCTCAGAGCAAAAGGAAGTGATGCGAGACCGACCGCCCACATAAAGCCCATGTAAGGCTACACAAACATGGCCGCCGGCCGAGGCTATAGAGGCAGAAAACACTGACATGTGGCCCGCGCGATCGCCGCCAAAATGGCGGCGTTTGGCGCCAAAACGGCGCTCTCACCACACAGGGTCGGTCACCACAAAATCATCACAAAAAAATGGCGGACCGCAGTAGCGGCCGCCGCACAGTATGCCCACAACATGTCTTACACAAGCATGTCCTTCACAGCACACAGCATGTCACACTGCCTGTTACACAGAGCAGAGCAGGAGAGCCCCCCCCCCTTGCAGCCCACAGAGAGCAGCTATACTGACAGGGAGCTCAGCATTATGCACAGACATGCAGGGTCCCACAGTCCCAGACTGACACCCAAGACAGACAGGTCCCCACACAGAAATACACTTACCATCCGGATGGCTTGGGGAGCCTGCACAAGCAATCAAACCGCTGCACCAAGGACAGGGAGAGTCGCAGCCAGGACGCAGAGGAATTGCGGTGCGAAACCGCATGGCGTCCAGTGAGGTAGCCACCTCACCGCAGCATCCCTGCAGTGGACAGGGATGGGTCGTTCATATTTGCCAGGGAAACCTAGCTGAACGCTCGATGGCAGGCTGGGAAGCCACTGGCCCTGAACCCCGGATAAGCAGGGAGGCCAGCCCGAGACCCAGCACCGCACGATCATCTTCATCAGAAGACCTGACTAGAGCTGAAAATAAACAGCTAAGTAAAGAAAGAGAAAAAAACTCCAAATAAAATCAAAAAGAGAGAAGAAGAAGCTGAGGCTGAAAATCTCCAGCACAGGAAACGTCTAACCTACTCCTGAGCTAGACAAATGAAACTGAGGTTGGAATGCAGGAAGCAGCAGGGTATGGGGTGGGGGTGGGGTATGCTAAAAGCTTTGATATTAAAATATTCTGTTGTCTAGCCACTCCTACGGAGCAAAGGTCAATAACCCATTGGTGACGAATATGAAGGGGCGGCGACTGTCGGAGGACATAAGAGAAATATTGTTTTTTTTTCCAGAATTGTCGCTTCTTTTGTTTATAGTGAAATCAATAAAAATCGCACAGTTGATCAAATACCGCCAAAAGAAAGCTCTATTTGTGGGGAAAAAAAGGACATCAATTTTTTATTGGAATACAATGTCGCACGGCCGCGCAATCGTCAGCTAAAGTAACGCAGTGCCGAATCGCAAAAAATGGCCTGGTCATCAAGGGGGAAACCTTCTGGGGCTGAAGTGGTTAATACAAATATAGAATATAATAGTAAACCAGCATATTATGCAAACATCATATATCAGTAAAAGAAACCTGTACTGTTGTATTTGCAGCCATCTAACTGATGGCCATATCAATAATGAAAAAGAGGCATTCGTCCCTGATAGGTAGACAAAAAATGCCAAATAGGCCAGAAGGGGAAGAGCTGGGACTTTGAGTGATGCCAAAAATCATGTAATCAATAGCAACAGTGTTAAATAAAGGCATGAAGTGTATGTTTGTGTATGTTATATATTCTCACATATATATACATGTATTTGAATATATGTTATAATTTCAGAGATATCAGTATTATCCTACTGTCCAGCACCCCTGAAGAAGACTTGGATAAGTTGAAACGCGTTGAGGCTTTGGACAAGAACCAATTTGACTGTACTCCGCATTTGCACTAACACTATCAGGCCTATGCTGTGAAGTGCTACATGGGTTTGATAGCCTATGTAATTGTTTTAACCGTTTGCCATTTCAGTCCCACTTTGTGGGGATGTTTTAACTCATGTTAAAAAATGTATAACTTTTGTATTTAACAAGGTTCCTATTGATTACATGATTTTTTGCATCACTCAAAGTCCCACCTCTTCCCCTTCTGGCCTATTTTGCAATTTTTGTCTGTACTGTTGTATATGCCCCATACCCAGGCATTGGCAGTTAGAGAGAAGAAGTGCAGTATACAGTGTACTCACCTTCATCCTGCTTAGTGTCTGGCATTGCTGCCTATGTGATGACATCAAAAAAATTGCAGACACGGTTGGGCAGGAGATCACTCCACCCAGTAGCACCTACATAGACCCAGAGCTGGGTGCTAGCATTAGTGTTCTATTACTGGGCTCCGGGACATGGCCTAAAACTGCAGTACCCCGAGATTTTGTTGCAAGCCCGTAACATATCCTGGAATTGTTTATGCATTATTTCTTTTCATGTTTTAAGGCTCCTCTTCCCTGTGTAAACAGCTTTTTTGTTTGAAAAGAAATTGTAACGATGCACACCTAATGTTTTACATAATTGCAGAGCTTTTTAATTAACAGTACATGATATTTAGCATTATGAACATTTGTTTGGAAATATTACATACTAATGATAAAAATTAAACTGCACTAGAAGATACAATATTTAAAAACTCATATTGCACAGAGGCTTAAAAACATCCACTTTCTAGATCATTTTTGATACTTAAAAAGTGAGCAGCATTTTTATGTATGTCTGCATCACCTAAATTCATGGGAAGTTATGTGTCAGCATTTTGGGTCTGCATATTACTTTAGGACAGGGATCCTCAAACTACGACCCTCCAGCTGTTGCGGAACTACACGTCCCATGAGGCATTGTAAAACTCTGAAATTCACAGACATGACTAGGCATGATGGGAATTGTAGTTCCTGAACAACTGGAGGGCCATAGTTTGAAGACCCCTGCTTTAGGAGTTTGTATAGTTGTTTCTTTTTAAATGTCCTGGCATTACACGACAACAGACAAAAAATGGACCTATAACATTTTTTTAAGTAGCCTGTTTGAGAGCTGTACTTGTCCATACAAGGATGCACCCCTATCCATGCATCCCCATGCAGGCAGTCCAATTTATGTAAATTGGAATGCAGCAGTTACTCCCAATTTAATATCCATGTGAGTATGGATGCACAGCCCTGAACACGGACAGTGTTATGCTGGCCATACGCTATTCAAAAAATTGTTCAAACTAATTTTCGAAAAACGAACACTCGACTGTGAGAGCAGACGATCGTGCCATCATGTAATGACAGAATTTTGATTGATAAATTGTTTAATGGGCTTAAATTAATCAGTTTTTAGTTCATTTTATCACATATGCCAAACAGCTTGGGCAAGAAACAGATTAACCTTTCAATTTATCGTTCGTTCAGCAGAATCTTCCAAACTGTTCCTTCGATTTTTCAGCTCTGAAAAGTTAAAACCGATTTTTTATTTGTGCCCATTAACTGGACGAAAAACGAAGGAACGGACCAAATGACAGATTTTCAAACAATTTTTTGGCTAGTGTATGGCCAGCATTAGTCAAACTGGAAGTAGCAGCTGTGTCTATGCAGCTGCTGCATTCTAATTGGCATGAATGGGACTGCCTGTACAGGGATGCATGGAACATCTGTGCATCCCTGTGTGGGCAAATGTGTCCCTCACACAGGTGCATGCTATAGTATGCCCATGTGAAGAAAGCCTTAAATGGGGTACATTGAGCAAAATAGATTTTCCTCGTTGTTTCACAGCAAATCGGAACAGATAAAAGAAAATTCATATGAAAATTCTCATATGACAAAAGGCTTTTTTTGTTGTTTATTGTTTCTAATCATGCGCAGTCTTTTGTTATAGATTTTTCTCTTATGAAAATTGTACGAAAACGGTACACATAAGTGAAAAATCGTTTGTTCTGTTCCCGAACAAGAAAAATTTTGGAGCTTGTCCCTTTGGAAATTTTTGTTCAGAAGGTCGTAATCGGCTGTAGAAAGTTGTGTACACACTATGCATAAATCGTACGAAAGTTCTTTAAACAAAAATTCTCGCCCAATTTTCTGGTAGTGTGTGCGAGCGTTTATGCACAGGAATAATATCCTGTCTCAATATTAGAAAACATGATTTCTTGGTGCAAGCTAAACTTACTATTCAGTGAAAGCTGAAAAATTTGACTTTGAGCAACTAAAGGGGAGCACAGCCTACTAGGTTCAGATTGTCATCCAGATGCTGCTGTAGAGCACCAGTCCACCTAATTTCTTTTGTCTAATACTGAGTTTATCCTAGAATGCACCTGCTTATGATGTTGAAAGCTGGAACACCCAATGTAAACTCCTTGCTCTCTCTAATATACAGAAAACCCGATTTAAAAAAAAAGAAGAAGAAGAAGATCTGGCTGATGTCTTTGTGACTGCAGGCTGCAAGTAGAAAAAAATCGACATAGTCAACTCTTTATGACCCTGAATACAGGTGTGCTTACTTTAGTTGCTGTGGTTCACATAAAAATCGATTTAAACTGCATGACCTTTATAGCTTAAGCACAGTTGCTGAGTTTACTTGATAGCATTAGTTGCTCCCTAAATTCCTTCAATTACTCTTCAGTGGTTTGGGAAATTATGATTTTAATACTTTTTTGTGTCTACTTTTTAGAAATTAGAATAATGACTCAAAGGCACCAAAATAAATCGCCTTGGAAGCACATGTGTAGCACACTACAAAACACAATTGTGCACCAATGCATCAAAAAAGGCGTCTGTTCTTTTTTGGTACATTTTTCTGTTTTGCCATTCTATTCTCATAAATTGGGTGCCTTTTTGCTGTTTTGGCATTCAAATAAATTGGGTGCCTTAAGGCAATGCACGTTAATTTATGACATAACGCATGGTAACACACCACAATAAACTGCTTAGGTGTGAGTGGACCACTGATAAATTAAAACCTGTTAGCCAATTTGGATAGTCAAGGTACTCATTGAAGGCCAGTAACAGGCTGCAAATACTGTCTAATAATCAACTATATTTGTATTAGGTAAGCCTTTAGAGTAAGCTAATGCCACTAGTATGTTGTGCTATCTGAATTTAACTACTTTACAGTGTAACTCCCTCTGGGTGATCTCTGTACATTACAAAGATTTTAAAATACTTTGTTTCAGATTCCTACCTTTTGTTATTCTGAAGAAATCCCTGTGTTTGTCTGTATCCATGTTGCAAAGTGCATCTAATGGGAGTGGTTTCTTAATTATCAATCAGCTGTGCACCTGCAGGGCTGTAATGAGGAAAGCTGCTGGGCTTGCATCCCTTTAGACGTGTTCCTATTGGGAGTATCTTACCAAAAATGACATTTTTGTTGCAGGGGATGCCAGAAATCTGACATGTATCTTAGGCAGACTTCTGGGAAATTGATGAGCCAATCATACAAGCAGGAAATTATGTTTCTGGCGGGTGGTCAGTACACATTCTGTCACCTTCATCCTGCTTAGTGTCTGGCATTGCTGCCTATGTGATGACATCAAAAAAATTGCAGACACGGTTGGGCAGGAGATCACTCCACCCAGTAGCACCTACATAGACCCAGAGCTGGGTGCTAGCATTAGTGTTCTATTACTGGGCTCCGGGACATGGCCTAAAACTGCAGTACCCCGAGATTTTGTTGCAAGCCTGTAACATATCCTGGAATTGTTTATGCATTATTTCTTTTCATGTTTTAAGGCTCCTCTTCCCTGTGTAAACAGCTTTTTTGTTTGAAAAGAAATTGTAACGATGCACACCTAATGTTTTACATAATTGCAGAGCTTTTTAATTAACAATACATAATATTTAGCATTATGAACATTTGTTTGGAAATATTACATACTAATGATAAAAATTAAACTGCACTAGAAGATACAATATTTAAACACTCATATTGCACAGAGGCTTAAAAACATCTACTTTCTAGATCATTTTTGATACTTAAAAAGTGAGCAGCATTTTTATGTATGTCTGCATCACCTAAATTCATGGGAAGTCATGTGTCAGCATTTTGGGTCTGCATATTACTTTAGGACAGGGATCCTCAAACTACGACCCTCCAGCTGTTGCGGAACTACACGTCCCATGAGGCATTGTAAAACTCTGACATTCACAGACATGACTAGGCATGATGGGAATTGTAGTTCCTGAACAACTGGAGGGCCATAGTTTGAAGACCCCTGCTTTAGGAGTTTGTATAGTTGTTTCTTTGTAAATGTCCTGGCATTACACGACAACAGACAAAAAATGGACCTATAACATTTTTTTAAGTAGCCTGTTTGAGAGCTGTACTTGTCCATACAAGGATGCACCCCTATCAAAAAAGGCGTCTGTTCTTTTTTGGTACATTTTTCTGTTTTGCCATTCTATTCTCATAAATTGGGTGCCTTTTTGCTGTTTTGGCATTCAAATAAATTGGGTGCCTTAAGGCAATGCACGTTAATTTATGACATAACGCATGGTAACACACCACAATAAACTGCTTAGGTGTGAGTGGACCACTGATAAATTAAAACCTGTTAGCCAATTTGGATCCCTTTAGAGATGTTCCTATTGGGAATATCTTACCAAAAATGACATTTTTGTTGCAGGGGATGCCAGAAATCTGACATGTATCTTAGGCAGACTTCTGGGAAATTGATGAGCCAATCATACAAGCAGGAAATTATGTTTCTGGCGGGTGGTCAGTACACATTCTGTGTACAGAACAGCTCCAGGTAGCCATATTGCATTGCATTTTCAGAAAATTATAGAGCTGCAGATTGAAAAGGAATGGTCATTTTTTAACATTTAATCACAATATGACTTGTAGAGAGAAAAATATACAAAGTATATTCCCGCGCCAAATGGAGAGTCCTAAGTTTCTAAATGAGTAAATAAATGGTTAATAGTGAAATTATAGGTGTGCAGCTGCTATAGTAAAGTGCGAGTGCTCAAGGTAGGTAGAGTAATCAAATAGATGATTACCTATAGCGCTTGCAGAAAAATATATAACAAGTAATCAGTGTTGTTTTATCTTCAAACAATAAAGTGCATATATATATCCCAGTGGTAATATTAAGAACAAATAAATACACTGAAAATATAATGTGCAATAATAAATAAATTTGCGATATATATAGCACCCTACAAATTAGGCGCTAGGTAAAGTATAGTGGGCCCTGGCTGCAGGGCCATGATTTTCATCTGGGCTGTCATGTCTCCCAGTCATGTCTGTTGAGACTGGGGAGTCTCCCCACTGTGCTCCTGAGAGGGCTCTCATTGGGCAGTGGAGGAAACCCAATAAATGGCACATTCAGACCTATATCTACCCCAGACAGGCAGATTCTGCCACACAGGATTCTGGGAGTGGGTATAAAATTGAGGGGAGTGCATGACGCAGCGTCTTTGGTGGGAAGCAGAGTTCCCAGTCCGCGAACTTGGTTGACTTCTTTACCCCCAGTTAAGGGGATGTTCGCATGCGGAAAATGTTCTATTTGCAAACAAGCAATAAACTCCAAAACGTTCTTTAGCTGCGATATGAGTCAGGAGTTCACCATTAACAGTTTTATTAACTGTCAAACCGAAAGGGTTATCTACCAAATCATATGTCCCTGTAATAAATCCTACATTGGGACACGGACACCACACAGTAAACATTGGCCGGAGGAGGTGGAACGTATGGAGCAGGAGGGGCAGACGTGCGGACATTTCAGGGCAGCATAGATTGATACAGTGCCCGGGAGATATGCACAGAAGCGGCGCAATTGTGCCCACACTGCCCAGCAAGGAGTGAGACTGCCCGGGGAGACATGAAGAAGCACAGCCCGCACTAATGGAGGGAAAGGTACTGGTAAGCTCAGCAGAGCGTTGACATGGTGCCCGGGCAGCACGTGGTTAGACTGTCGGGAGGGGGGACAAGGCGCGCTATAGGAGGGAGAGGGAAGCCCGAACACTCACAGCCAGTTTTGGGGAAGAAAAAGTGCGTCTTATACGGCGAAAAATACGGTATACAGTATATATATATATATATATACTGTATATATATCTACTCCCAAAGTACATAAAAATATTGTAGTTTATAGAACCATGCCCATGCACAGAAGCAGACTTACAGGGGTTGATTTACTAAAGCCAAATAGGCTGTTTACATTGCAAAGGAAGAATAACTTTGTATGCATTATCCCAAGAGTTTAGTGAATTGAAGCTCTGATGACTTCCATCATCCAGTTATATGCAAGCAAAATGCTGTTATTTCTATTTTCTTTGAACATGACTGGGTATTCTTTGCAATGTGAAATTTCACTGCATTCACCAAGCTCTGGGGAAAATTCCCTTGCAAAGCGAACAGCCTAGTTGCCTTTAGTAAATCAACCCTATAGACTTCAAACAGTGGGTAACTATTCTCTACGTGTGTAGGAAAGGTTGGCAGTATATGGAGAGGTTTTTCTTGTCACACCAACATTGTAAAACACAGCATCACTGTGAGCAAAAAACGACATACAAAGAAGGGATGAGAAGAATAATTTTGATGTGAAATGACCAATTTTACTATCAGCAACGTTTTGCCAAAGCAGAATCTTTTAGTATTGCTCATTGAGCTGCTTAGGCTAAATTTGCCAGTTCTGTTTTATACTTTCTTTGAGGATCTTTTTGGTGCAGTTTATTTATTTTAATGGCATTTGTGTTTTTTTTTTGTGTGTGTGATTGTTTGTATACTGCCACATTATTTTTTATTTCACTTTTTTGGAAAAAAAACCCTCCACAAAATATGAAGCTAAGAATGGGTGTTTTTTTGGCTCAAGAACAGGTCCAAGTGAGTTCAAATTTGCTTTATTAAACTTTTTCAGTTATTTAAAGCCACTAACAATCAGTAAACCTTAATTTTGCCTTCTATTGACTCCAATGGATTTTCACCAAAATGAAAACATTCCACCAAAATCTGCTGATGTTGTTGAAGTTTCAGCAAAAAAAAAAAAAAAAAAAAAGATATATTTTGCTTTTCCTAATGCTAATGTTGGGTACACCCTATAAGTATTTTTTTTTTTTGTTCAGTCCAACAGGCGGAACAAAAAAAAAAATAACCTGACAGATTTTGTACTAACACAAGCAATGTTAGTACAGGGAGCTCCTCCGCTGTGCTATTGTGTTTTGACAGGGGGATGGCCCCCTTGCCAGAACACACCGATTAGCGCTCGCAGCCATTGGGTATGAACACTGATCAGATGGCGGTCAGCTGCTGGCTTTTCAGGATACCCGTGTGCACCAACCTTAAAAAAACAATGGCAGAACATGTGGAACATTACTGTAAAACTCCTTAGCATTTTCACCTGACCCTTTCACACCTCAAAATCAGACTTCATAACCGTGCTTCTTCATTGAATCCCTTGTGGAATATCCATTTTCACCAGCTGTTACATTGATGATATATGAATTGGCTGCTCTGACTTTTTGGACAGACAGTTTTCAGCCATACTTATCTTTTAGGCCCCTTTCACACAAGATCCTCTGAAAACAGGCGGATGGCGATACGTTCGCCATCCATCCAGCGGGTCAGATCGAATGGGATCGGATGAAAACGGACATGCTGCCTGGTTTCACTCGATCTCCCCATAGAGGAGAGTGGGACTCTGACATGTCTGTCTTTGTACAGTAAGCAGAGACAGACCTTTCCTCCACCTGCTCAGCGGGGATCAAGGGATTATCCCCGCTGAGCTAGCGGAGTCCGCTGAGCAGATCGGCCCCGTGAGAAAGGAGCCTTAGGCTCATTTCGCATCAATGCTGCTCAGCATGGCCCAATTTTGGAAAAGGTTCCTGTACTACTTTGGGATTCCAGCAAGATTTTGGCCCCATAGAATATGCAAACCACATCCACGTTGCACTACATATTCGCACTGAAAATCTGATTAAATCCAGATGGCAGCAGTGTAAACCTAGCTTTAGCCCTTGTTCACATCATCTGTGGCTTTGAATTTGGAGGACTTCATCTGCACGATTTCACAGCTGTATTTTAGTGTGACTTCGGGTGCAACTTCAAAAGACATCTGTGTGGCTTCATGCACAAATGTTTATGCATGCCACGCCCAAAATCGCCAAAAGTAATGCAGGAACTATTTTTTCAAATTAGTGCAGCACCGATTTGAACAGTGTGGTTGCCGACAATAGGGTACGACTTGTCATACGATTTGACCTGTCAAATCACATGACAAGTCGCTCCAATGTGAATGAGGGCTTATTCTTTACTGCATGATTACTGCACTGAGTCAGGCGTAGATATTGATTTTGAGGATTCTATTCCCATTAGATTCATAATGACCTGCAGTTACAGGATTCCTGGGCTCAGAAGCAGACACCTATTACTGATGATACCTACAAAAATGATTCTTTGCTGAAAACTTTGTCCTAGTTGCTACATGCCTTGTTTAAGTGCTACTGCCTATATTTACAGTGCCTTGCGAAAGTATTCGGCCCTCTTGAACTTTGCGACCTTTTGCCACATTTCAGGCTTCAAACATAAAGAAAACTTTTTTAACAAATAAAAAACTGAAAAATTGGGCGTGCAAAATTATTCAGCCCCCTTAAGTTAATACTTTGTAGCGCCACCTTTTGCTGCGATTACAGCTGTAAGTCGCTTGGGGTATGTCTCTATCAGTTTTGCACATAGAGAGACTGAAATTTTTGCCCATTCCTCCTTGCAAAACAGCTCGAGCTCAGTGAGGTTGGATGGAGAGTGTTTGTAAACAGCAGTTTTCAGTTCTTTCCACAGATTCTTGATTGGATTCAGGTCTGGACTTTGACTTGGCCATTCTAACACCTGGATATGTTTATTTGTGAACCATTCCATTGTAGATTTTGCTTTATGTTTTGGATCATTGTCTTGTTGGAAGACAAATCTCCGTCCCAGTCTCAGGTCTTTTGCAGACTCCATCAGGTTTTCTTCCAGAATGGTCCTGTATTTGGCTCCATCCATCTTCCCATCAATTGTAACCATCTTCCCTGTCCCTGCTGAAGAAAAGCAGGCCCAAACCATGATGCTGCCACCACCATGTTTGACAGTGGGGATGGTGTGTTCAGGGTGATGAGCTGTGTTGCTTTTACGCCAAACATATCGTTTTGCATTGTTGCCTAAAAGTTTGATTTTGGTTTCATCTGACCAGAGCACCTTCTTCCACATGTTTGGTGTGTCTCCCAGGTGGCTTGTGGCAAACTTTAAACAACACTTTTTATGGATATCTTTAAGAAATGGCTTTCTTCTTGACACTCTTCCATAAAGGCCAGATTTGTGCAGTATACGACTGATTGTTGTCCTATGGACAGAGTCTCCCACCTCAGCTGTAGATCTCTGCAGTTCATCCAGAGTGATCATGGGCCTCTTGGCTGCATCTCTGATCAGTCTTCTCCTTGTATGAGCTGAAAGTTTAGAGGGACGGCCAGGTCTTCGTAGATTTGCAGTGGTCTGATACTCCTTCCATTTCAATATTATTGCTTGCACAGTGCTCCTTGTGATGTTTAAAGCTTGGGAAATCTTTTTGTATCCAAATCCGGCTTTAAACTTCTTCACAACAGTATCTCGGACTTGCCTGGTGTGTTCCTTGTTCTTCATGATGCTCTCTGCGCTTTAAACGGACCTCAGAGTATATCACAGTGCAGGTGCATTTATACGGAGACTTGATTACATACAGGTGGATTCTATTTATCATCATTAGTCATTTAGGTCAACATTGGATCATTCAGAGATCCTTACTGAACTTCTGGAGAGAGTTTGCTGCACTGAAAGTAAAGGGGCTGAATAATTTTGCACGCCCAATTTTTCAGTTTTTTATTTGTTAACAAAGTTTGAAATATCCAATAAATTTCGTTCCACTTAATGATTGTGTCCCACTTGTTGTTGATTCTTCACAAACAATTACAGTTTTATTATCTTTATGTTTGAAGCCTGAAATGTGGCAAAAGGTCGCAAAGTTCAAGGGGGCCGAATAGTTTCGCAAGGCACTCTATGTGTGGGAGCCTACACACTCATAGGAAGTGCTACAGTTGCCAAAGGTGGCCATCTTTACTTTCGTGTGGAATATGTTTTGAGGGGCAGAAAAAATGGGAAAATGGCTGCCTCAGAGAAATATGATACATATCTGTTATAGTGTTCCTAGATTATTAAGCATGTTTATAACTGATTTACATCTTTGTTCAAAAGGATATCTTCGATCATTTCTTTGATTATTGGATGCTACAACAAAGTCTCAAACACAAGAGTTTATCTCTCTTTCATTAGAGGGACACTGAATATTTTCCTTTATGTTTGAAGCCATATATATGAGTTAATAACTAATTATATATGTAATTAACAAAACTGTTGATGTAATGTGTTTTTGTATTTGATTTTTTGGGATGCCCCATTGTTCATGTTTTAAAGCAAGTGTTTACTTATTTCTATAATTAAAAGTTTTTATTTTATACTGTGGCTGTTTGCCCAGATTTAATTTATATATATAAACCTTTGGATTAGGAAAATAATATCCAAATATAACTATGACATCATTGATTAAATATGTTTTTACTAGCATACCCAAAGTCTTAACAGATAAAAACTTATATAAAATAAGGCTGTTATAAATCTGTAAATGTAAATGCTCCATGATTAAGTAAATCCAGTGATACATTTTCTGACATGAAAATCACTGATCTATGTTCGTCAGACATAGAATTAGGAAAGTCCTTGATATTTAGCTTTGAAAACTTCAGTGTTCAGTGATGGCAAACATGTTTAAAAATGGCAAGAAATGTATTTGCAGTGAAATGCATAAGCACTGATTGCATCAGCGATTTTTTTTATTTTCCATTGCTTAACTCAGGTGGTATTTATGTTAAAGGATTTAAACTGATCTGAGGATACTGTTCTGTCAACATCTTAGCTGACTATAATAAAAATCTTAAGAGCTAATATATTGGTTATTACTTGAATATTAACCCACAGGAGAATATAAAGATGTTGATGACATACTGCATGCTTGATTTTTCACTTTTATCTATAATACAAAAACAAAAAGTTGAATTCCTTTGAGGCAAAATAAAAGTCAGATTTTTTAAAATTATTTATCTTGTCTGCCGTAAAAAATATATACTGTATGTATATTTAAAATAGAAATTAAGGGACCTCATGCAAAAACAATTGTGTGGGGTCTCCCTCAAAATCCATACCAAAGTTTTATCTGAGCATGCAGCCCGACTAGCCAGGAAAGGGAGAGCAGCAGGCTCTCTTCCTGAACCATACCAAGTTACATGTCCTCAGAATAAAGAGGGTTCTTTGCCAGGGCTAGTTGACGAGTACAAGGAACTCTTTCCTGGCTCAGTATATGTGGAGGTCTCCGGCATGGGGCTTAATAGCCTCTTGCTCCTTGCTCCTTGCTGGGAATGACATTTTCTGGCCTGGCAGCTGAATGGAAACAAAAGGGTGGGGATTCTAATTGACATCACTAACCAAATATTGTCATGACCACTGGGGGAGGCCTTAAATGTTTTTGTCGGGACTCCCTTTAAAATCCATAGTAGATCATTATCCAGGATAAGGGACTGGCGTGGATTTTTGGGGGTATAGCTTCATTATTTGTTATGGGACGCCATGCTTACCGTCATTCTTACCATCATGCATCATGTCTTGCATTACCAGGTAACCCAATCCCAATTACAGTTTCAGAAGATATATTAAATGTCTGTTGAACTGGCACTCTAGAGGAGTTGTTACTTGGACCTTGTTGTCACCAGGTTAAGGAGACCATTCCTTTAACAGACAACACCTATGTGTGCTCTACATACATTTACCCCCTTTTTAAGTGTTACCTATTTTCTCTTAGGGTTATTTAGAGCTAGGAGCCAGGTTGAGAGGCCTGTTGAAATTTGACTGAACTGATGCTGATAAAATAAGCTGTATTTAAAATGATAAATAACAATAAACATTTATGACAAACAGCCCTATAGTCATATACATTTTTTTTAACTGATGTTATGTGATAGTGTTGTGCACACTCTGGAGGCAACAGAGTGCTATAAGCATAAAGTCATGCACCTGGCAGAGTATATCCTGCAACCTGGTCTGATGCCTCTACCTGCCAGAATCTAGAGCCATCACCAAGACAGAGCAAGTTAAGCTAAATTAAAGGGCATATATAAATATTTTACAGAAAACATGCCCAACTATGATCAATTAAAAATTAAATTTTTTAATGTTCATGACTGGTTTCCTTTAAAGTGATTTTAAAGCTTAATAATATGTTTTACCTTAATGCATTCTCTGCATTAAGATAAAAAAATGTTTAGGTAGCAGCATGCCCCCTCACTCCCTCCTTATGCTTCCCTGAGCACTCACTTAATCCAGTGCTGTGCTCATCTATAGCAGATCTCCCCACTCACCTCACTCCGCACTCACACTGCTGCTGTCAGTCAAATCCTGTGACGAGGGTGCAAGTGGGAGGAGCCGAGCTGCACTCTTTGTGTCTATGGATGCAGGCGGAGAAACTTGCCTATGATGGCACATTGAGAAATGGGGGAGCCAGAGAAGAGGAGCACACATAGCAGGTAAGTATAATACATTTTTTATTATAAAAATTTACTTTAAAATCCCTTCAACTTGATAGACTTTTGTATTTTTTTTAACCAATCCAATAATTTTACAAAGTATGATAATAAATAGTGAGCCCATCTCAAGTGTACTTTCAATGGATAATGTTTATTGTGTCTAGTAAAAAGTGATTTTTTTTTTATTACCAAAAATGTTATTAGAAGGAAAACCATATGGAACCTATATGAGTAAGTCCATACACATAGCATATCATTAAGTTTTTGGATAGTTAAAATCCAGACATAATACACCTGCACAAGGGTGGATAAGAACATTTTGAGACAAATGAGCATGTGCAAAAATTGAGAACATAGGGGGGACCTGATCAAGAGTAAAATAAGGCAGACACATAATGTAGAAAAATCGACAGCAATGTCCCATTGTGGTCGACCGAAGGAGGTAGAAAAGAACCATTCGTTGACAGGCTCAGCAGGCAGTTGATAAACAGGTTTTGTAAAAAGGGGAAGGGGCCTGTGGCTAAAAGTTGGCATTAGATAAAAGGGGGATAAATAGTAACCTTCAAGTGAGAGAAGGAAAGAGCCAAGATAGAAAAGATGGGGGGGGAGGGAAAAAGGGGAGGGATCTTGACACTGAGACAACAGCCTTTGTTTCCAAAAGCAAGGACAAAATATGGGGACTACAAGCATAAGCTCCTTAATCACAAGTGGAGCAATCACGTAGTAAAATGGGAGACTGGTTGGTAGTCAAGTCAGAGCTGCCAGACGGAAAGACATTTATCATGCTTATCCTCCAAGATCGCAGTAAGCTTTTTGTTAATAAAGATGCCCTGTATTCTAGATTTAACCTCCTCAAAGCTAAGGTTAGGCGAATTCCATGTGTGGGCTTTGTTTAGCTTCGTAGTCATAAAAATGAAGGAGATGAAGATGCAAGACCACCGTGACACATCTTTTGATTAGTCTGTGGAGTATGGCTTTCCAGGGGTTTTTCTTCAAATTGATTTGTGTAAGCGACACTACCATACTATACACCTTAATCCATAGGTGATGCGCCACTGGGCAGGATCACCATATGTGAAGCATGTCACTGTAAACCATACAGCCTTGAAAACAAGAGGGGTAGGGACATATTTAGTGATGTAAAATATCATCGGGAGAGGACTTTATAATAGGGCTTGGACATTGACAGCTCGCCAAATCAATGCTCAATCTTCTGGAGGAAGGGTCTTGTTTAGATTTCATTCCCAACAGGTACAGTAAGACAGCATGGCATCGGAAGTGTGGACGTGTAAATTAGAGATAGGGCCCTTCAGTGTTCGCTGAAGATTCACAGAGAGACTCAAAGCCTCTGGGGAGTGTTATTCCGAGTTAGTGACTCAACAAACTGGCGCAGCTGGAGGTATGAAAAAACTCACTTATGGGAAGCTGGTGGGTCATACCTGGAGGAAACAGGGGACAGTCAAAGAGGCAAACAAGCAGTAAGTGAGGGGATATCAAGCCCTCTGAGTATTTAGGGAATCACGAACAGATGAAGTATGCACAAAGATAGGATTAAGTGGCTTTGGGCAGGAAGAGGGTGGAAGCCAAATAAGGGAGGTAAAGGGGGCAGGATTTACATGTTGTAAATCATAGACAAATTAGGTAAATCCGATGCTAAGAAAAGTTGGAGCAACGGGCTAATCTGGGCTGCTTGGTAATAATGTTGAACATGAGGAACCCCAAGGCCTCCATGGATATGAGAATGGAAAAGCAATTGGCAATTCAAACAAGGTCTCATCTTGTCCAAGAGAAAATTCAGAATTTGTGCCTGCAAGATATGAAGTATGTAGGGGTGTGACAAGTTGGGGGTTTTGTAGGTCATTGGTAGCGCCAAACAATGAGTTTACTCCATACCAGAAGTGTATTTTCAGGGCTTTTTTTGGCCACTTTTATTTAAACATAAGAAAAGTTCACAAATTAATGTCTTCTTATGCAGGGGGTTCTCACCATCAATGCAACAAAACGTAGAATTCAGCTTCCTGGCTCTTTATCAGCCCTGAGGCTCAGTCCTTGTGCCTCGGTTCTCCTGAGCATCAAATACACTTCCCAGTGCTTGTGCACACACGCTGTGCCTGAATTCTGTGTCTTTCCTTACAGCTTCCCAGCTGCTTTGTCCCTCCTAGACTCTCTCAGGCTCTGGCCTTGGTCTGTCCTGACCCCCGTCAGGAGGGTGTGGCCCTGACCTCTACTTCTGATTCTAACACAAAACCAGTACACACCTGTGCTATTAGTGTGCCTGTTTCCTTCAAAATCTGGCCCAGACTACCATATTAAACAGTATCACGGGTTTGCCCTGCCACATATCCCCCCTTGTTTCTCACCGTAGAGAGAAACACACCAACTCTTCACCCTGGCACCTTTGTGCCAACTACCACTTACAGGGGTCCTAACCTGGCTGACTTTCATTTTCCGGGTAGGTGGTTCTTCCTGAACCTTGGGGTCCCACTAGTCTCTCTACCACCCCTTCTATCTTTTGGCCTTGGGTTCCTACATTTCTTTTTACCTCCGCCAGACCTACTCTCCCAAGACTGTGGGGGCCTACTTCTATGGCATCTGTCAGGGAACCACCCCTCTGACTACCTGTATCAACCTCAGCCATCACCATTTGTTTTTCAGGTTCACTAGTAGCTGTCTGGTTACCCTTGGCAACTAAGTCCTATGAGATTGACACCACATTTTTCTGATTAATATCAATAGGTACATCCCACAATGGATTACCCAGCTCATTATTGTCAATATCAGGAACACTTGTCCCATTGCTTGCTAGTACAGTGTCAGAGGAGGGACCACATACAGTCAAGCGGTTACTCCCCATGTGCCCTTCCCAAAGTTTCACATCACCTCCTATTGTCCAACACTCCATAAGTGACTGTCCTACCTATTGACCTTTTCCAACACATTTTTTCACACCAGTTTCTTTAGCCATTACTTCTGACTTATCCAACAGTGCTCCTGAGTGCTTCTCATACACAACACCAATAGGAAGCAATCCAGCAACGCACTGTGAGACAACATTCAACATTATTACAAAACATTGCATCACATAACTCCATTCTTAGTAACCTTTACAGTACAGCCTGTAATATCCAGCTCCAATCAGCGGCATCCCAGTACTCACTTGTGTTGCCAGAGGTCTAGACAATAATGGCTGTGTGTTGAGTTATTTTGAGGGGACAATAAATGTACACTGTTATACAAGCTGTACACTCACACTTTACATTGTAGTAAAGTGGCATTTCTTCAGTGTTGTCACATGAAAAGATATAATAAAATATTTACAAAAATGTGAGGGGTGTACTCACTTTTGTGAGATACTGTATATCAGCATAAATCTTAACACTCCACTTGGCAGGTGTTGCAATCTTCCTTTGCATGCCTTTCTTCAGCAAATATTCCTCTGCCGCACATTCCCTGGTGCATTTCCCCATGCGGCCACAGGATGAAACAACAGATGGCCTCCTATACATCAGAGTTTCTGGGGCATGCCAGCCATTTCTCTTGGAATGCTGAGTCACCTCTCCACTGCAGCTCCACCATCCATACAATACTTTATCTTATGTTGCCAAGGGAGACCACACTCTACCAGCAGAACTTTTCCAGCACTCTCCTACTGGCTGTAATGGTTACTCTTGAGCCCCCTGGCTTGGACTCTTTGCAGGAACACTCCACCATCCACCGGCCTCACAACTGACCTTAGCTTTGTTGCTATTGGCAACAACACTCATCTTTGCATCACACAGCATTTTCTCAGAAACATTTATTAGTGTACTGTCTCTGAGGTTGAGAGTCAATATACCTCAAGCTGCTCACGCAGCAAAACACAAACAAACAATCTCTGACAACACGCAGTTTTTGCCATGTGAGGATCCAGATTCCACTGCCCCCCCCGGCATTCATCCACCAATATGAAAAGTTGGGGGTTTCGTAGCTCATTGGTAACGCCAAACAATGAGTTTACTCCACACCAGAAGTGTCTTTTCGGGGCTTTTTCTGGCCACTTTTATTTAAAAAAAAGTAAAGTTCACAAATGAATATCTTCCCATGCAGGGGGTTCTTGCCATCAATGCAACAAAACATAGAATTTAACCTCCCAGCTCTTTATAAGCCCTTCAACTCAGGCCTTGTGCCACAGTCCTCCTGACCATCAAACACACTTCCCAGTACTCGAGCACACACGCTGTACCTCAGCTCTATGTATTTCTTTGCAGCTTCCCAGCTGCTCTGTCCTTTCTGGACTCCCTCTCAGGCTCAGGCCTTGGTCTGTCCTGACCTGGACACCACAATGCAAATGTACACATCTCACAACTCTCTTCACACACTGACCCCTAGAGGGTGGGGCTCTAACCTCTCTTCTTATTTTAACATGACACCAGCACACACCTGTGCCATTAGTGTGCCTGTTTGCTAGAAAATCTGGCCCAGACTGCTATTTTAAACAATGGCATGGGCTCGCCATGCCACGGGGGGTATGTGTATTAGGAGCACACGGAAAGGATATATTTCAGTATTTCAGTCATTTCAGTAAGTAAAACATCTTGATAGGATGCACTTGGGCACAACCAGGATAATAACATATGGGTCCAATAGGAGAGTAGCCCACGGAGATTTTGGAGCTGCGGGGGAATATTGGCACAATATAAAGAGTCATGGTAATGAGTGAGTGTGATTCCCAAACAGGGGAGAATTGGATTTGGATCAGTTCAAGTGTGGCTGGATAGAGACCAACATCCATAGCTGTTGATTTAGACGGGTTGACATGAAGACTAGAAAACACAGCAAAGCACAAAAGGAGGGACATAAGGTTTGGGAGAGAAATATGTGGAGATGTGAGAAACAACAAAATGTTGTCAGTAAAGAGGGTTGACTTGTGATGTATGCCCACCAGTTTCAGGCTCTTGATATCCAGATGTTGGCGTATATGAGCAGCCAAAGGTTCCAATGCAAATGAAGAGGATGGGCGACAGGGGACGCTACTGTCATGTACGCATGCATATAGAGTCTATACCATGCTAGCACATGATTGCTGAAGAGTGTCATATATAAAGTTGTCACCAAACCCCCAGCGTTGAAAGGTTAGGTGCATAAAAGACCAGGACAGTGTATCTAATGCTTTGCGTGTATCTAGCAAAAGCAACATGAGTCCCTGAGTATGTCAGCAAGCATAGTGTGGATGAAGGTACTTTGCACATTATCCAAAGGCTGAAAACAGGGCAGGAAGCCAACCTAGTCTTTTTGAATTAAGGCTGGAAGTAAGCAAATTAGCCTGGTGGCCAGGGTCTTGGTCAGTGTTTTCATGTCCACATTTAGTAAAGAAATGGGACAATAATTTGACCAAGTTTGAGCATCTTACCTGAGCCTGGGGATTATGACTATGTGGGCTTTAAGCATCTCTGGGGGAAGTTGACCGCCTAGTCGAAGTTGATTAAAAATTTGTGCCAGGACAGGGGCTACAATATCACTAAACTTTTTGTAGAATATGGCCATGAAACTGTGAGGACCTGCTTGCTTATGCATTTTTAGGTCTTTTATTGTACGCCTAGTCTCGTCTTCCATGATGTTTGCCCCTAGCACTTCCCTTTGGGCATCAGAGACTTTCAGGAATGGTAGAGATCAAAAGGCTGAGATCACATCAGGAAAGATCTTCTGAGATCCCGCATATAATTTGGAAAAAGTGGAAGTGAGATTCCTCAACAATATGTTTAGGGTTAGATGTGCGCATGTGCGTCCAAGATTTCGAACCATAGAAATGTTGCCTAGAAACAAATGACTAGAGCTTTATTAGCTAACATTGTGCCAATATTGTTACTGTTTAGGTAAAACTTTTGGAGGTGGTGCTCTGTCACATCGGTGAAACACGAGAATGATTACATTCCTATATGTTGTACATAAACGTCTTTAGGATGATAAGGCTGGTTGTTGGCATACCCATTAGGACACTTGTTGTGTGCCTATAGAATATGCATACTGTAATAGTTTCTTGGTATGAACAGAGATATGGTGTTAGATAGACACTTGTGAGGAGTGTGCTCTGCATTCATACAGAACAATAAACCATGTGCTACTGCTGGCATTCTGCCAATAACAATATGTGTAGCAGTTCTGCTGCATTTAGAAAAGTTGTAATCCAGAGGTTATAAAAAAACTGATCCATCCATAACTAAAATGTATAAAATGTCTAAATTTGGTTCTAATCAATAAATGCAGGACGTTCAAGTTAAAAGTTTGTAAGTGCATACCCATAACATGAAAAAGTAAAAGTTGAATATGAATGGTACAAAGCAAATAACAGATCATATTAATGCTTTAGGGCTCTAAGTATTGTACTCAGTTTTGTAACACTTTAATCTTTTTTTTATTAATTGGCTTTCCAAAATGTAGTGTTTATATAATAAAAAAAAAGTCAATGTGTTTCTCTGAGCAGGCTCTTACCCTGCAGTTTCCCAAGACTCAATTATATAAGTGGTAGATACAACAAAGAGAGGTACACTCAAATATATTGCTAGATGATTTTTTTCTTCAAATTTGTAATTACTTATGGAGATTTTAGGTGACACTTCTGTATTTAAAATAAGCCACATATTGGCAAAGGAACAAAAAGGCAGTAATATGAAAGGACAGTATTACATCACAAATACAAAGTGCATGAACTTTTTCAGTGTGTGATTTTTTGAGAGCTGTGGTTTTATTTGGAGGGTTCTGGGTCAAATTAGAAGAGTTACAGGACTTACTGGAGCTCAGAGTGCATGAAATAGAGTTCAGAGTTCAATATACCTGTAAATTCTGCTTATAAAGTCCAAATCATATATTGCATCTGATAGTCATTCTAGTTTTAGTTTTTGGTATTTTTATATTTTTGGACTTGGTAGTAAAAGTAATGGATCTTGTAAAAGGAATTTATCATTTACATGTACCCTGTTGGGAGAAAAAGGCATGTAAGGAGGCTGCTATTATCCTCATTTTTTTTACTAATAGTGATAAGCAAATTGGTTCACTTGGACCCAGAATTAGACCCAGTAACATAGGTTGAGAGTGAGCAGGATGAAGATTCACATCCTGAGTGCAGAGAGCACGGCAGGTACCCCACCTACCCGAGCATAGGTTTCCTGGCCATCCACAGTGACATCCAGTCAGTAGGAGAGAGAAGCTTACACTGATAATACTGCACATGTGGCTCAATTTCCACAGTTAAAAAAGGATCCTTAAAAAAGAAAAAAAAAAAGAAAAAAAAATGACTGTTATTTTTAACTGAGAACCAATTGATTTTAAAATTACAGTTGCAGGCTAAAAAGTAAGATCCTTATTCTTGCAATAAAACTGTGTGAATTAGGTTCCCAAGGCCTTTTTGGCTTTATCAGCATGTCGTGTAAACCCGTATTTATTTATTTAGTATACTCGTGTGCTAAATCCAAATAAAGGGTTGTTGCATCATGTTTAACTGTGTGACATCAGACAATAATCATGAGCTGACCCCTTGTGATTTAAGATTGTTGTTATGAGCCAAATAAGTTTGGGTCTCCCCAAAAATCTGAAAGTTAATTTATACAGTAACTGGAGTCATACTGTAGAAGATTTAGCAATTATCAAAATGACTAAGTAGTTCCCCAATCAAAAACCCTGGGTGGATAAGGAGGTGAGGGCTCTAAATATGGAAAATAATATTGCCTTTAAATCAGGTGGTAAGGATGCTTACAGTGTGCCAAGGGGGAGGTTAAGAGTAGGCATTAGGGAGGCTAAACAAAAGTATAATCTGAGGTTAGAGATGCAATAGTACTAGAACCAAGTGGAAGACTATTCAGTCAGACACAGGTTACAAAAAAGACAGCCTCCTCCTTCTCTTTCCTTTATGCATCCTAGTTGGAGTTCCCCGCCTGAGGAGAGCAGCACGCAGGTCTTCCCCTTCGGTGTGAGCGCTTGGCTGAATTGATTGTACAAATAATACAGACCTATGTGAGGTATTGTGATGCCTCTCTACCAGTTGAATTGAACAGGTTTTCTGGCCCTTTTGATCATCTAAATAATGATGTAATTACTAAACTGTCTATAATAACAGGAGATATGCCTCTTAATGTTTCTGTTCAGGATGTGCGTTTAGTCTTGGCAAACGTAAATGGGAGGAAAACTGTAGGCGCCTGATAACATTTCTGAGATTATTTTAAAGAGATGTGCCTATCAATTGGCAGATGTCTTTATGAAAATATTTAATGCTTCCTTAGAGCAGGAGGTAGAGCCTTATTGCCTGAAAACATCAGTAATTGTCCCAATTCTAAAGAAATCTAGTTGTTCTTGTCTTAATGACTATTGTCCCATGGGTCCGATACCTATTGTAATAAAATGGTTTGAGAAGTTAATTTTAAACCACAATAAAAAAGTGTATTCTTTTTTCTTTCTTTTTTTTTTTTTCTTTTTTTTTTAACAGGTAAAAGGCCAAGTGCAAAACAGCTAAAAAAAGTGTATTCTGTCAGCGCTGGATAGCTACCAGTGAGGTAATCGATCCACAGACGATGTTGTTGCATTAACTTTACATTCTGTACTGACCCATTTGGAAGGTATGTTCCTATGCTTTTTATTGATTTCCGTTCAACATTTAATACAATCTTACTGATGAAACTTGTTAACGTAAATTCACTGGGGTTAAGCCCAAACCTTTGTAACTGTATTTTCCATTTCCTCGCCAATAGGCAGCAGAGAGTAAAGGTTGGTAGTTGCTACTCATTGTCATTGTTACTTAGTACAGGGGTGCCACAGAGATGTTTGCTATGCACCCGTTTGTTTACTTTATATACCTATTATTGCATCTCCTGCTTTGACGTAAACTCAGCACCTTAGTTAGGAGAATAAGGGATAGTGATCTTAGGCAGCTTATCGGCAGGATATAGGAAAGTGGGTTGGTGCAAAGACAATAATTTAGAGCTAAATGTGGATAGGACAAAGGAAATAATTGTAGATTTAAGGAGCATTAGAGAGATTAGTTATGAGCCAGTTATGATTGATGGGGCAGAGGTTGAGAGGGTACAGATGTTTTGTTTCTTGGGAACAATAATTAGGGAGGATTTTTCATGCACAGGGCACATATACAGTTTGGTGGGCAGGCAAGGCTCATCAGCGATTATACTATGAAGGGCTTTTCAGAGTGTGTGCTCCTCAGCTTCTAAAAGGCTGCTATTGAAAGCATGCTGATGTATCACATCTCTCTGTGGCAAGGGATGTGCACGGTCCATGACAGAAATTACAGAGGGTAATAAAAAAAACAAAGAAGGTTATTAAAGGTGCATATTTATGGAGTATTGAAGAACTGGGGGAGGGGAGGTTCTTTCAGAGAGGTAATAATATTCTGAAGGATAGCTCACATCCTGTGAATGCTTTGTTTACATTGTTGCCTTTTGGAATGCGATTTAGGAGTATTTCCTCTCACCAGGTCACCAGGCTGCAAAACAGCTTCTTTCCACAGTTGATATGGATTTTGCATGCTTTTTAGGGTTCATTTCAAAGTGCAGTATGTATTTACTATGCAATTTATGTGTTGTTTTTATAAAGATAGTGTTTCATGCGAGCTATGTGATGTCTTATTTGAGGGGTTGCATCTGCATTTAATTTTTATGATTTAACTTTTATGATTTTGTTATTATAAAATGATAATACATTTTTATGATTCATGATTTATTGATTTATTAGCGTTTCCCATGCATGAGGAGCACCCCAATGACACAAGTATGCTGCGAGAGGCCCACAAGCCTCCTCATTCCTCACTTTTCACACCTTCCCCATCACAGACTTATGGCATGTTAAGCAGGCAATCATATCCAGCTAGTGTTCGTCTGGCAGAAATGTAGCACCAACACAATCTGCCCTACTACCGCCTCATCTGTGACACCTTTACTTGGTGGAACTTAAAGTCAGCCATGCTGCAGAGGCTGCACCAGCAGCAGCAGCAGCAGCAGCAGCATGCTACCATTGAGTACCTATGTAAAGGTTCTTTTCACTGTGGCAGTGGCTCATCATTTAGTATATGTGCAGCATTTTGCCACCTTTTTAAGAAACAACCAGAGTGGTGAGCTGTAATGATGGAAGGATTAGTGATGCAATCCTTCTCATGTTCCTCCTGGACATTGTCTATGGCCTGATAGACCAGGCACTGGAGGCAGAGCAGGAGAAGGAAGTGGGGAAACTTGCTGCTGTTTCAGTGCCAGCAGAATGCTTTGCCTGCTGCCTCTATCCCTGTGAGGTAGAGACAGCTGGAGGTAACAGAGGACTACAAAGATAGGGGCTGGAGTGCTTGCAGTGAATGGCAGAAGAAAATGGGGCAGATTTCAAGGGAAGTTTCATACCTCCTGAACCACTGGGAGTTGTATGCAAGTGAAGTGAGATTGTTGAGCATAGGCAATTTGTGGCAAATGGGATCTTTTAAGGTCAAATGCCTCCGCATGGACTCCAAGATTTGGAGAGTGAAAGGGAGACTGCTATTGGGTGGCCTACCTTTTAAATCCCTGATACAAGTGTGGAATGGACATTCTTCTGTCACCATACCGGGGGACTCAATGCAACACTTTGAGGGGTACTGCATAAATACATCTTTATCACATTTTTTGATGGTGGCAGGATCCCCTCTGATAACCACTGTGCTTCTAATCCTTTGATTCCTGAAAGATGAAGCATTGATGCCCTCCAGCAGGCAGCACTCACAGACAGGTCCTTAACCACACCATTGCTGACTACACTCCAGCCCAGGGTTGATGCAGACATTCTTAAAAGTAAGGACCCCATTATTGATTTAGTGTTCAGGCTGGGCCCGGCAGACCAGGAAAGGAGGTGGATTAGCGAGCGCCCCCTCCTAAACCATAACTGGCCACATGTATTCAACATTAGGGGATGAATGGGCTCTGCACCCCCAACCCAAAGTACCTTGTGCCCATATTTATGGGGATAAGGGCCTCATCCCCACAACTGTGGTTGGTGGTTGTGGGGGTCTGAGGGCAGGGGGCTAATCGGAATCTGGAAGATCCCACCCCCCCATGTTAATGAGTATGGACCCATTCACCAAGAAAATGTCAAAAAGTAATAAAAACACTTACTTCTTGTGACAATTTCTTTATTTAAAGAAAAAAAACAAAAAAAAAAAAAACAGTGTTCTCCCACTGTAACTCCCTCCTCAATCACACTTCACCTGAAAAAAAAACAAATGCTCCTGCTGTCCATGAAGAACGTCTGCCTACTGCAGGCTCCTCCATCATTAGATATAATTTTTTTTAGCCGTCGATTTACTTCACCACAAGAACAATCATAGCGGCTGTTCAGCAGCTTGATTGTCATTACAGGCAGTGAGAAGGGACGTCCTCCCCTTCCGCTGCCCTCCAGTGGTTCTACCGGCTTGCCTGTGCAATCGGCGAGCCAGAAAAGGAATCCGCCTGTAGCTGGACAGCCGAGATAATTTTTTACAGTATATAGGAATAAAATTAAAAAAAATAAAAAATAAAGGGAAAGTGTAAATATAAAAAAAATAAACAATAAAAAAAAAAATTAAAGTGCCCCAGTTTCTGTGTGCTTGCACACAGAAGTGAACACATATGTACATCGCATCCACATATGTAAACTGTGATCAATTCACACACTTGAGGTATCACCGCGAAAATTAGAGCGAGAGCAACAAATCTAGCCCAAGACCTCCTCTGTAACTCTAAACATGTAACCTGTAAGTCATTTTAAAGCATTGCCTATGAAGATTTTTAAGTACCGAAGTTTGGTGCCATTCCACGAGTGTGCGCAATTTTTAAGTGCAACATGTTAGGTATCTATTTACTCGGCATAACATCATATTTCACATTATACAAAAAAATTGCGCTAACTTTTGTGTTTTGTTTCTTTTAATTCATAATTCCAAAAAAAAAAAACGCATTTGAAAATTGCTGCGCAAATACTGTGTGACGTAAAAGTTGCAATGACCACAATTTTATTCCCTAGGGTCTCTGCTAAAAAAAAAATATATATATATATATATATATATAATGTTTGGGGGTTCTGAGTAATTTCTAGCAAAAAAATGATGATTTTTACATGTAGGAGCGGAGTGCCAGAATTGGCCCGGTATGGAAATGGTTAAAGGTATTTTTCCTTTTTGCTGTTGCCCTTTAAGCATCATTAAAATCACTGCTCCTGAAAAAGTTATCATTTTTAAAATTGTTTGCATTGATACATGTCCCCCAGGGCAGTACCCAGGCCTCCATACCCCTTCTATGGCCAATTACTTGCATATAAACCTTAAAAAGGGTGCTTTTGATTTTTCCTGTTCGGCTCCCATAGACTTCAATAGGGTTCACTGTTCGGGTTAAAACTTTTCCCCATTTCGGGAGTTCTATGGCAAACCGAACAGGGGGGTGTTCAGCCCATCTCTACCAGACACTGTAAAAGTTCCATCAGTTGCCATGTTTATAATGCTTGATGCAGGGAAAATTCTGCCTTGCGTCTCAGCCTATTCTGGTGATCAGGTATTCCAAAATATGTTTCTCAAAGCATACACTCTAATGTTAATTGCTAGAAAAAAACACCTCATCTCTCCCTCTTAAATTACAGCATAAGCAGACTGCTTATGTACTACCCAGTCACTGAACACTATGGGGTTGATTTACTAAAGGAAAATACTGTGCCCTTTGCAAAGTGCTGTTGCACTCTGCAAGTGCAGTTGCTCCAGAGCTTAGTAAATGAGCAAAAACTTTGCTGACTTCCATCCTCCAATCATGTGCCAGCAAAAATCCTTTTTTTTTTCCCTTGCACGTGATTGGGTGCTCTTTGTAAAGTAAAGCCTTGCCTCATCTACTAAGCTCTGGAGCAACTACACTTGCAGAGGGCAACTGCACTTTGCAAAGTACACAGTCTATTTGCCTTTAGTAAATCAACCCCATAGTGTGGCTATTGTCTCTCAAATAATACAGTCTACTGTTTAACCATTTGCCGACCGCTCACATGGAGCGTACTGCGGCAAAGTGGCTCGTTATCGTGCAGCGACGTAGGTCTACTAAATATATGACTAAAATTGAATATATTGGATATTTTGTAACTGTCAAATAGAAAAATATTGTTATTTTTTCAAAATTGTCGCTTTTTTTATTAATATTGCAAAAAATGAAAAGTGCAGAGGTGATCAAATACCACCAAGAAAGCTCTGTTTGTGGGAAAAAAAGGACGTAAATTTCGTTTGGGTACGGCGTTGCATGACCGCGCAATTGTCAGTTAAAGTCGCACAGTGCCAAATTGCAAAAAGTGGCCTGGACGTAAAGCAGGAAAATCCTCCGGTCCTAAAGTGGTTAATTTTAGATAAAAATGACACTGTCGTTAACGCTTAAATTATGGCTCTAGCAAGCTGCTTACATACTGACTAGTCACTCTACAATATTTGTGGCTTTTGTTCAAAACCTGCCTTGTCTTTTTCTATTTGCTATCTATTCAAATGCTGACAAAGTGTCCTGAGAATGGGCAATTACTACCAAACACAACCTGAAGTTTATAGTTTTATTTTTTTTTGGGTTGTCGTTCTGAAGTGTTTTTGCGCATTATGTTTGACATTTTATTAAACATTTAGGACAATGCAGTGTGATACTGCCAAAAAGAAGCTCACAAGCTATTCTATTAAACTGTTGTGCCATTGGCCAATTTGTACAGGTGAGAGCTTTAACTTTATTTTTTTAAGAGTCAACTTTTATATTGCTTTCATATCTGTTGTGACTGCTATTTTCTCCACTCAATTACAACTGTATAAAAATATCAGGTGTTGCAACCAAAACTGCATAAAAAAGCATTTATTCCAAGTTGTAACTTATCACATTACGATGATGCTGTCAAATTTAATCCAAATGAAATGTAATAGTTAAAAATCGATAACACATCCAAAATATATGATGCCATAATAGGATGTTGCTGATGCTGTCTGTGAGAATGCTACTGTTCCATATTACCACATACAGCATATCATTTAAAGGATTGATGGTTTTTCTCCATGTCACCTTCAAATTTGCTTAACAATTAGGATCTCGCTGCTGCACAGTGCTTTTGAGAAAAAGGTTTTCCTTTTTAAAAATGTCCTGAATGGCATGGTACAAGTTTCTGAACATTACACATTTTATTTGCTCAGTCACCAGATTGCCTGCTGCCCAAAAATACACCCATTAACAAACTTATATTAAAGCCCTTGAACTAGCCAATGTACCAGTGTTTTGCACCAATTCTTCCTATCTGAAAGTATATATTTCACTGTTCCTTAAAAAATATAAAACAATACTCAGATCAAATCAGATCAAATCATGCTGAGTACTAGTTTCTTGCAGTACTTGCTTTAGTGTTTGCACACTTTCATGCATTCCCTTATTTTTTATTGACCCTAGGACTTTAAGATACCTTTATCCTTTGTTTTTATTATTACTGGAAAAAATCATACTCATTCTTTTGCTTAAACCTAATATAATATATGTATATTTTATTTCTTATATTAAATCTAATGAGTCATTTTTTCCAATAGTTTAAACAAATACATTTAATTGTTAGCTATAAATAATTGAACTTTTCACACTTTCACTAACCGCAGAATCAGATGGTTTGTGGTTTATGCAGCTGGTGTTGCAAAGTCATATTTTGTAGTGTCATATGAAAAATATTTCACTTCCCAAGCCCAAAACAGCCAGGCATTAATGAAATGCAGCAGTACAATGAGATCATATAAAGTATAGATTTCAACAGTCATACAAGAGCTACTAAAGCAACACTGAAAACCAACATATCAGGTTCTTTATTCCAGAACAGAAAATAGAGAACGTCTTCCTAAATGACTTGCTTTTACACAGTCGTAAACCACTGCCTAAAAAAGCAATGGCTTGAGTGTTAGCAGACTAAACAATTGCAACTTGGCATGGAAAGCAGTAAATAACTTCAGAAAAGTTGCGCAGTGATTTGTTCAATACCACATATGGAATATGCTTGTTTTAAAAAATAATCTGTCACCAACCCACAGCATCTTGAAAATAATTTGATTTGAAGCTTATCTAACTGCTGGGTTGTTTATTGTGTATGGGTGTAGAAGAAAACTGTAATGCATAAAGATGTAAACAGAAAGGGTAATGTAGCTGAAACTTGTTTTTTTTTTTTTTATTTGAAGGGAAAATTATGGGTTTTATAAACTAGTAAGAGGTTTAAGAAATATCCTATATGCATGAAGAAATGTAATGTTTCATGAGTTTATAAAAACAGAAGCTATAGTAGAGAGTATTTTTTATTTATTTTTTTTAACAGTTGTCCATCCAGTAGAAAAATAAACCTGTAGCTATTATTTTTTGTCTGAATTCTGTCAGTTTATACACAGCAAAAGGCTACAAAGCCGAATTCCATAAATGTTTGGTACTGTGTACAAACATATGTATGATTGCTTGTACTAGGTCTTTTACATGATGCATATTTTTTTTATTTTTTTTCAGGAGTACTGGTCCAATAATGTTGGTAAAAGGCAAAAAGCAATTGTTACAGTTCTCGAAAATACCTTAGACAGCTTTTTATTTCAATATAACTTTCTGCAATACTATGTAAACTTGTGTTTAAAGAGTTTTTCCACATAATATTTCTGCCTTAAAGAAAAACTAACGGAATGTGACTAATATGACCACACTGTAACTTTTATTTAATTCAAGGCATACAGAACATTAATTCTGAACTGCTACTTTACAATCAACTCTGTCTTGCATTATTCATGTTTTAATAAGGATTCTGTATTAAAAAGCGATTCCTGGGCATTTTTCTGTTATAAGTAACATCATAGCTCACAAATGTCCATGAATACAAAACATTAGTACACAAATGAAAATAAATGCCACTTACACAACTAATTAAACATGAAAAAAGGCAAAAAATGTTATTAGCATACACAGATTAAATGAAAAGTACAACATAAAGGACAGGCTTGAGGATGCTTTCCAACCATACTGTTTGTTTGGAAAGAAATGTTTGGTGACTAGAACTAGCAAAATACAAATGTACAGGCACCTCATATAGGCTGGAGGAAAAGGAGTAGGTGTAGTTTGTTGCAAGTGTATGGCTTGGATGTGTACCCATGGCATGCTGACCATGTGCCCAATTGCGTGTTTACTTATTTTTACTGTAAATCCATTCAAACAAATGACAAGAATGAATGGAAAAAGGGAAAGGGGTTTCAAGGGACCCCATTTTCCTACTTTTTCCTCATGGGAGGGCTGCAGATAGGCAGTTTCTAGTTCCCCCTGTATAGAGCGTTCAGGCGGGAGATACGGAGGTAGGATGATTCTGATTGGCTAGAATAGCTGCCTGCGGAAGGTCAGGTGACCGAAGTTTCTGGAGAAACCCGAAGCGGAGGGAGGAGAGAAGTGGCTGCGGCGCTGCCTGGAGCTAACGGCAGACGAAGAGACTGAAGACAAAGGGCCTCAAAGAAGAGACGTGGCTGAAGAAAAGAAGAGGACCGCTGAAGAAGAAGTCAGTGGTGACGGAAGAAGAGGCGGGAAGAGAGGCAGGCCAAGCGGAGGACGGCGGGGCAAAAAGGAAGCGGCTGCGGGAGAAGTTATGCCGAACCGGAGCGTCGCAGGACCGGGACTGGAACAACAGGAGAGTGCTGCAACTACCGAAGAGCGGCTGAAGAGAAGAAGGACGCCAAGAAGACAATTCAGTCCGCCGGTTGAAGAACGGAAGGCGGGAAGACGACGGGGAAGACAAGAAGCAGTGAGAGAAGAGGAGGCGGGTGCAGCGTCGTGGCAACATGAAGTAACAGAGGCAGGGGCTGTCGGAGGGAGGTCCACTGATGGCCTCAGTGGCAGCTGCCGGAGAAGCGATAGAGAAGAAAGCCCTTTGTATTGGCCGGCAGAAGAAATGCAGGTTTTGGAAGAACCGGGTACTGCCGGGCCGGGTGAGTTAAATTTGGCTATATTTGAAAACTTGAATCAGTCCCTGAATCTAATAGTCAATTCTTTAAATAGTTTACACAGTAAAGTACAACCAGAGAATGTGTCTTCAGTGTGGCAAAATCCTGAGGAGGTGAAATTAGTGCCAGAGAGGTCAACAGGTTTCAAGGATAAAGTACCTGGAATTGTGTTGAAGGAAACAATGCCCTGTTCACCATCTCCTCTAGGTTTTCACCTGAGTGCAGGTATTAAGGAGAAAAATTGGAATGAGGAATTCGTGGATATCCTGTCCCTACTTCCATCCAGCAAGGAATTCCTAAAGCCAGAGAAAAATGATGAGGATAGGAGAAGACCGGTGGCTAAATATTTTAGTAATTGGCTGCAGGCTTTCTGCATATTTGCAGGTGTATTGTGTGAAAAACAGCCTGGCAAAGCAGCGGGGCTTTTTCATCATGTGGAAATCATACTTGAAGCATACAAGAATTTTGGAGGCTTTGGTTGGTTTTCATACGATTAATCTTTCCGACAAAAGTTGTCTGTACATAAAGAGCTACAGTGGGGTTGTAAAGATGTGGGTCTGTGGCTTAACCTGCTAATCCCACAAAGACCGCAAATTGCCAGACAATTAAGTGTAGGAGCTAATCAGGTCACAAGTTATAAGAAAGGTATATGCTTTGCATTTAATGACTCTCATTGTAAGTGGCTACATAATTGCCATTTTAGACACGAATGCGCTTTTTGTGCAGGAGCACATAGCGTGTCTAAGTGCTTTAAAAAGATGGCAGCCAATGCTCAATCAGGAAAAGAGCCATTTCTTAAGGGGCAAACTCCTGGTGAACCTGCAAGAAATGCAAACCTGGCTGTGCAAATACCCAGATCAACAGATGGCCAACATACTTTTTGAGGGTTTTGCAGAGGGTTTTAGACCTATCTTTGAAGGAAAAGGTTGTGTACGGGTGAGAAATTTAAAGTCAATTGAGGATTTATCGCATATAGTAGAAGACAAAATAAATAAAGAAATTGCAGCGGGAATTTCACCTTTAGGTATCCTTCCAAAGAAAGAGACGAATAAATTTAGGCTAATTCATCACTTATCTTTTCCCTTGGGCAGTTCCCTTAATGACCAGATAGATCTGAGCGATTGCTCGGTGGAATATGCTTCATTCGAACAGGCGAAAGCTTTGTTGAGGGAACTGGGCAAAGGAGCACTGATGAGCAAGGCGGATATTTTGTCAGCATTTAGGTTGTTACCTATTCATCCGAGTTGTTTCAACTCGCTGGGATTCATGTTCAAAGATAGATTTTATTTTGACATGTTTCTCCCTATGGGGTGTTCTTTATCTTGTGCATATTTTGAAACATTCGCCACCTTTCTGGAATGGGTTCTGAAAGAAAAATCAGGTTCCAAATATACAATGCATTATCTGGACGATTTTTTATTTTTGGGTCCAAAGAATTCGAGTGGCTGTTTAAATTTATTAAAATTGTTCAGAGATATTTGTACAACTTTCCTTTGTACAACCTGAACCTCTTTTCAGATGTTTGCTTATACCACGTGCTCCAGAAGAAGCTTACCATGTTAAGCGAAACATGTAGGGCAACTGGGATTTAACTCAACATCTGTTCATTCATACTGTACAGACGACCTTTGGAGACGGTCATTATCCCTCTCTATGGCCGCCTTATGAACACAGGTTACTTTGTGATATATGCGATTGTTGTCACAACCCTAACTACCCAGTAGGTTGTGCGATCACATTTGCACATGGTTTTGAGGCTTTGCTGCCTGATTTTATTGTATGTAAATTCTATGTGAAGTTTTGTATATTTCTTTTTTGTTTCTGTTTAAATATATTTTTCTGTGATTCTTTCAATAAAATATACCTTTTTAATACCGGTGCCAATAAAGTCCAAAAGTTCTTCCTCTTCTACTTTCCAATTCCATTATCAAGGATGTGGCACCTATAACTATCTTTTTGCTCCTAGGTATCCTGCGACCTAAGAGCGCATATACAAACTTCTTGGTCACATGTTAACAAAACCTTATACGGAGTATCTTATTTTATGAAGCTGAAGGGATTTAAGTCTATATTATCCTTCTTTTCAGTACAGCAGGTTTTAAAAGGATACAAAAAGAAACAAACTAGAATAAATTATCAGGGTCCAATCTCTGTGAATAACCTAATAGATATTTGTAAATATGCTGATAAAGTATGTTTTTCAGAATATGAAGTTAAACTGTTGAGGGCAGCATTTTCAGTTTGTTTTTTTGCAGCCTTACGAATATCAGAATTAGTTCCTAGATCAAAAAGAGATGAGGGTGGTTTGTTATTTGAAGATGTAGTTTTGGAAAAGGATACATTAAAATTATTTTTGCGTAAGTCTAAGACAGACCAGTCAGGCAAAGGGACATGGATATTACTGGGGAGGTGTGCAGTGGGATCCATATGCCCGATAAAAACATTGAAGGCATATTTAGAAGTGAGGCCTGGAAAGGGGTCACGGCTCTTTATTCATAGAGACTTGTCTCCTCTGACTGGTTTTCAATTTCAGAGAATTTTCTCAAAAATTTTATCTGTCTTAGGGCTGTGCAATAAAGGCTTATCTTGTCACTCATTCAGAATTGGGGCAGCCACAGCTGCGGCAAATTTAGGGATGGGAAGTGATACCATAAAGAAAATTGGCAAATGTCTATCAGGGATATGTTAGATCTAACTATGTGCATTCTAATTCCAGGTAAGAAGTTAATAGTTTGGATCGTTGGGCACTCTTATGTCCGCTGGGCCCACAAAAGAGCTGCAGAAAGAATTTATGGAACTAATCTGGATCTGGACCCAAGTTTATTTGAATTATATTGGTGTGGTAAGGGAGGGATGATCTGGGACAATCTGATGACCGAGCTAGGCAGACTGAGTTATGGTTGGCCATTACCGGACGTACTATTAATTCACCTAGGAGGTAATGACATCGGGAAAATAAAGACGGTGAGACTATTATTTAGTTCAATCTTATTTTATTGAAAGAGAAGGGTTTTACAGAGTTAGGGGAGAAGCAAGGGGGTATGAAACAAATAAATTGTTCAGGTATGACATATGGTAAACTGTGAGAAAATGCATACAACAATCAATATCGATAAGTGCAAATAAGGAACTCAAACCGCCAGGTCCAGCAGCAGCACAAGAAAACAGCAACTTGGGGTGTCAGGTGGTAACATAATTAAGAGAAAAGTCAAGGAAAGGCCAACACCAGTATAAACACTTTCATGGCTGGCGTCACTTGAGGAGATTGTGGGAAGTGTGGTAGGCATTGATAAATTAGGCATTGATAAATATCCCGGCTTTCCATTGAGGAGCGCCTAAAAACAACAAATAAGTAAAGGAGGATTGCCTTATGGTGTCAACGGTACAGCCAGAGAGGGGAATAAAGGTAAGAGGATGGGATAAAGCAGGAGAATGTAAAGAGGTATGTCAAGGGGGCAAAGAAGGTGGACGAAATCAGGATGGGCCGCCCACGTCCCACTACTGCCCCCCACCACCAGGTAGCACAGACGTCTCGAGCCAGGACTGAAAGGCGTCCGAACACCGAAACATGTCCCAGGACCTCCAAGCAGCAGAGAATTGGTCCTCCCTGCCCCCCTCTCGCGCCAACAGGTTTTCCATGTCTCTAAGCCGGTCCAGTTCCAGAGCCCACTCAAGTTTAGAGGGTACCTGCTTGGACCTCCAGTGAGACTATTATTTAAAATATGTTTTGTCATCAAAAAATGGAAGGCTTTTTCCCCGGGTATGGTCGTCATATTTTCTGAGATCATCCCTCGACTTATTTGGTTGCAAGATAAGGTAGGAAAGGTATTTGAGAAAATGAGGAGAAGAATTAATCATAGACTAGAGAAATTCATGAGTGTGGGTTATGGCATATCCTTTAGGCATGTGGATTTGGAAGGGGGTATTCTGGGCCTGTATTGGAAGGATGGGATACATCTTTCGGATATAGGTTTGGATATAATGAATTTAGGCTTCCAGACAGCAGTAGAATTGGCCGCGGGCTGGTGGGGTAGTCAGGAGGTTAGTACCTCCTGACTTAGTGGACGAGTCTTTATATGGTTAAGTGATAACCCGAGCGTCAAAGCTGAGTAGTTGTGTTATGTATTGCAAAGTTATGCTAATGGTAAAAGTGAAAAAATTATTGATTGATGGATTAATGAGTTAATTAATTTATAAACCAATAAATAAAGGCCGTGGCCAAGTTATTATCCAATAAAGCTGTCTGGTGTAAGTTATTTATTAATCTATAATATAGATGCTTGCCATCCCATGAATGGAAAAAGGGAAAGGGGTTTCAAGGGACCCCATTTTCCTACTTTTTCCTCATGGGAGGGCTGCAGATAGGCAGTTTCTAGTTCCCCCTGTATAGAGTGTTCAGGCGGGAGATACGGAGGTAGGAAGATTCTGATTGGCTAGAATAGCTGCCTGCGGAAGGTCAGGTGACCGAAGTTTCTGGAACCGAGGAAGGCTATATATAGGAGTGGGAGCGAGGGCGCGGAGTCAGTCGCCTCAGAAGATCAGCCGGAGCGGAGCTTCCCGCCCGCCCGCCCGCCCAAGTATATAATAAAGAATGAATATCAAGTCACGGCCTTATAAATTTATGTGGTAGGGTCACCTTTTTCGAAAGGGGGACTTGAAGTGGAGGAGTCTTTATATGGTTAAGTGATAACCCGAGCGTCAAAGCTGGGTAGTTGTGTTATCTATTGCAAAGTTATGCTAATGGTAAAAGTGAAAAAATTATTGATTGATGGATTAATGAGTTAATTAATTTATAAACCAATAAATAAAGGCCGTGGCCAAGTTATTATCCAATAAAGCTGTCTGGTGTAAGTTATTTATTAATCTATAATTTAGATGCTTGCCATCCCATATATAAAGGGAACCTGTGCCCAAAACATGCACGCTATAGTTTTTACATATTCTGAACAATTTGTTAAAGCACTTTAAAAAAATCCTTTATTGACTTCTAAATCTGAAGGCATTGTGGAAATATTCATATTCAAACTGCTTTACAGAAGTGCTGATATTTTTGCTTATTTCTTATTACTTCTTATTGCACCAGCATCTTGGCAGCCTGCCAGACTTCAACTCACAGAAGAAGTGATTCTAAGCTGTCAGAAACTGATTTAACTGATTTTTTTCTTTGGCATATACTCAGACTGGAATGTGACCTTCGTCACTAAGCTCTGATGGTTGTGATGGTTTCCCAAAATTAAAGTTTCCCTTTGTTGTTTGCTCTTTTTCGTTGAAATGCTGATGGACTTTAACAGGAGGCTGCAAGATCTTCTTCCTTAAAGTCATTTGAAAACTCCTCCTGTAACTGACTGGATGGCTAACACACTATTTTAATCAGTGTTAAGTGTATCTTCATGCTCACACGGTTTCATAAACGCTCAGAAATTATGTACTGTGACTACCACACCCCTGACACACCTTGGGGTGTAAATTGGAAGGTCTCCTTTTTTCTTTTGGTTCTAAAGTGGGTTTAAGCCTATTGCATTTCAATATTTCCTGCTCATTGCCTATAAATTTATAAAGGTGCTGAGGATCTCCTAACCTTTTCCTTTGAATTGATTTAGGACTATTACCCTTCCACTTTCCAGACTTATGATTTCTCCCTTATCTTCAGTTACATGTACTGCTGAAAGGCCCTGTATACTTCTTGAGGGATTATTTTTTCTCAGGTACATCCATATTATGGACCTCTCTTTTTCTAAACTTGATGGCCTCATAGGGTTCAGATTGTTAAATTTGTTATTTGGATATACCCTGTTTATCCAGCCTCCCTTTCCTTGATGTCAAAGATTAAGGGTGTTCCACATAAGCTTTTGGCTGTTGACTTGCTGGTCTTTTTGTATGCATGTACCTTATTTACCCACTCTTCCTTTTCCTGAGGTCAAGAGTTAAGGATATCCACCTTAAGCCTACAACTGTTAACTTTGTCCAACCTTTTTTTGTCTGCAGTCGAGTATTAGGTATACTAGATTTCAACCTTTACCCCAGTAAACAGCCTATATTGTTGACCATCTTAGCGCTTGGTCTAAGCTTTTTTCTTCTGTTTAGGTAGTTTTTATTCCACCTGTATTCTTTATGGTAGAGTATTTATGGTCCACCACATTATTATTTGAGGTCCATCATTCTTTTGGGCAGCAGTTTACCTGTCCAGGTCTGGAACACCAGGTTATTTCATGGTGTCCTTTGGTCACGGAATGTTCCATATGGGATTTTGCTTGCCTTTTTTTCATCTAGACATCGTTTCCTTCAGATCCCCTTGTAGCAAGAATTCCACATCTGTTAGATTTCTCAATGTCTGTTGTCAATCTCTCTTTTGGACTACATTGTAATGTTCCAAATGCAATAGGAATAAGTTATATTCCTGTGTCCCTCATGGGCCGATAAAGAAAATAAGACTCCTGTACTTACTATAAAATCTTCTTTCTTGAAGTCCATTAAGGTTCACAGGTTCGGCCTTTCAGTGTACTGCTTGCTCTCTAACTGAGGCATGACGGCTAAAGATGGGTTTATATGAAGTTTGTTTTAATGTCTTATTGTTTGCAAGTGTAAAAAATCATCTGAGGGCGGCAGTATAACCGAAATGTCTAAAAATATTCTACATTCCTGTGTTCCTCAATAGACTTCAAGAAAAAGATCTTACAGTAATTCTGTTTGCTGCTTTTGAAGAATATGTGAATACTTTAATATCCATAATATAGGCAAGTTTTCTATTCAAAAAAATTAAAGAGTTTACTCTATAACCCAAAAAGGAAGAATAGTGGGCTGCATTTCTCAAAATTTAAAACAGTCAGATTTAATCCTCTTTTGTAAACTAGCGGTGGAAGAAAAGCTTGAACCTGGATTACCTATGTGGAAATACAGACAGTGCTTTTTATATTTTAAAGGATAAGTGTCATTATATGACAATGACATTATGAGCACCCAGACAATGCTTATTATATTTTAAAGGATAAATGTCATTATGTTTTTTTTTGACTAAAGAAAATATTGTGTACAGTTGTTTGTCACAGAAGCAATGGGGCTTGGAAACAAAGCAAGTGGAAACTGTTTTGGAGTTGTCTATCTTGCACAGTTACCCCAGCTCCTCTTAGACATTTATTAGTATTAGAATATGTTGTCTATATACAGTACATTCCGCTTTATTATTTTAAATTACAATTTTTCAAATTAATCTTTTGTGGAAGGCATGTTTTTGTCTGTTTTTAATCCTGGTCATTTATTTTCTGTAGTTAATTTCTGATGCATATGTTTTAAGGTCACACACTGAAGCTTAAATATGACCTTCTAAATATCCACCTTCCCTTGAGCAAGTCATTTTAAAGTCTTTTTTTCTGAATTAAAAACAACTTGGAAAGTTCTATGTTAAATGGACTATCCCATAAGGAGTAAGAAGGGAAATTATTTCAACAGAACACTAAGGGAATACACATTTCCTCAATAGATGCAGTAATACGGTACCTGTATAAAGAACGACATACAATTTATGCAGATTACATTATATAGGGTAGGCTTTAGGTGGAGGATCCCTTTACCTGGATCAAAGTTCTCAGAGTATGATTTTGGCCACCTTTAGGATGGTAAAAATTCTATCACCAAGGCCTCTCTAAAAAAGAGGAACCTGATTTTTACATACCTGACATAGAATATCACAGAAAGTCCACTTTACAGGAAACCACATTGTTAACATTAGGATATTATGTAGCATTTATCCAATGGTAGCTTTAAGGATTGTGGGATAACCCTTAAAAAATCATTCGAATTCTTTTGAAAGAGAGCCATAAATAGTAGAAAGTAAATCTAATTGCATGACTATTTTATAGACATCCTATTTCATTGGATGAACCCCTTTCTAACAGCCGTACGCACATATGTGTATGCACAGATTGGGTGTTATGCTGGGCTGCCACATTTATGCATACCTATGTTTGTGCTAGGAGTTTGCTTGACTGAATGCAGCCAGAACTTAAACTGAGCTGTCACTGAGAGCTCCTAGTCAGAGTAACAATCAGGAGCCAGTAGGATGGGCTCCAAGTCACATAATTGCTGAGGTAGCCAATCACAGTGATTGCTTGTTTGAGAGGCCTCCCCTTTACTATTCTCCTTAGAACATTTATCAGGAGAACAAGTAGCTCTCTAGAAAAGTGAAAAAAAGTCTGTAAAAAAAAGGAAAAAAAAAACTAAAACAGTTAGATCAGGACTACATCTGTTTCAGTGTAAGTGTAAGTGGTAAGTGGTCAGTGTCAGTACTAGAATCAGCATCAGTGCCAGTGTTAGTGTCAATGTCTTTTAAGTAGGTTAAAAAAGGTTTTACAGCTAGTGTCTGTGGAAATGTCAGCACCAGTGTTAGAGCTGGTTCACACTACCACTACCAGAAAGTCGCCCCGTGACTTGAAGAGACTTGTTTAGAGACTTGGAAGAGACTTGGAAGAGACTTGTGCACTACTTTGAAGAGACAGGCGACTTTGTCTGTGGGGAATGCCTGGCTAATCTCTTTCTTCTTCCTGGAAAGTCTGATAACAAGTCGTGTCAATTAAGATAAGGAGGCAACTCCCATTGAAGTATATGGGACAGTCGGATCACAGGTCGCTTCAAAGTAGTACAGGACCCTTTTCTGAAGTCGGAGCAACTTCAGTAGTGCCAATTAAGACGGCACTGATTGATTAACATTGCTTTTGTTATGTCAAGCTACCTGGGGCAACACAAGTTGCCTCACAAGTCGCGCTAGTGTGAATGGGCTCTTAATGTCAGTGTTTGTGTGTTTTAGGTAGGATATAAAAAAACAAGAAACAAAATGCACACTATTGTTTCTGGGCCCCACTATGGGTATAAACAACAAACAATACACACATACAGTATGTGATATCTCCATGCATGTTAGGAGTAGGCAAACTCATTTTGAGTTGTTTATTGGTGGTGGGATATGGTAATGATAAGTAATATACTGTATAGCTAAAATGTTTAAAATAATTTTTGGGGGGGGGGGGCAGTTTTACATTAAGCACTTTCAGACCGCCTAACGCCTATTTACGCTGGCCGTTTAAAGCTAAATACCGAGGTTATGGCAGTAGATAGCTGCCATAACCCTGGTGTTTTTTTAAACGGCAGGCAGTCGGCTTTCAGATAAGGGTAGTCCCAGCAGCAGATTCGCCGCTGGATCACCCTCCCGCCGCGTCCTGGCCATTTCCCCGCTTACCGGACCCACCAGCAGTGGGGAAAACGATCCGGTCTGCGCTCCTCACAGACAGGAAGTCGAGTGAGGGCAACCTGGCCCTCACTGGACTCTATGGTCTTGGAGGATGTCAGACGTCGTTGCCTAGCAACCAATTTAAAGGGCTGATTTTTTCTAACATTTTTTTTTCTTTTTTAGAACTTGTGAAGTCTAAAGGCTTTTTGACCCCAGATCTCACAATAAAGAGGTCCTGTCATGCCTATTTCTATTATAAAGGAATGTTTACAATCCCATTTAATAGGAATACAAATTATAACATTTTATTTTTTTTTAAAAACTGTGTAAAAATAAAAAATAATAAATAAAATAAATAAATAGGAAAAAAAAATTTAAAGCGCTATGTCCTCGTTAGCTCGCGTGCAAAAGCAAACGCATATGGAAGCCCTGCCCACATATGTAAACAATGTTAAAACCACACATGTGAGGTATCGCCGCGATCGATAAAGCAAGAGCAATAATTTGAGCCCTAGACCTCCTCTGTAACTTTAAGCTGGTAACCTGTAAAATGTTTTTAATGTGTCGCCTATGGGGATTTTTAAGTACCAAGGTTTGTCGCCATTCCGCGAGCGAGCGCAATTTTAAAGCATGACATATTGGGTATATATTTACTCGGCGTAATATTATCTTTCACATTGTGGAAAAAAATTGGGCTAACTTTACTGTTTTTTTATTTTTTAATTCAAAAAAGTGAATTTTTTCCCCAAAAATTGAGTTTGGAAGACAGCTGCGCAAATACGGTGTGATAAAAAATATTGCAACGATCTCCATTTTATTTTCAAGGGTCTCTGATAAAAAAATATATATATATATATATATAATGTTTGGGGGTTCTAAGTGTCAAAAATAGGCCATGTCCTTAAGTGGTTAAGTAGTTGCTAAACTATGTACAGTTTTTTTTTTAACACATGCAAAAGTTGTAAAACTGGGTTCAAGCATTAAAGGGGTATTAACCCCTTGTTGCCCAGGGCAATTTTCAAATTTTCACAGGCACGTTAAAATCAGCTTTTTGTCTAGAAAATTATTTATAATCTCCAAACACTATATATTTTTTGAGAGCAGAGGCTATGGAGAAAAAAACAGTGGCTTTTGTAATTAGTATGTCACGTGATATTTGCACAGCCATTTATCAAATGCAAATTTTCAGGAAAAAATACACTAAAATTAATTTTACTGTCAACAAACACAATATTATACCAATTTTTTTCATAAAAGATAAAATATGATGTTATGGCAAGTAAATAGATACCAAACATGTCAAGATTTAAAATTGCACATGCCTGTGAAATGGTAAAAACCACAGAACCTAAAATTAAGGTTGCACTTTAAAAGCCTTTACAGATTGTCAGTTTAGAGGTAATCGCGAATTATGGCCCTAGAGATATTGCTCTCATATGTTCATAGCGATCCCTCTTATGTGTGGTGCTGTTTACATATGCTACTGGGCTTTCATGCGTTTCCATTTGTGTGTATGTGCAGAAGGATGGGGGGTGAAAAAAAAAAAAAGGGAAAATAGTATAAATGTTGCCAAGGAGTCCAGATAACCTAGGATGACATGGATGGCATGCAGGAGATTCCTGAAGGATTTTTTTTTCACTTGTGTCACGTATGCACATATATTTAGTTTATTTCTTTCACAGGCATTTCCTGTATTTTTATTGCACCCAATGCACTTATTATAATATACATATTTTCTGCTGTATTAGCTAATTTTTTATCACGTTTGTATGCACTTCTTCATAGTTTGTTTTGCACTGCCTCGTCACCCATCTGTATGACTTCCTTAGTCACTTCACCCCACTTTTCTGGGACATGATAATCCTGGGCACTCCTGCGTTCTCTTCAATATTTTCTCTTTTTTTATCAGTCACTTATTATTAGATTCTATAGTCAGTGCACCTAGGTACACCTCATTTTTCCCATTCATAATTATTATTGTCAAATGACCTCATGGCACACTTTTTCTTTTTCTCATTTCTCCTTTATAAGGCTGATTTGGCTTTGCTTCAATTCCAGGATCCCACATAGACAGCACATTGGTTTGTGTTTATGTCTGGGGGCACCGGCAGCCTGCTTTTGGCTTGATTTTCCTCCCCTCCCCAACACCCGGAAGGAAGCCAATTTGTTAAGAGACAGACTCTTAGCAAGAGGATCTCCTTTCTCTCTTTTCCAGTCTCACTAAAATCATGAAAAAAATATGCCTTACATTGGCATATCAAGTCCTTTGAGAGGTATATCACAGAGTAGGGAATGACCAATATTGGTTTTTCATTGCCGATACCAATATTTTGACCATCGCATATCGGTATCGGCCGATATGGGCTGATATTTTGTACATCCTATGTCAGGGTCTAAGACTAGTCTTCTCCTCCAACCATTAGGTAGTGATGCTCATGTAAGGGTAAAATGATGTCACATAGCATAATTCCATTTACAAATGTTATTGAATATGCCATTCACATATGTACAAATTAAAGTTATAAGTAATTCCACATTAGCAGATCTGCTGGCAGATCAGTATCTCTCCCCACTTGCTGTAAGTTAAACCCGGGTGATACCACTCCGTTCGGCATCCACTCAATACTGCTCTGTCTCCATCTCCCACCCACCCGATACCAATCCGTCTCTCACCCACTTGCCGTAAGTGACACCCGGGTGATACCGCTCCGTCTGGCATATGATCTCGGAGGTCGCATGGTCACGCCTGGCGTGGCCACGCACGTGACCTCCAAGATTGGAAAAGTGTACCAAACAGGAAATAGAACCAGATTTCACAAACCTGATTTCAAAGCCCTTCGAGATCTAAACCTCTTATAGCATAAAAAAAGTGAAACAACGTGCGAAACATGGGAAGAGGAGGAAGATTCTGATAGTGAGAACAATGAAGGAATGGAGGGTAATGAGATCCCCCATAAAAAATTCCACAAAAAAATCACATACATTTCTACCACTTAATTTAAACCCAGCTTTGGCCTTGTTTGTTAGGTTGACTACCAAAAAAAATTGAAGGCACCCTGACAATATCACCAAAAATCTAAATTCCAAAAAACAAATTGCCCTAAAAACACTAAAAGATAACAACAAGATAACAATCAAACCTTTAGATAAAGGGGGGCAATTTAGTCCTAATGGATAATAAAATGTACGAAAATATGTTTGAAAATCCTCAAGGATCAGAAATGTTATTGTACAATCTCTGCTTTCTTAGTTAAAAGATTCAATCAAGAATTCTATCTACTAGTAGATGAAGCTCTAAAAGAAGGTATTATCACCAAAGATATGTGGGAATACATTAGGATTAAAGGCCCCCATATACCTACTTTTTTATGCTCTTCCAAAGGTACACAAGAACTTGACTAATACACCGGAAAGACCCATTATATCAGGAAATGGATGTATCTTGGAGGGGATTAGCCAAGTAATAGATGCTTACTTGAGACCACATGTTATGAGCCTTCTGTCCTATACCAAGTATACCATCCATTTATTACAGATAATTGAAAACATGGAAACTCCAAAATCAGCAATTCTCGTCCCTATTGACGTAGAATCGCTTTATGGTAGCATCCCAAATGACAAAGGGGTGGCTGCCATTAAACAAATTCTTCAACAAAGAAGCACTTATGAGTTGAAGTTTAATGCCTTTATAGTACAAATGCTGGATTATATCCTATGGCATAATGTGTTTCTGTTTCAGGGGTCCCACTACATCCAGGTACAGGGTGTAGCCATAGGTACTTGTTGTGCACTCTTCTATGCAAACCTGTACAAGGGGGGGTGGGAAAAAGACTTCTTGGCAGACGACTCATTATCTATGTACACTCAACACATTGTTTTGTGACAAAGGTACATTGATGATATATTTATTGTGTGGGATGGTCCTGAATCTAAACGTAAATCATGTTTGAATTGCATGAATCAGAATGATTTGAACTTGTTTTTACAATGACTTATGCTTTTCATAGAGTCAATTTTTTAGATATTTGTTTCTCCAAAGAACAAAATTGTGTTCTCAGGAGTAGGCTCTTTCAGGAAGGAAACTGCCGGCAACACTCTGTTACATGTCGACAGTTTCTATCCTAAGCCTCTGAAAATATCTATAGTATTCTATACCCTATAGTCAGTTTTTTCTGATTAATCACTTGCCTACAGTGCACTTTCACCCCTTCCTGCCCAGTCCAATATTCAGCTTTCAGTGCTGTCACATTTTGAATGACAATTGCGTGGTCATGCTACACTGTACCCATATGAAATTATTATCATTTTTTTTCACACAAATAGAGCTTTCTTTTGGTGGTATTTAATCACCTCTGGGTTTTTTATTTCTTACAAAAAAAAGAAAACAGACAGAACATTTTTCTTATTTTCTGTGAGTAAATTTTGAAAATAAATACATTTTTCTCCTTCACTGATGTGCGCTGATGAGGAGGCACTGAGGGGCACTGATAGGCTGCACTGATGGGCACTGATGAGGTGGCACTTATGGGCACTGGTGAGGTGCCACTTATGGGCACTGATGAGGTGGCACTGATGAGGAGGTACTAATAACCGCACTGATGGGCACTGATAGGCGGCACTGATGAGGAGGTACTAATAACCGCACTGATGGGCAATGATAGGCAGTACTGATGAGCACTGATAGGTGGCACTTATGGGCATTGAGAGGTGGCACTGATGGGCACTGAGAGGCGACACTTACAGGCATTGACAGGCAGCACTGATGGAAACTGACGGGTGTCACTGATGGGCACTGATGGGTGGCACTGATGATCACTGATGGGCAGCACTGATGGACACTGATGGGCAGCACCATCAGTGCCCACAATCAATGCCCATAGTGCTGCCAGTCAGTGCCCAATAGTGCCTAGATGAACAGGCACTGATGGGCACTGACTGGCAGTACTATGGGCACTGATTGTGGGCACTGATGGCGGGCACTGTGGGCACTATTGGTAGGCAGTAATTGGCACTTTATTTACATTGTATAATCAGGCTGTTCTGGTGCTCCATCATATGACGGCGTCCCAGAACAATAGCTACACCATTCTGCCATCATTTGACGGTGGGCGTGTAGCAAGTGGTTAAACGTATTTGTACCACCAATGAAGACTTCCAAAGGGAAGTGAAGGAACTAATTCAAAGATTACTTACCAGGGGTTACACCAAGTCCTCCCTAAAAAAAAAAAACGTTCAATCGTGTCACATACACTGAGAGGAAAGATCTTTTTTTTAAACCTACAAAAATTAACAAACAGGACAACGCTTCAAGAATCATTATGGGATATTCAAATCAACATGAGAGAGTAAGGAAAATTCTTTAAAAACATTTTTCCATGCTCACCGAGGACCCCACCTTGCCGAGTTTGGTTACAAAAAAAAACTCTCATTACATACAAAAAGGCAGGATCCATTGGAAAATATCTTACCCAAAAAGAATACAAAGGATAATTAAGAAAAGTCCCCTGCAAGACACTTTTCCATGTGGGTCATGCTCTTTCTGTCCAGTAATTAAAAGCAATAAATAATTAACCCCTCCCCAATGGTAAACTATTTTATGCAAAAAATTGTCAAACCAAAGGCATGGTATACTTAACTCAGTGCCAATGTGGCTCCTTTTTTTTTTTTTTTTTTAGGGAAGACATGACTAGAATTGGGACAAAGAGTCAGAAAACATTTGCATAGCATTAGAATTGGTAACCTATACCTTAGATTTAGACTACCATATTAATTGAAAGTTTGGGAATGTAGAGGGATTTATGTGTCAGAATTTATGTATTCATTATATATATTTTTTTTTGTAACTTTTGTTTTTTTTCTTAGATTTATATCTGTGCTTCTCCTGAGGAAGCGAGCTGTGTACCTCGCGAAATGCACAGAGATATATACAGCACAGATTGTCCAAAATTGTTCAAATGTATACGCAATGACATAAATCTTATTTATGTATTATTTTTTTCACTGATGAATTTACCTGGTAATCATGTATCATGATTTGATTTTAAATGTATGTGATTTCATCTAACAAATGTATGTATTTTTAATTTGTGGATTGTGTCTCTTTAAAAGTTCCATTGGCCACTGTACTATCTGGGACTGAGACACACCCTGATCCCATATATATCAGCTTCTCCTTTCAATATCTCCCTCCTGATTGGCTGAAACACAACAGCGGCACTATTGGCTCGTGTGGCTGTCAATCAAAGTCAGTTTGCATATCGGGAGAGAGAGGGAGCAGGGCCGAAGCGCAGCTCCGTGTCTGAATGGACACACAGAGCTGCAGCTTGGCTTGGGTGCCCCCATAGCAAGCCCATTTTTCACTGTGATGTTATTTAAGTCTGTATAATCTAGACAAGGCAAAAGAGATTGACCATTCTTTTCCACAAAATAAATGGAGGAGAAGTGGATGGTGGAATGAAACCGTTGCTGAGGCTGTCATCCAGATATTCCTTGAATGCCTCAAGCTCGCAAAAATATGCCCAAAATAAATTTCCCTGGGTAGAAGTTTAATGGGGCAGTTGTAAGGTCTGTGTGGTGGCAAGATGTCTGTACATAGTAAAGCTGAAGTCAGGACTGGGAGTCTGGGCAGGCAATGTTCTTGGCAATAGGGGACTGAAAGTTCACTTCTCCTATGTGGGTTATAGGCCTGGAGTCAGGGCATGCCCAGGATGACAAGATACAGGGGGGATCAGATGAAATCCAGGCATAACAGTTCTTTGTTATTCCAACAAAAAGCTGGCCACTCGGTGCTTCTTCTTAAAACAAACTTTTATTGGTGCACAACAGCAATGACAGCGTCTATAAATTCTAACGCGTTTCGGCCATAGCCTTCCTTATAGCATACATGAAAAATGATAAAACCAAATATATATACTCTAGTACAGCCCCTCACACTCACAGGGGTGTGTTACTAAATTTAACCACTTAAGCCCCAGAGGATTTTCCTGCTAAACGACCAGGGGGTATTTTGCGATTCGGCACTGTGTGACTTTAACGGACAATTGTGCGGTTGTGCGACGCTGTACCTAAACGAATTTGACGTCCTTTTTTTCCCACAAACAGAGCTTTCTTTTGGTGGTATTTGATCACCCGTGCGATTTTTACTTTTTGCGCTATAAACAAAAAAAGAGCGTACATTTTGCAAAAATAACAATATTTTTCACATTTTTTTATATGAAATTCCCTAAAAAAAATGTAAAAATCAAAATTTTTTAACATTTTCGGCCAATTTGTTTTATGCTACCTATGTTTGGTAAAAAAAATCGCAAAAAGCGTATTTTGATTGGTTTGCGCAAAAGTTATCACGTTTACTAACAAAGGGAAAGATTTTTGTCATTTTTGTTGTTTTTTTTTTTAACATGTAATGGCGGCGATCTGCGATTTTTTTTGCGGTACTGCGACATTGCGGCGGACAGATTGGACCCTTGACTGACATTTTTGACACTTTTGGGGTTACCAGTGACATTTCTACAGTAATCAGTGCTATACATATGCACTGTTACTGTAAAAATACACTGGTAGTGAAGGGGTTAACTTTATTTGGGAGGGAGGGGCTGTGTGTATCCCTAGGGGCGTGCTTTCTACTGTGATTGGCTGTGGCTTGAGCTGTAAGGACACTGATCAACGGATCTACATACTAGATCCGTGTGATCAGTGTCTTTACAGCGAGGAGAATGACAGGTGGCTTGTTTACACAAGCTGCCTGACATTCTCCCTCTCCCCCGCCGATCGCCGAGTGACCAGAGCCTCACAGGCGAGCGACGTAGACCTACGTCACTCTGCCTGTGAGGGGCTGACTGCCGCAGTAAATATACTGTGAGCAGTCGGCAAGCGGTTAAAATGAATTAGTATAATTAAAATCATATGAGAGTGATCACAAGAAAATAGACGCTAAATCCTCATTATGTTTACATTCAAATAGCATCAATTAATAGAAACTTATCTGAGAAACAAATTAACATCCATTCTATTGTTGATTCCAAATGGTGGCCTGGTATTAGGAGTGTGGATCCACCACACCTCACGCTGAAGAATTATCAGATGCAGGTCACCCCCCCCTCCCATTGGTTTCTTAATCTGTTCTAAACCAAGAAAAGAGAAATGATCAAGATGCCCTCCATGTACTGTTCTAAATTGTTTATACAAGTTTGAAATATTTTTAGCTATTATGTTTAAAGTGTCATTATAGTGTTCAGAAATCCTAGTTCTGAGATGTCTAATAGTACAGTCTACATATTGTAGGCGGCAAGCACTGCATTCCACTAGATACACTACTATTTTAGAATTACAATTAACATAGGTCTTAAGGGAATAAGGTTTGCCTGTGGAAAAAGAGGTGACAGTTTTACTCTTTTTATGTTTGCTGCACTGTTTACAGGTTCTGTAGCCACAGGGATACAAACCCTGAACACTAAGCCAACTATAATTTTCAGGGGAATTATTCAAACAAAAAAGTTTGGGAGACAGGAGGGATCCCAATGTGGGAGCCCTTCTGGTAGAAAAGTTGCAGCCTTGCTCTTGGATATCATGCAATGACTTATCTGAATATAAAATCGGAAGTCATCGCTTGATTATATTTACAATTTGATTGTATTGTTGCGAATATGTAGTAACAAAATGGACATATTTTTTGCTTTGGCGGGATAGTTTCTTATCTTTATTCCTACTTTTATTTTTATGTTTGCATTTATCCCTAGGAACAATTGTGCCTCTACACAATCCTGTCACAATCCCTGCCTTCTGCATCGGTTCTGCCTCCATTAGTTAAATACTCACTATAGCCTCTTTCCCTTAATCTATCTGAAATATTATTGCACTCCTCATGGAAGGCATCAGGTGTAGAGCAATTTATTTTTCCCCTGACAAACTTCCCCACTGGTAGTGCCTGAATGGTATGGACAGGGTGGCAACTGGTAGCTAACAAAAGCGAGTTGCCAGCACACTGTTTCCTAAAGGTTTTTGTGGAGACTATACCACTATCTATATGTCCAATCAAAGTAATATCCAAATAGTCTGTTACCTAGATAAGTAAATTGTAGATTCAAGTTAATATTCTTCAAATAAAGAATTCATGAATCAATGACTGAAACAGGACCTTTCCATGTAATGATCAAATCATCAATGAAACGACAGTACCAGTCTAAATGCATTTTGTAAGGGATGTCCTGAGTAAACAAATATGTTTCTTCCTACCAACCCATATACAGATTTGCCAAGGATGGGGAAAACATAACTCCCATTGAAGCACCTTGGCATTGTATATAGTACTGGGAATCAAACATAAAAAAATGATGTTTTATTAGGAACTCTACAGCCATATACAAAAATTCACACAATTCCCGACTATAATTACTATAGCGTGTTAGATGATGTTTGACAGCCTCAAGAGCTAGATCATGTAGTATGCATGGATACAATGCTGCAACATTCACTGTAATCCAAGTGCTATCAGCTGACCATCTAACTTCATGTACATGGGCCAAAAGATGACCGGTGTCCCTGAGGTATCGTGGTAGATGACAAACAAGGGGCTGAAGATCAACCCATTCGCTGAGTCTCTTAAGGGGTGAACCTATACTTGCTTTAATGGGATGGCCTTGAGGGGGGCAGTGTTGTTTATGAACTTTGGAAAGGTGATGAAAAATAGGTGTGGTAGGGTCCTTCACTAGTAAAAGTTCTGGAGTTTTTTGCTCTATAACCCCTATTTCCTTGCCCTCATCTAAAAGATGTTGTATTTTCTGTTGTATAGTCTTGGTGGGATTAGTAGCAAGAGAGTGATAAATATTATCATCACTCAATTGTGTCAAGGCTTCTAATCTATAATCATCCAAACTTTGCAAAGGTGATGAAAAATAGGTGTGATAGGGTCCTTCACTAGTAAAGGTTCTGGAGTTTTTTGCTCTATAACCCCTATTTCCTTGCCCTCATCTAAAAGATGTTGTATTTTCTGTTGTATAGTCTTGGTGGGATTAGTAGCAAGAGAGTGATAAATATTATCATCAATCAATTGTGTCAAGGCTTCTAATCTATAATCATCCGAACTTTGCAAAGGTGATGAAAAATAGGTGTGATAGGGTCCTTCACTAGTAAAGGTTCTGGAGTTTTTTGCTCTATAACCCCTATTTCCTTGCCCTCCTCTAAAAGATGTTGTATTTTCTGTTGTATAGTCTTGGTGGGATTAGTAGCAAGAGAGTGATAAATAATATCATCACTCAATTGTCTCAAGGCTTCTAATCTATAATCATCCAAATTTAAAACCATCACCATACCACCCTTATCAACTTGGTGGATAATGATATCCTTTCTATTTTCCAGAGCCTGAAGGAGTACATACTCAGCTTTAGTTAAATTAAACTTAGAAGTAGGTTCCACTGATCTAGAGGACTATATGGGGTAAAAATATTTGTCACCCTTGGTAATCATGCTTTTTGAAATACCATACTGTCCCTCACAGACTCGGAGTGAAGGCACTCCAAAGTGGAAATCATGCCTAAATGCTCAAGCACAAACGATGGCCAATCCTCGGATTGTAATGTGTGTGTGGTGAATCAACATCATCTGAGGTTTCCTAGGCAAAATGTTTTCTAAGCATAGGATTCCTAACAAAGTGATTAATGTATAGTATAGTTGAAAAGACATCAAATTGGTGGGTGGGGGCAAAGGATAGACCTTTAGATAAAGGGGAAAGTTCATCATGAAACAAAGTAACAGCTGATATATTTAATACATTGACAGTACCTAGTCCTTGGACTTCTTGGTGCATCTTGGATATTTCTTGTGTTCTGCCTTGTTTGTTTTTCATTCCCCGTCTTGTTCTTTTGTGGTTTGAGGAACAGGTAGAAACTGGTAATGAGAAAATAAACAAAAATTATTGCGCTGGTAGAACAAACAAGCTGCTGGCAACAACACAATAGGATAAATTTGTGAATAGCAAGTATAACATTAAAATTTGCAGCACTGAAAAATTGATGATGTGATAAAAAGAACATACAGTGACAGAAGGTAGTCCCGTGCAGCAAAATAGTTTATTACAGTTTCTCATACAAGAGATGAAAAAGTGCAATTTCCACTGGATAAAAATCCCAATGGTGTATATCCAATGTGGGTGTGGATAACGAATCGATCAATGAATCGCCAAAAGTAAAAATTGCCTTCTTACCAGAGACACGGGACTCTAGATTTTTAAGAGTCAAGAGCACTGTGTGTAAATTCAAAATGGAAATCCAGTGCTCTTTTCCTCTTAAGTTGATAAAAGTGGTATCGCAGCTTATGTTAAGGATAACTCTATCATTGTGTAGATCAAGGATAAATGGAAAATATCCACAGTGCAAAACTATGTAATGTGTTTATTAAAATAAAGCAATTATAATACTGCACAATGGGGAAGATAAAATCCAACATGTGTGTAAAAATGTTGGTCCCGGGAACCGATCCAACCACCTTGTGGTTTCGGTGTGGATGGTGACATCAAGAGCATGGACTCCTTCCTACACGTTTCATCAGAATTAAGGTGTGGTGATAAAGGCCCATCACCACGCCTTTCTATAGAGGCTTTGAAACTTAGTCCGGACACCAGAAAAATTTTCTGGAGTGGGAAATCATGGCTTAGGGGGAAGCATCATAACTGTTGGAGGACTGTAAGCAGAAGCCTGGGCAGAAGAAGAAACTGATTCAGTTGAGGTGGTAGCTGCAGAAGGTTCAGGTGCTGGCATGGTCTTAATGCAACTCTATCTGTTTGATAAGGATTGTGGCATATGTGCGCTGCACAAACAGTGAGTAAGCTCAGGTTACCTTTAGGTTTGCCCATTTAACTGCAGTGCAGTGAGGCCACACTGATTGTTGGCTATGCAAGATGCATCATCCTTGTCCTTGAAGTGGTCAGAGTAGAGTATAGTAAATTATTTGCCCTTTCTCAGCCCATAGATGATACAGTTTTTTTGTACCAGCTTGTTCAATGAAAAAAATGGACTCAATTCCCCCATCCACATACCAAATGTGGATGGGGGTATCCTCCCTACTGAGCTGTTGTATTCTGACAGTGGGGGGATTTCTTAGCCATCAGAATACATCGGTCAGCATTACAGGCTAAAGCTTGCAGTGCTGATTGAGCAGGGGAAATCCAACAGAGCGGTTGTACAGAAGTTGAATGGTAGATTGACTTCTGTATGACCACAGTGATCATACATGAATCAAAATTCAGCCGTTTCTGGCTAATTTTGACCTGTGTATGGCCAGTTCTACACAGTACTATGCTGATATTGAGTGTTATTTGGATGTAAAATGTAAGACACTCATGTATAGGTCCTACCCGACACCTATTTTCTAGCTCCTCCGAAGGTCCCCCACCTGGTGGCTTGATTTGACTTTTGGTGAAGTCACAAAAGAGGATGGGTGGGTGCTTCTGGCATGTAAGGATCTTTTGAATAGGCACAATATTATTGGCTATTTGCCACCCACATTATAAGTAATATGGAGGGGATCAAATTTAAATTATTAGATTGTTATAGCAAATCCAAAGAGTGTACAAGTACACAGTACATATGGTGCTCTTAGGAGAAGTGCAGAGTCACTTGATCTATTGGAACTTTCATCTGTATCTGTAGACCATCAACAGGGTAGAGGAAGGGATGAGGCAACTGGATGGATGACTGAGCAGGAGAAGGGACTGAGACTGGAACCTCTGCAGCTCCCGCAGAAGATCTGGGTAGGATCACCTAAATGCCGAAGAAACCAAACAGCATAGCGCTGAGGTCAGTATCAAATAAAATCACTTTATTAAAATAAGCAGCACACTTACATTGAAGTTAGCATGAAACAGCATGGATAAGGAAAACCTGAGACCAAGGAGCTGTGATCAGTGTGAGGCTGTAGACATCACTGAGCAAACAGAGACTGAGAATGACAGCCAGCTCAAGGTATGGATATTAGTAGCAGCTTTCTCAGTTGCACATGAGGATGACAGCTATCAAAATACCTGGTAGATGTCAGGAGAGGAGGTGTGAATGATGCGTTTCCAGAGACCTAATGAACTTTAAAAAGAGGACGAAGACCCTGGAAACGTGTCATGCCCGACCAGGGCCGCTGATAGGAGGGGACCACCAGTCCTCCTGTAGGGGGCCCAAGCACACAGGGGGGTCCCAACAGCACAGGGGATCGGTGCGGTTTGGCAGAGGGAAAATTACAGATGGAAGCCCTGTGCAGCACTCTGCAGTAGTGGAAAGCCAGTTTCTCCCCCCTCCTGCCAGCTTTCAGCTACTGCAGGGAGAGACACAGGCACATGGCATAGTTCCTGTAATTGCTTCTCAGACACCGATCCCCCTCCCTGTTCTGCCTGCTTCTGATCTCCCCTGTTCCCATGTACCCCCCCCTTTCACTGTACTGCTGCCCCCCCCCCCGCAGTGCTGCAGGCTTCCCTGTCCTGTAAAAAAATAATAATTAACCACTTGCCGACCGGGCCATAGCAGAATGACGGCTACAGTGCGGTCGTCCTATTCTGGGAGGGCGTACAATGACGTCCTCCCAGAATCACGCTTCCTGTGTGCCCCCTGGGGCGCGCACAACGGAAGTTTCCATGCTCGCCGGGTCCCGGCACATCACGGATCATGGTAAAGGGCCAATGACAGAGGCCCTTTACCACATGATCTCTCGGTCCAATGACGGAGCGTTCACTTGTCAACAAACCGGCGCATGTCCAGTTCATTTCTCTCCTCTCCTCGCACACTGTACACAATGATCGGTTCAGTGTGCGAGGAGAGGAGAGAAACTGCAGCTGCACTCATCCCCTGCCTCCTCCATATCTCAACTATGCCCATCTGTGCCTCATCCATGCCACATCCATACCTCACCCGTGCAACATACATGCCTCATTTATGCCACATCCAGGCCTCATCTGTGCCTCATCCATGCCACATCCATGCCTCATCTGTGCCCACTCATGTCACCTCAGTGCTCATCCATGGCTCATCCATGCCACATCCGTGCTCATCCATGCCACATCAGTGCTCATACATGCCACGTCAGTGCTCACCCGTGCCACATCCATGGCACGTCAGTGCTCATCCATGCCACATCCATGCCCCCTCAGTGCTTATCCATGCCACATCAGTGCTCAGCCATGCCATGTCAGTGCTCATTCGTGCCACATCCATACCACATCAGTGCTCATCCGGGGCATATCAATGCTCATCCGTGCCACATCCATGCCACATCAGTGCTCATCCATGCCACATCAGTGCTCATCCGTGCCACATCCATGCCACATCAGTGCTCAACCATGACATACAATCCATGTCACGTCAGTGCTCATCTGTACCACATCCATGCCATGTCAGTGCTCATCCGTGCCACATCCATGCCACATCCGTGCCACATCAGTGCTCATCCATGCCACGTCAAGACTCATCCATGCCACATCCTTGCCATGTCAGGGCTCATCTGTGCCTCATCCATGCCATGTCAGTGCTTATCTGTGCCACATCAATGCCACTTCAGTGCTCATCCATACCACATCAGTGCTCATCTGTACAACATCCAAACTTGAGGAAGAAAATTACATGTTCAAAAGACGCATTATGGCTCCCAGATTATGTGTTGGGGTGCTTGCTTTGCAAAATGGGGTCATTTTGTGGGCGTTTCCATTGTCCTGGTACTCCAGGACCTTCAAAAGTGTGATAGGTTGTCAGGAAATTATATGTGTGATTTTTGCTCCTAGAACACCTGGAAGTGCTACTTGGATGTTGGATCTCTGTATGTGGTCAGGCTGTGGAAAAGTGCCACACTTGCGGTATCACCATACTCAGAAGAAGTATCAGAATGTATTTTGGGGTGTAGTTGCAAGTATGCCTATATAGTGTGTGGGCAATAACTTGGTAATATGACCATTTTTTGAAAAAAAGAAATAAATTCAAATCTTCATTTTGCAAAGAATTATGGAAAAAAATTACAACTTCAAAAAACTCACCATGCCTCTTACTAAATACATTGGAATGTCTGATTTCCAAAAAGGGGTCATTTGGGGGGTATTTGTATTTGTACTGACTCGTTAGGGTCTCAAGAAATGTCAGTACATCAGGTGTGATCAATTTTCAATGGTTGGCACCATAGCTTGAAGACTCTATGACGTTCACAAAGACCAAATAATATATACTTATTTGGGTTATTTTTTTACCAAAGATACAGTGCCTTGCAAAAGTATTTGGCCCCCTTGAACTTTGCGACCTTTTGCCACATATGCTTCAAACATAAAGATATAAAACTGTAATTTTTTGTGAAGAATCAACAAAAAGTGGGACACAATCATGAAGTGGAACGAAATTTATTGGATATTGCAAACTTTGTTAACAAATAAAAAACTGAAAAATTGGGCGTGCAAAATTATTCAGCCCCTTTACTTTCAGTGCAGCAAACACTCTCCAGAAGTTCAGTGAGGATCTCTGATCCAATGTTGACCTAAATGACAAATGATGATAAATAGAATCCACCTGTGTGTAATCAAGTCTCCGTATAAATGCACCTGCACTGTGATAGTCTCAGAGGTCCATTTAAAGCGCAGAGAGCATCGTGAAGAACAAGGAACACACTAGGCAGGTCCAAGCTACTGTTGTGGAGAAGTTTAAAGCTGGATTTGGATACAAAAAGATTTCCCAAGCTTTAAACATCCCAAGGAGCAATGTGCAAGTGATAATATTAAAATGGAAGGAGTATCAGACCACTGCAAATCTACGAAGACCTGGCCGTCCCTCTAAACTTTCAGCTCATACAAGGAGAAGACTGATCAGAGATGCAGCCAAGAGGCCCATGATCACTCTGGATGAACTGCAGACATTTACAGCTGAGGTGGGAGACTCTGTCCAGAGGACAACAATCAGTGGTATACTGCACAAATCTGGCCTTTATGGGAGAGTGGCAAGAAGAAAGACATTTCTTAAAGATATCCATAAAAAGTGTCATTTAAAGTTTGCCACAAGCCACCTGGGAGACACACCAAATATGTGGAAGAAGGTGCTCTGGTCAGATGAAACCAAAATCAAACTTTTTGGCAACAATGCAAAACGTTATGTTTGGCGTAAAAGCAACACAGCTCATCACCCTGAACACACCATCCCCACTGTCAAACATGGTGGTGGCAGCATCATGGTTTGGGCCTGCTTTTCTTCAGCAGGGACAGTGAAGATGGTTAAAATTGATGGGAAGATGGATGGAGCCAAATACAGGACCATTCTGGAACAAAACCTGATGGAGTCTGCAAAAGACCTGAGACTGGGACGGAGATTTGTCTTCCAACAAGACAATGATCCAAAACATAAAGCAAAATCTACCATGGAATGGTTCACAAATAAACATATCCAGGTGTTAGAATGGCCAAGTCAAAGTCCAGACCTGAATCCAATCAAGAATCTGTGGAAAGAACTGAAAACTGCTGTTCACAAATGCTCTCCATCCAACCTCACTGAGCTCGAGCTGTTTTGCAAGGAGGAATGGGCAAAAATTTCAGTCTCTCGATGTGCAAAATGGATAGACATACCCCAAGCGACTTACAGCTGTAATCGCAGCAAAATGTGGCACTACAAAGTATTAACTTAAGGGGGTTAAATAATTTTGCACACCCAATTTTTCAGTTTTTTATTTTTTTAACCACTTTGCCGCTGCTCACTAGAGCTCTACTGCGGCAAAGTGGCTCTTGTAGGTCTGACGACGTAGACCTACGTCGGCAGACACTCCCCCTTCTTGGTGGCGCGCACGCGCCACCGGAGGCTCGCTCCCGCTGTATTCAGTCACAGCGGGAGTCGGGCCAGGGGAGGAGCAGCGGCGATCGCCGCTGCTCTTCCCCGATCGTCGGGGAATCAAGTCTTGAGATCCACCCGCTTGTGTAAACAAAGCGGGCGGATCTCCTAAGTGACAGACAGTGTCAGATTGCAGGGTTCAGCATAGCTGAACCTGCGATCTGTCCCTGTTTCACTCAGTCACCTCCCCCCACACATGTCAGTAAGCACCAGGCATACATTAACCCCTACCTCTCCAATAAAATTAACCCCTTCCTCAGTTTTATATCTTTATGTTTGAAGCCTGAAATGTGGCAAAAGGTCGCAAAGTTCAAGGGGACCGAATACTTTCGCAAGGCACTGTATGTAGCAGCATACATTTTGGGCAAAATTTATGAAGAAAAATTACTAAATTTGCAAAATTTTAAAACCGAAACTAAGAAAAATGCATTTTTTAAACAAAATTTTTGGCCTTTTTACATTCATAGCGCAAAAAATAAAAAACCCAATGATGATTAAATACCACCAAAAGAAAGCTCTGTTTGTGTGGAAAAAAGGACGAAAATTTCATATGGGTACAATGTTGCAGTAATTGTCATTCAAAATGTGAGAACACTGAAAATTGATCTGGTAAGGAAGGGGGTTTAAGTGCCCAGTGGGTAAGTTGTTAAACACTGTAATAAATTAATTTAAAAAAATTGTAAAATAAAATAATTGTAAACATTTTTAAATTTAATTATAATTTATTTATAATATATTTTTTTAATGTAAAAAACAATTTAAAAGGGTTAATTCACACAAGTTTACTGCTATGTTTGTGTCCGCTAATAATAATTTTAGTGTATTTTTAGTGAAAATATTGTCTTGATATATTCAGGGGGGGGGGCCTTCCAGGTAGGCTGTACGGGGCCCCATGATTTCTAACAGCAGCCATTTGCACGATCCCTCTCCCAACATCCACAGGAATATTGACAGCTGTCATTCTCGGGTGCGTCTGAGAAAGCCACCGTTGATATCCATACCTTGAGCTGGCTGGCTTCCTGTAATCCTTGGTCTCCGTTTGCTCAGTGATGCCTACAGCCTCACACTGATTACAGCTGCTTGGTCTCAGGTGTTCCCTATCCATGCTGTTTCATGCTAACTTCAATGTAAGTGTGCTGCTTATTTTAATAAAGTGATTGTTTGATACTGACCTCAGCGCCCTGCTGTTCGGTTTCTTCTACATAGCCATGTTATAACCTGAATTACCAGAAGACTGACTTGTTACAGGAGCCAGAGGAGCATAATGTTTGCAGAAGCATGTGCTACAATGTGAGATTATTATTATTATTATACAGGATTATAACGCCAACAGTTTGTGCAGCGCTTTACAACATGAGGGCAGACAGTACAGTTACAATACAATTGAATACAGAAAGAATCAGACCCAATATAGTGCTTTGCTACAAGACTTACAACGTATTATCGTATTAACAATATTAATGTATTATTGGTAACATTTTACCAATCACAGCATATCCATATTACCACAATGCATACAGATAACTACAAAAAGCAACCTCCTATTCCTGTCACTATTTACAAAAAATTCAACATCAAGAGGTGGGGGGGGGGGGGGCGGGGGGTCAGAGACTGCTGCTAACCTATGCTTCATTCTTCTGTGCATTCAAATTGTCAGGGTTTAGCGAGCAACATCAGTGGGGAAGAACATGGACACTGCTGGGGATGTGGAAACTGATTAATGAACAATGTCTGAGGAGTGGTCAATAGGCAACTATAGTGTTGAGATTGTGTGTATTACAAATTGAGGAATGTCTCTAGAGGGAGCCTGAGCAGTGGAAAGTAAACAAATTCTGTACTGAAATGAATCATGTTTTATGCAATTAAATTCAGTACTGGGAGCAGAATCATCTGAAACTAGAGAAGAGAAAAATGCAATCTCGCTTTATCTTCACTAGTTCTTAATAATGTGTATCGAATATATATATACTTTTTTTTTTTAGTAGGTAAAGGATTATAACCCCTGTCTGGTTTTTATTGCCACCCAGAGCTCCTTAAGCAAAAGTTTTCCCTCACTTTTTGCTATTCTGCACATGGTTTTAACAGACAGGAGGTAGGGGAAAATCCGTAACAAGACAGTGGGGGGAGATTTACTAAAACTGGAGTGCGCAGAATCGAATGCAGCTGTGCAAAGTAACCAATCAGCTTATGGGTTTTTTCTTCGTCAAAGTTTAATTCATCAAGCTGAAGTTAAAAGCTGATTGATTACCAGATTCTGTGTGCACCAGTTTTAGTAAATCTCCCCCATAGATGGCAGAAAAAAAGTAGACTAGGGCCCTAGTCTTCCCCTTTGCAGCTAAAACAAATTCTCCCTTTGTTAGATTTGATATATTCCCCACATTTCTTCTCTTTGGAAACCATTGTCTCCAAGACTGGAAACAATGGGAAATCTCCCTAACAAAGCCACAGAGAGCAGTAAAAAGTCCACAGGGGTTTCTAATACTTCCCTACACTAACCAAAACATACTGGGAAAAATATGAATACATAGAGAGGAAACATTAGCTAGAGCTAGACATACACTTTAATAACTTAACTTCTGAGAAAAAACATCTTCATTTCCATTATAGCTGATATTTAGTTCGCAATTTTCTTACATAGTTACATTGATCCTGCTTAGACTGATGTAAGTATAGTATATAAGTACCATACCTGTGGGATCCTTGTGAAAGCTGGAAATCACTGTAGTAGGCATCCCACATGAGTGCCATCCAGAGAACACTCTGTGTTTTCTCAATGAATACAAACTGTTCTCTGATTGGATGAGGTAGCGATTGTGATGTCCCCTCTCTGCCTTTCCACTACATCTAATCACAGAATGCTTTACATGCATTGAGAGAATACAAATTGTTCCCTGAATGGCACCAATGCTGAGAGAGTGACCACCTGTGTTCACAATACAACAGGGCAGCTGATCCGCATAGGACCATAAAGGTAGTAAAGATCACTGTAATAGTTGTGCCTAATACAGTAATGTCCAGCTTCAATGAGGGATCCCACAAGTATGGCACATACATACTTACATTTGTCCTAAACTTCAGCTTTAAAGAGATTGTAAAGGTAATTTTTGTTATAATAACAAACATGTCTATACTTACCTGCACAGAATTGCACAGATCAGCTGTGAACCTCCTGTTCTTAGGTTCACCACCTGCCATGGGAGCACTTGTGCATACTTGTTCCTGAGCCCCACTGCTGCATCCATTGACACAAATGGTGGGACTCTGCCCCGCACCCTGCTTCCTCTTCACTGGCTTCATTGGCTTTAATTTACTCTCCTCCAGTGCTTACAGCTCTGTACTCCCTGCCACCACTGCAATTTTTTCGCTGCAGACAATGTTCACCACTAAAAAAAAAAGCTAGAAGAAAGAGTTTACATGGAAAGTTGTCTCTGCCAAAATACTGTATTACTTGTTTAGGCCATAAATGCAAAAACAAAATATAATGTTTCATCAGAGTGTTTTCTGGGCCATCCTAAAATTGCTGCTGAAAATGACAAAAATGAAGCAGGTTTTGTGCATGTAATTACTACCTGAACATCTTATACATATTATTTTACATTAGCCCCACTGTACAAAATATCATCTTTAGGAATGGTGAGGTAGTGGCTACAAAATGTGGAGGATCAGAAAAATGAAAATAGGAAGAAGGGGTCACAGTATATATCCTAGATAAAGAGATTGTAAACCCCCCTGCGATGTTTGTACCTATAGGTAAGCCCATAATAAGGCTTACCTATAGGTACTGTAAATATCTCCTAAACTTGCACCGTTTAGGAAATATTAACTGTGTTGTGCGCCGATGACGTCATCGGCTCATGCGCTCTGAAGGAACTGCCGCCCGTGCCATTTCTTAAGAGCCCTGTCTGGCCCCGTCCAGAGGCTACGTGGGAGTGACATCCTGCAGGTCCGGCCAGTAGCACAGCCACAGTCTGCAAACTCGGAAGGAAGACGGGCGAAGATAGATGTGGCCTCCAGCAGGGACGACGAGGGCTTTGTTTGGAGGTAAGTGTCACATAATGTGCTAGTATGCAACTTTACTTTTCAGGTAAGGAAAAAAAAACAAAAAAACGACAGACTTTACTTCCTCTTTAAGGAATTGAGAAAATAATTACAGGTATGTCTATATATATATATATATATATATATATATATATATATATATATATATATATATACTATATATATAGACATACCTGTAATAGGTATATATATATATTGACATACCTGTAATAGGTATATATATGTATTGACATACCTGTAATAGGTATATATATATATATATATATATATATATATATATATATATACACAGTATATATATATATATATATATATATATATATATATATATATACGTTGAATTTCATTCTAATGAGAAAAGTGGGAACTTATCCCCACAGGGAGGGGGGCAGCTGGCAGTGGCTACAGCATTGGCAACATGTTATATGTTCCACCCTAAAATCAGGTGGAACATGTAACACATTCCAAAAGGTGAACTTATCCTTTAACTCTTCTTGTCAAATGTTCTTAAGGCTATTTTTCTTTTAGGATCAAATGTTGGGGAATGTTACATTTGCCCTGCAAATGTATATAAACTGACATTACACAGATGTAGTGCCCTCCTAGGTAGGTGCTAGGATGAGTGTACTATAGTTATTATTTGGGTTTATCTGCTTAGCAGGGAGACAGCTAGGCAAATGTGTGTGCTGTCTGCTTAACAGAGAGCTGTGATTGTTTAGTGAGGTCTGCTCAGTGTACTCTGGTCCTGCTCATGCTGTCTTGATGTTTCACACTGACCCTATAGCTATGGAGTTTTATGGACAGTGGGTGGAAACCTAGCAGATGAGAGCATGGATGTCTGTACAGCCCTGGCCAATTAGAAGGGGATGTGCCCCAAGGCATGCTGGGTACCTGTATTTATATCTGAAGAGCACATGGGCTCATGGTCCGGTCTACCTTTACAGAGAGAGATCCAGGTGGGGAGGGGGCTGCTGCCTCTCCCCAGTACAGGCTGCCATGCCACTTCAGGTGGTCAACCTGAGGGCTTGAAACATTGAAGTTGCGACCCATGGTTCTTATGGGAGCTGACCATGGATCCTGTCTGGTACAACTGAAGAGGGCTGCTGTGTGCTTTAGGAGCCTTGTGTGTACATACCCCCACAGGGGATTCATGGGACTTGTGCTGTTAGATCCCCCTTTGGGTGCTAGAAGTCAGCTACTGGATGCAAGCTAAAGGAGACACTGGCTATTGTCTTGAAGAGGCAAAGTTCACTAAGTTTCTTCAGCTTCAACTTGTACTTCCCATACAGTCGCTGTATATTCCTGCAGATGATCTGCTATACAGTTATATTGAGAGAGTTGTCCTTTACATGTGAATTGTTAATTTGGAGTATCCTACTGAATTCCTTCTCCTGTTTAAAGCGGAGTTCCACCCGAAATTTATACTTACCTCCATCTTCTCGCTCCCGGTCACCTGAAAAACAAATGGATAATCGCAATTTTTTTTTTTTTTTCACTTACCTTTTAGAGAAAATATACTCACCTTACTTCCTTCTTCCTCCCCTCGGCGGCCACGGCGATTCGTCACTTCCTGGCTTTTGCAATGATTCCTGGGAGCTGAACGTCATCGCTCCCAGGAATCATTGCGCCTGCACCGGCCCCGACGTCAGTTCCGGGGCGCGCGCGTCATTCCCTTCTAAACAGCTTCTGGGCATGCCCAGAAGCTGTGGAGGGATGACGCGCGCGACCCGGAAGTGACGTCGGGGCCGCTGCAGTGCATCGTGGGACCGAAGAAGGAGGAAGAGGACCGAAGAGGACGCGGAAGAGGATCGCGCTGGCTTCAAGCTGCCCACACCTGAGATGGCAGCGCTGGAGAAGACAATTTCAAGGTAAGTTTTTCTCCTGAAAGGTAAGTGCAACCCGGGACAGATCAGAGGCTAGCCATTGTGGAATGTGCTAGCCCTGACTGTCCCGGGGGTATTTTTATAAAAAAATGTATAACTAGGGTGGAACTCCGCTTTAAGTTCTCCAAATAAAGCACAAAACAATCGACGTTGACGATAACGAGCGGAAGAGTGTGTGTACCAGGCTGTGTGAAAATACCCTGTAACTGGTTGTGGAATAATCAGTGGGAGGCCAGGGCAAACCAATACTCCGGCCGGGGTACAGCTACACAAATATTACAAATATTATGGGCATTATTCATATATTTTGCGCAAATTCTGAGGCATTAGTAAAACATTGGCTGGCATGGCCATTAGTAGCGAAAACTTGATTTAGATCGCTCTAAGGTGCATTATTTTGAAATGATATATAACGTTTTCCATTTAGTCAGAGTATGAATTTCCAGTGTGGGATTAGAAAAGTAACAGTGAAAATCTTGAACACGCCTGACTGAATTTTGATAAATCCAAGCAATAAGGTTAATCAGTTTATTCCCTTGAATATATAGTAGCTTGAGAATTTTAGGAATGGGAGAAAAGACAATTTGTGATTTTTTTAGATCTTTATTAGATTTAAAACTGATACATAAACTTCTGAAAGTGAGCCCATTTAATCAAACACGATAGCAGGAAGTCCACAATTTCTCATAATCTGTGAATAAGGCCAAGGAAAATGATTTTATGTAATACCTTTTTACATTGGTACAACAACCCTTCTATTATCATATTGTCAATTTTTATGGATTTATTGAAGAAGAATAATCCAGTACTGTAATGGCTGACCTCAAAATATACAGTGTTTGTATGGTGACTAACTGAGACATATGGCTCGATTTTTTCTTATTCAGCAAATTGATTTCTTTATCCACGCTAAACAGGCTGGATGAAAGAATCTCTACTGCTGGCACCCATTACCAGAATACAGTGGTGCTGGAGAACAGTGACTGCATCTGAGAATGAAATAGATATAGTCCAAGCGAGTCTCTATTTTGACCTCCAAAAAGTGCACCCTTTGATCTACTCAGTTTTTAAATGAATGAATAGCCTATTGAACTTAAAAAGCTATTTATTTTGACAAAAAAAAAATCTGCAACTTTTTGGGAACTACTGTAGTTGTCTGTCTCTTTCTTCAAAAAGCATAAAATGGATATAATTGCTTGTAACTTGCCACTGTCTGCCTGTCTAACATATACTACGCTGTCTCTCACCACACATGAAATGGAAGCCTGCTGCTATGAGCTGGGTTTTTCTATGGGATTAGTGATCATCTACCACTTCATTGTCTAGACTGGCTGCTGCACAATGCAGACAACTTTTTTCCTGGGTCAAAGGAGGCAGTAGGGAGGCATGCTGGTGTCACGATTGCACACTTTCTTTCAAATAGCACTAGTTGGGAAATCAAATATGTAAAACATTGTCCAGACTTGCATAAATAATTTAGGTATCTCTGTTCATAGCTCATGGTTTAGCTGATGCAACCCAGAATTTGCTTTACGATTTCCATAAACCATTATTTGAAGAAATACACAATTTTTTTCTTGCACTTTGCTCTTTTGTCCCTGTTTTGGTATTTGAATCAATGTAAGAATTGCTAAATAGTTCTCCGCTAGAGGCCTTCTGTACATCACAGATAGTGATTAACACTTCTGATAAGAGTAGATTTGTGAGGGTAGAACTATGGCAGGTACCATGGAGGTGTTAACCTTGCTTCACTCCCCAATTAATTGATTATTTGGCTCAAACATGTAGCTCCTGTCCTGCATAATTGTTTCAGGTCTGTGACCTATTAGATATTGAAGCTAGAATGCAAAAAATAGAGGTTATTTACATTTTTTAGAGGGGAAAAACATCTGCCCACATAAACGTACAATACATGGGTATATACTATACATACAAGTTTCCTCATATCATATCCTTATATATACATCTCGGGCCAAAATGTTAAATTTTGAGAAACAAGTTTCCTCATATCAGATATACTGTATACAACTCAGGCCAAAATTTTAAATGATAAATGATAACAAAAATAGTGATCTAATGCCATTAAAAATTGATTATTGTTACCTAATAATTGTAACCCTATTCATTTTCATTTGGAAAAGATCAAGAATTATTCTGGCACACTATAATTGATATTTGGACCGTTATTGATATTCTATTCTTAAACTATGATTGGATATGTGTTTATCTACATTACTTACTTTGTATTTGTAAAACTTTAATAAAACCTATTGAACAGAAATGTAGTAGTACCAACTGATTTCCATTTGAATACCACAGTGTGTCTGAGTGTGGTGGCTGATCATGTACACTATTTGATTGCCACAATTTACCCATTTTCAGTTTCTTCTTTCCGTATATTTTCATAAAGCATGTGCCATCTCAAGCTGATTATATAAACATGAGAATGACTTCTTTGTACTCAAATTGTCTGCAAAGTCCCCAGATCTCATCCCACCAGAGCACCTTTAAGATAAGATGGAACATGTGTTTTCAGCATGAATGTTTGATTAAGAAATCTGATGGAAATGTTTGTTGCTATCCATTCAGTGAGAACTGAAATACCCAGAAAACATGTGCAGAACCTTGCTTAATCCGTGTCAGGAAAATGTGGAATATTACAAAAATGAACCTTGCAGGAAATGATACAGGTCAACTATAAACCCGATTCCAAAAAAGTCAAGACACTACAAATTGGGAATAAAAACACAATGCAATGATGTGGAAGTTTCAAATTTCATTATTTTATTCAGAATACAACATAGATGACATTTAAAATGTTTAAAGTGAGAAAATGTATAATTTTAAGGGAAAAATAAGTTGATTTTAAATTTCATGGCATCAACACATCTCAGAAAAGTTGGAACAAGGCCATGTTTACCACTGTGTGGCCTCCCCTCTTTTTTATAATAGCCTGCAAACGTCTAGGGACTGAGGAGACAAGTTGCTCAAGTTTAGGAATAGGAATGTTGTCCCATTTTTGTCTAATACAGGCTTCTAGTTGCTCAACTGTCTTAGGTCTTCTTTGTCGCATCTTCCTCTTTATGCGCCAAATGTTTTCTATGGGTGAAAGATTTGGACTGCAGACTGGCCATTTCAGTACCCGGATCCTTCTTCTACGCAGCCATGAAGTTGTAATTGATGCAGTATGTGGTCTGGCATTGTCATGTTGGAAAATGCAAGGTCTTCCCTGAAAGAGACGACCTCTGGATGGGAGCATATGTTGTTCTAGAACTTGAATATACCTTTCAGCATTGATGGTGCCTTTCCAGATTTCCATGCCACATGCACTAATGCAACCCCATACAATCAGAGATGCAGGCTTCTGAACTGAGCGCTGATAACAACTTGGGTTGTCCATGTCCTCTTTAGTCCAGATGACATGGCGTAACAGTTTTCCAAAAAGAACTTCAAATTTTGATTCGTCTGACCAAAGAACAGTTTTACACTTTGCCACAGTCCATTTTAAATGAACCTTGGCCCAGAGAAAATACCTGTGCTTGTGTAGCATGTTAAGAAATGGCTTCTTTTTTGGCCTATAGAGTTTTAGCCGGAAACGGCGAATGGCACGGTGGATAGTGTTCACCAACAATGTTTTCTGGAAGTATTCCTGAGCCCATGTTGTGATTTCCATTACAGTAGCATTGCTGTATATGATGTAGTGCCGTCTAAGGGCCCGAAGATCACGGGCATCCAGTATGGTTTTCCTTGACCCTTACGTACAGAGATTGTTCCAGATTCTCTGAATCTTTGGATGATATTATGCACTGTAGATGATGATAACTTCAAACTATTTGCAACTTTTCTCTGAGAAACTCCTTTCTGATATTGCTCTACTATTTTTCGCCGCAGCATTGGGGGAATTGATGATCCTCTGCCCATCTTGACTTCTGAGAGACACTGCCACTCTCAAGGACTCTTTTTATACCCAATCATGTTGCCAATCGACCTAATAAGTTGCAAATTGGTCCTTCAGCTGTTCCTTATATTTACATTTAACTTTTCCGGCCTCATATTGCTACCTGTCCCAACTATTTTGGAATGTGTAGCTCATGAAATCCAAAATGAGCCAATATTTGGCATGACATTTCAAAATGTCTCACTTTCAACATTTGATATGTTATCTATATTATATTGTGAATAAAATATAAGTTTATGAGATTAGATGTTGGTCCATTCCTTTTTTTACTCACAATTTGTACAGTGTCCCAACTTTTTTGGAATTGGGTTTGTAGATGAAAAGGCCACTTAATGTATTATGAAGCACATTATAGATTATATAAAGTCCTATTCCATCAGACCCTCTCCCACAGAAACTTGCAAACGAATGTCCTTACCACGGCCATACAGGCACATACATTCTAGCATCTGAATCAAAGTAAAATTTCTGTAACTGTTCGGATGGTGGTAGGAAACTGGAAAATTTAAGAGGAAACCATATAATATGGAAAAATCATATATATCCCTTGCAGATATCATAAAGACAACTGAACCCATAACATCTGCACTGCAAGGTAAGCATGCAGATCTTCACAGCCACAAAGCCGTGCACACATGTACACATGTCCACACACACATATCTAATAGGAAATAACTATAATATTACTTTGACTTTGGCATTTTCTTATTAATTTTTTATTAGCTTCTGCACAAATTTGCACCATTAGGAGACATACAAAAACATGTATGCATTATTTTGTATAAAAGTTAGCTCAAAAAAAGATCTGTGACAATATAAATATATCTAAAAAGCGTTTAATCTTCTTTTATCAGTGATACATAAAAGTAAACATCTTGGCTAACTGTAAAACAGTAGCAAGTATGTTGTCACAGTTGTCATTGTCAAATGAGCAGTCGTCACTGCAATTAAAAATAGATTTCATGGGGTAAATCTGAATAGGATCAAAGAGCGTGTATCTGCATGTCACACCATGTGGCAATGTGTTTTGCTAAGTCTAAGTCATGCTCCAAGTTTCAAAACTTCAAACAACTGAAATACCATAACATTCATAAAACAGAGCTGAGCTACTGGGAGTAAGAAAAAAATACAAAAAGGTAGCAGACCTCAACAGCAGATGGTAAAATTAACATTTCAACAGTTCTTGTCTTTCATCTCAGTCTCCATAGTACATCTTTTCTAGAAAAACTAAGATTTAGGTTTAGAAAGATGCAGAATTACATAAAACATCTGGAATATGGGACAAGAAATATTGGCTTATTATCCCAGATAGACCATACCTATGAAAAATTTAATAGTACTGTTTTGGTAGTTTTAATCTCTAGAGTTTCTCGAGATGTGTTATGAAAACATCATATTGGTAATTTATATTAGAAAGAACACCTGCTGATGAAAGCAAATATTTCTGAGTTTTTTTAATATAAATATTCCTGTAGATATATACACTGTTCTATCAAAGTTAATTAAACAGTATTTTCATAGTGTGCTGTTTTTGATCTTAAGACTAGTGATTGAAAATTGTTTATTTATTTATTTTTTGTATTTGTAAACAATAATGTTTTAATCTAGAGTAACCAAACAACTGTCAGAAATAAATACTATTTTGCCGCGCAATTTTGCCGCGACTTTGCCGCAAATTTGACGCGATTTTGAGCAATGGCTCAGGGCTATATACCTCAAAACGCATTAAAATCGTGTCAAAGTAGTGCAGGAACTACTTTGAAGTCGGTGCAACTTCAAAATGCACTGATATGAATGGGGCTCATTGAAAATAATGAAAAACGACTTGTCATGCAATTTTGAGGTCCAAAATCGTGGAACAAGTTGCACTAGTGTGAAAGGGGCCTTAATGTCATTGCACTAATAGATATTCAGCATTTTCCTAAAATATGTTAATTCAAGTTATTGAAAGCACTACAGTATTATTTGAAGATTGTCGCAATAATATTTTGTCAGGAAACCTAGATAATATTTGCAGATGTTTATATAACACTAAAAACAAAATTCTTCTTTGTGACACAATCATAGGGGCACACATAAGGACATAAGGATTTTTTTTCAAGCATGTTACATAGTTACATAGTTACATAGTAGTTGAGTTTGAATAAAGACAATAGTCCATCCAGTTCAACCTGTGTAGGTGTGTGTGGCCGTAATCATCTCTCATACCCCTGAATGTTCTGATCCTTGAGATGTACGTCTAAGAGTCTTTTGAAAGCCACCATACTTTCCACAGAAACCACCTCTTGTGGTAGAGAATTCCACAATCTTGTGGCCCTAACAGTAAAGAACCCCCCACGTTGCCTGAGGTTAAAACGCTTCTCCTCTAATCGCATTGTATGCCCTCGAGTCCTCATGCAATCCTTTAGACTGAATAGCTTTTTTTCTTTGCTGAGATCACCATTGAAGAATTTATAAATTGCTATCATGTCCCCTCTCAGGCATCTCTTCTCCAAGGAGAATAAATCAAGCGATTGCAGACACTCTTCATAATTAAGGTCCTCCAATCCCTTAATTAGTTTAGTTGCCCTTCTCTGGACTCTCTCCAGCTCCAACACATCCCTCCTGAGGACTGGCGACCAGAACTGGACAGAATACTCCAGATGTGGTCGGACCATAGTTTTATAAAGTGGAAGGATTATAGTTTTATCTCTGGAATACATCCCTTTCTTTATGCAAGCTAATATTCTGCCGGCTTTGGCAGCTGCCGCTTGACATTGCATGCTATTGCTTAGTCTATCCCCTACCAAGACTCCCAGATCTTTCTCCATTTTTGATTCCCCCAAAGGTGTCCCCCCTAAAGTGTATTGTGCTTTTATGTTTTTAGTCCCAAAGTGCAAAACCTTACACTTTTCCACATTAAACCTAATTTGCCATGTCGTTGCCCACTCTGTTATTTTGTTCTGGTCATTATGTAGGATATCTGTTTCATGCTGTGCAGTTATTGCCCTGCCCAATTTTGTGACATCTACAAAAACTGAAAAAGAACTACTGATCCCGTCCTCAATGCTGTTTATGAATAAATTAAACAAGGTTGTTCCCAGGACTGAGCCCTGGGGGACCCCACTTACCACCTCAGACCAGTCTGAGTATGCGCTATTTATTACCCTCCTTTGGACACGCCCTTTTAGCCAGTTCCGTATCCAAGAGAAAACCTTGCGGTCGATGCCTGCAGACCTTATTTTATAAATTAAGCGCTTGTGGGGAACTGTATCAAACGACTCTAGGAAAATATCCCCCCAGACAATATCCCCCCGGACAATATCCCCCGGACAATATCCCCCCGGACAATATCCCCCCCTGGACAACATCCCCCCGGACAATATCCCCCCCGGGACAACATACCCCCGGACAATATCCCCCTGGGACAACATCCCCCCGGACAATATCCTCCCTGGACAATATCCCCCTAGACAATATCCCCCCCCTAACCCTAGCCCTCTAACCCTATGTCCCGGGGATATTGCCCGGGGGATGTTGTCCCGGGGGGATATTATCTAGGGGGATGTTGTCCCGGGGGGATTATGTCCAGGGGGATGTTTTCCGGGGGGATATTGTCCGGGGGGATATTGTCCTGATACCGTATCAAACGCCTTAGCGAAATCCAGGTACACTTCATCCACTGGTCTCCCCCTATCTAGCTCACAGCTCACCTCCTCGTAGAATGTTAAGAGATTGGTTTGACAAGAACGCCCATTTGTAAACCCGTGCCGATTACTGCTGATGATGTTGTTGTCTTTAGCAAACTCTACGCTATAGTCCCTTATCATCCCCTCCAGAAGTTTACATACTCTCGTAATAGTATCCAATGGAAAGTTTGACATTCTACACATAAAAGGCATAGCATGGGGCACATTTGTGGTAGCCAAAGATGGAGGATGCTTAATCCTGGTGCTCTGTTGCAGCTCTGCTTTTCTTCTCTCCCAACATCAGCAATTTGAAGCATCGGGGAACAGGATCCTGCCAGCACTCCTTCTAAAGCTAATTCTATAATTGGTAAAATTGGGTGACAAAAGCCTGCAGCATCGCCACTCCGCTAGCAACGGCCTCCTCTCATGGACAGATATGCCAGACATCCCAATATCATGCCTAGATATACTCCATTACCCTGGAGAGGATGCTAGCTCAGCCCACTCCTCACCTCTACCTTCCTCGGTGCCATATCTTACTGTAGACATCTTGGATGAGAAACTACAGGCACTATTGAAAAATATTACTCAATCTGTCTCTACAGAATGGGAAAAATAGCACAAGAATAGAGAGGGGCAACTAACTGATGGATACACGGGTCACCTTGAGGCTGGGTTCACACATCTCCGTGGCTCTTGCGGAGCGGGTTGCACAGAAGTCGTGTGCATCTTTGGCTCTGTTTCAGGTCCGAGTTCAGGCAAAAATTCAGGCCTGATTCATCCCTGAAACGGAGAACAGAGACACACCGGACTCCTGCTGTGAGCTGCATCTGTTCTAAGTGTGAACTCAGCCTCAGACTAAATTTGATGACTTAGATCAACCTTTCATTGAAACATAATGGGGGTAGATTTACTAAAAGTGGTGCACACAGAATTTGGAGCAACTGTGCATAGTAACCAATCAGCTTCTAACTTCAGCTTGTTTAATTAAACTTTGACAATAAATTTGCAATTGGTGTAGCAAGGAGGGTTTCGGTTTCCTGGAGAATTGAGCTGACTTTTCAGTCAGTTACCGGCTCTATGGTAGGGACAGACTGCACCTTAATGGGGAGGGTGTAGCTCTATTGGGGGAGAGGATGGCCAAAAGAGTTAATGGGCATTTAAATTAGGTGTTGGGGGAGGGATCAGAGGAAATGATAGCCAGCAGTGAGCGAAGGTCAGAGGGTGCTAATGGAGGCACTAGAAAAGGAAATGATTTACGGGTGGATGAGAGGGAGAACATCGCAAATGGGGCAAGGGGGGAGGTTGAGTCCGTGTAAGTAGATCTTCAAAGGGATGAAGCCAGTAGGAAAATAATAGTGGGGGTATGCTACAGACCCCCTAACCTGAAGGATGAGCAGGAGTAGGCTCTCCTATTACAGTCATAAATGGCAGTGAGGCAGGGCAACATCATCTTAATAGGGGATTTCAACTATCCACATAATGACTGGGCAGAAGGAACAGCTCATTTATTAAAGGCCCATCATTTCTTAAATGTCTTACAGGACACCTTTATGACCTAATTGGTGGATTCCCCAAATAGAAAGAATGCATTGCGGGATCTATTAATTACAAATAACTCAGAGCTGGTTGCAGAGGTGAAAATCTGGGACAACTTTGGAACCAGTGAACACAGTATAATTACATTCAGCATAAATCACAGGAAAAGGAGGTATTAGGGTAACACATAAACACAAAAAATTAAACAAACCAGCTTTTCTAAACTGTGCTCAGTACTATAAGATATTAAATGGGACCAAATCCTTGAAATATTGAACGCTGAGGAAAAATTGGAATGCTTTAACAGCATATTAAATAAAGGTATTATCCAGTGAATTCCAAAGGGCAATACATATAGAAGAGTGAAGGCTAAACGTGGGTGGCTAAACCATAACGTATAAAAGTCATATTAAATAGAAAAAAATGGCCTTTAAAAAATATAAAGATGAAGGGTCATTGTCCGCATTCTAACACTACAAGGAATGCAATAGGAAGTGTAAGAATGCAATTAGGGCAGCTAAAAAAGCCTATGAAGGACACATAGCAGAGGAGAGGAAAAAAAATCCCTAGATTAACAGTACAAAAGTGTGGTCAGAGCATATTGGCCCCAAAAAGAATGTTGAAGGGAAGTTGGTTACAAATGACAAGGAGAAAGTAACTATGCTAAATGCTTTCTTCTCCCATGATTTTACACAAGAAAAGGAGGGGTATAGTAATCAAGACTGTATCATTAGTAACGCATCACAGAATGTACCCTTGTGGCTAACAGAAGCTAGTGTCTGAAAAAAGACTAGAAATGCCTAACACAAATAAATCACCAGGATTGGCTTACACCCAAGAGTCCTCAAAAAAGGTTATAGCTAGACTGCTATTCCAATTTTTATGGACAGCATACTGACATGAATGGTACCAGCTGATTGGCAAAAAGCCCACATGGTACCAATAATTAAAAAAGAGCAGAGATATACTTCTGGAAACTACAGACCAGTCAGTCATACATCGATAGTATTTAAACTATTGAAGGGGATGATAAGGGACTATATCCAAGAATTTGCTGATGAAAACAGTACCATTAGTAGTAATCAGCATGGGTTTATGAAAGGTCATTCTTCCCAAACCAATCTGTTATCGTTCTATGTGGAAGTGAGCTGCCATCTAGCTTAAGGTAGGCCGGTGGATGTGGCATATCTGGATTTTGCAAAAGTATTCAATACAGTCCACATAAATGAGAAATTTAAAAAACTGAGGTCTGTTGGCATAGACTTTAGGGTCTGTTCTTGGACAGAAAACTGGTTACAGGGGCGTGTCCAAAGGGTGGTGCTAAATAATGAGTAGTCATAATGGTCTGGAGTGGTAAGTGGGGTACATCAAGGCTCTGTCCTGAGACCAATTCTGTTTAATTTATTCATAAATAATATAGAGGTTGGTATAAATAGCTCCATCTCAGTGTTTTACGGCCTATACAAAAATAAGTAGGGCAATACCATTACAGCAGGATATAAACTTTACAAGAAGACCGGAATAAAATAATTGGGTGGGAAACTACATGGCAAATGAGGTTTATTGTTGACAAATGTAAAGTAATGCACTTGGGTGCTAAAAATAGGAATGCACATTACTTTCTAGGGGAAAACCTCTGGGGGAATCCAGGATGAAGAAAGATCTGGGGGTCCTTGTAGAAGACAAGCTGAGCAATAGCATGCAATGTCAAGCTGCAGCAAGCAAAGAATGCTGATTATTAGCATGCAAAGGGGATTTACTCCACAGATACACAAACTATAATTCTGCCACTTTTAAAAACTCTGGTGCGGCCACATCTGGAGTGTTCCATCCAGTTCTGGTCACCAATCCTCAGGAAGAATGTGCAGGAACTGGAGAAAGTCCAGAGAAGGGCAACAGAATTAACAAGAGGACCGCAGGACCTCAGTTGTGAGATACAACTACAAGCACTAAACATTTTCTCTCTGGAAAAGAGATGCTTGAGAGGAGATATGATAGGGATATACAAATACCTCAATGGTGATTCTAGCAAAGAAAGAAAACAATTCAGTCTCAGGGAGTGTAAAAAGAGGACATTCAATGAAATTGGAGTAGAATTGGTTTAACCTTAAGCCTTAGGGGTTTTTCAATGTCAGGGCAGTAAGAATTTAGAACTCCCTTCCACAATTGGCAGTGTCAGCATGAAGTACTGATCATTTTAAAAAAACTCTTGGATGTGCATCTTAGTGAACAAAATATACTAGGATATGGAAAATGATATTGACATGAACACACACCCACACAGGTTGAACCGGATGGACTAATGCCTTTATTCAACCTTACCAACTATGTAACTACCTGGTTTATTGTTGTTTACAGGCTGAATATATTGTAGAACTCTTGTGTGTGCTTATACAAATTTCATTTGTATTGGATTTAATTCACACTTTTCATTAAGGCCTGGGATAACTCCAGACCTACTTTCTTAGCTATTTACTTTTACCTTTATTGTTTGTTACTTGATGTGAGATTCTATAAACTAGATCAAATTTCACATTTTTGTAAACCATATTTGAGATGTATATTTTTGACTTCACTTGAAGTGAATTGGGGACAATTTGGTTCTCCTGAAGATATTTCAATTTCATGATCCATTATTGTCTAGATTTCCACATTCTCCACAGATCAAATAGACCCACAAGGACAAATTCTTGTGAACCAATTGATTCTCCTGATTTAAAGTGGTTGTACATCTTTATATATACCCACTGAAGTGACATAGATCAAACAAATCATTCTACATATGTTGTACCTGACTATCTGCAGCATCCTTTCTGCATAGCCTTCTACAACACACAGACCCAAAGTTTTTTATCAGCAGCAAAAAGCAGGAAGCCGGGATCTGACATCACACACACACTGCAGAACTAAAGCACAGAGATCAGTGTAATCTGAGAGTTGATTGGAGTAAAGTGACTCTCTTCCTCTTCACAGGCTCAGAGAATCATAAAGCTGAGGGTATGAGTCATCTGTTGTGTGCTGGGTGGGTGGGCCATCTCCCAGGAGGCTGGGAGCACTATAGCACACTATAGTGGGGTATGCTTTATTCATTTTTCATGTCTTGGGATACCCCCCTCCCCCTTTTATTTTACCACTCTTTTCCTGTGTTGCACTCCTTCTCCTACATTCCTATTTGCATTTGCCAGACCCTACTGTCCTTGGTCACTAGTTGCCCCCTAATCCATCCATATTTCTATGTAGTCATTGGTCTCTTTGAAATCTGCCCATTTTCTCTATTTATTAGAAAAACGATCTACTTGTTCTTTGTCTCTACTACTCAGATATTCCATATTATATATATATATATATATATATATATATATATATATATCCAATTCTACAGCACCACTGTCTTACGATTGGGCCTTCTATCTCCAGCCATTTTTTTGGGACTGTCCCTTTTACTGCGTTTAGCAGGTTTGGGACAATCGTTTCTCTATACTGCTTCAGAGATCTATCTGTTCTGTGAAATAAACATGTCCATGGGTCGTCCATAATATTTATCCCTGTGATTTCTCGAATGAGTTGTACTTTCAGACAAAATTCCCGGATCTTAGGAGATTCCCACCAGATGTGAAACATTGTACCTTGCGCCTCACAAACCCACCAGCACAGGTTTGAGTTCTCTGGCAGACCTTTTTGTGCTTTTACCGGCGTTAAGTACCATCTCGATAAACATTTGTAATTCAGTTCAATGGTATTCACATCTGTAGTAGAGCAATGTATGGCTCTCAGTATAGTCTTCACTTTTTTAAATGTGATCCTATCTCTTTTTCCTAAATTTCTATGAATGGAAGTTTCCTCAAACTCACCATCTCAGTTAACATCTCGTATATCTGGGGTGTACTATGTTTTACTTTTGTTAATGGATTACAGACATTTTCCACAAAGTTCAGCTCTTTCTCAGAACTGATGGGTTGATGCAGGGATCTCACAAAATGTTTTTATTGTAAATATCGTCATTTGTTTATTATCATGTTCCTTCCTCTAGTGTTGAGTTTGTGGTATGGTCTAATCTTTCCACTATGTGTTACATTTACAAACTATGTATACATTTTAAAGAGTTAAAAGATATCACTACTTGAGTCAACTGCCCTGGATTCTGTTTACAGAAGTTTTAACAACCAAATTTACAAACCGTGAACATATTGCACCGAAACCCCCGTTCAAGTCTGTGGGAGGCAAATCTTTTCCTTTTTTTCTGACCTTTTTCAAGGCCAATTTTAAATAATTTCGATTAAAAAGGGCACAGGTAGTCTGAAACTGCCATGGAGGACATGTACTAATTCAGAAAAAAAAACATTTTAAAATTCAATTCAGTGGAAAGAGGATCTTATAATGATGCTTAAAGGGCAAAGTTAAAATACACAATTCATTTAAATAACAAGCTTGGGGGGTGCCATAAATTTGCATGTGAAGTGGTGCATCTGTAGGATTTACTACAGCAAAAGTGACAGAGGAAAAAAAATTGCATCCCTTGATGCTTTGTTGACAATTAGCATCTTGGAAGTTGCCATTTGCAGTGAGAGACCGATGGGAGATTTCAAAAAAGGGAAGACCCTCACCTTGCCAACCTCCGAAATATATAGAAAAAAAAGTAGAGAAAGTAAACCCTACTTTCTCAGAAAAGGCGGGTTTTACAAATATAAAAAAAAAAAAAAAAAACAGAACATTATAAAATTCTTAAAACACCCTCTTATTATTAATAGGTCAACAGATACCCAATCCTAGACATGGAGGCATGGATCCAGTCATAAGGGACATGTGTGAGTCCATCAAATTAAAAAAGGTGGGTAGCTATCAGTAATCAAGTCCACATTTCCTTAATGCGTGTAAGTCAACGCATTTCACAAAATGTATTTGCTTTCTAAGGACAGACTGTGTGGGTGCTATTATAAAGCTCAAAAATACACAGAGAGATTCACATATGTGTTATGTATTCAAGAAAATGTATATTGTTTTTTTAGTAGTAGTATTTTTCGGAAATCAATATATCTTATTCATACACATTAAGAAAACATAAAAGAAAAATAAACAGAATTTATATGATAAGAAATGTGTGAAAAAAGTTTATGCTTGCCTGATTGATCTTGAAAAACTGGTAGGGTGAAAACAAATCAGGGGGGTGAACATAGGGGACCCTCCAGAGAAGAGGCAGGAAGCCAGAGTATCAACTTGCATGGGCCAGACCAGCAAAACTCAACTAGTAAAGTCTTCCTATAGAGTGTTCTGGTAGGATCACTCACTTTACTAGTTGGGTTTTTGCTGGTTTGGTGCTGGAAGAATCGGACGTCTGAGTTGATACTCTGGCGTCCTCCTGCCTCTTCTTTGGAGAGTCCCCCAAGTTCATCCGCCTGATTTGTTTTCCCCCCTACCTGGTTTTTATAGGTCAATCAGGCAAGCATAAACTTCTTTTTTCCATTTCCTTATAATATAAATTCTGCTTTTTTTTCTGTTTATTGTTCCTTTATGTTTTCCTAATGTGTATGAACAAGATATATGGATGTACAAAAAATACTACTAAAAAAAACAATATACAGTTGTTTCAATACATGAGACTTATGTGAATCTCTCTGTATATTTTTGAACTTTATAATAGCACCCACCCAGTCTGTCCTGAGGAAGCAAATACATTTTACGAAACGTGTTGACTTACACGCATGGAGGAATTGTGGACTTAATTACTGATATCTACCCACCTTTTTCAATTTGATGGACTCACACCCCTTCCGCATGACTGTATTTATGCCTCCATGTCTAGGATTGGGTATCTGTTGACCTATTGATAAATAGAGAGTGTTGTAACGATTTTATAATGTTTGTTGTGTTTTTTTAAAATAATATTTGTAATAAAAATTATACTTTTTATACGGACTGCCTCATGTTGTGCCCACAAAGTCCACCTTTTCTGAGAAAGTAGGGTCTACGTTTTCTGCCTTTTTTCACTGATGGGAGATTATTATCAGGGTGGGCTGTTGTGTTTGTGTAAGCCGGTTTTTGGGATGTTGTTTATAATTGAAGATGGATCTACATCACTGGAGATCATGACTGACAAAAGATCTTTGTTACTGTGTGGGTGTATGCATTTACAATTTATTTATATCTATATATATATATTTATATAAGAAATAAGGTAAATGAAAATGCTGATTCCCTACAAAATTGTTTATTGTACTTACAAGAATAAACTCAGCTCCCCATTAAAAAATAACTCCCTGCAGATAAAGTTAAACAATTGACAACATAGTCACCCGATCCCCTAACACACATATTTCAAACATAATCACTACACCAGTATTATTAAATGATCGTATACTACGTTGTAAATAAACTGAATATACAATATTATCATCTTCCAATACTGGTGTGATGATTTAGTGCTAGGGGATTGGATGACACAACTTTGTCATTGTTTAATCTTTCACTGGGCAGGAGTTATTTTTCACTTTGGAGTTGATTTTTTTTTTTTGATAAATGATTTTGAAAGGAATCAGTATTCTTGTTTGCCCATTTCTTTATTATTTTTGGAATTGTTGTTTGGTGTGAGACTGCTGAGTACACTGTATCATTATATTGAGAAATAATAATAACATGCACCTATGCATATCTTATTTGTTTTGGTCCACCATGCCCAAGAGCTGTTGTGATCATCTCCTGGATTTGCTAAACTGCATTAGAGTGCTCACTAAATGCTCAACGATCCAAGCACCTGCACACAGATCATACCGCTCTCCTTGTTTCAGTGTCTGGCATACTCACACTATGAGGCAATCATTGTTTCTGCATTAGCAGTGATGAGCTTAAAACTATATTTATAAATACGTGTAACTGCTCTGAGAATACAGTTGCTAAATTAAAAGGTAAGAGGTTATATAAAGGGGTTAGGAGAAGGTTAATGATTAGGGTTAAGTGTTAGGATGAAGGTTCAGATTAAGACTATGCTTTTGATATCAGATGTTATGTTAGGGTTAAGGGATAAGGTTAAGGGTTAACAGTTAGCTTAGAATAATAAAGGTTCGATTTTAGAGTCAGGTTTGAGTTACGAGTCAGATTAAATAAAAGGGGTACCAAAACTGTAATGACCCATGCTTTGTTTTCTATGGAGACCACTTGTCAATATTTTGTATAGTTAATGAGTTAACAATTAAAAAAATAGATGAAAATGGAAATTAAGAGGAATGAAATCACCTTTGTGGAGTTTTTTTTTATGTTAAGCTCAATTCTATTTCTTGTTATGGTATCTGAGAAAAAGATGTTGCCAATGTGCATGTTTTATAGAGGCATACTGTATGAAGTATGCATTACATTTGCTGAAGTTTTTAGCTAAGATAACATAGTTCTTTCTTATCTACTATGGGAAGACTGTAAGGGACATGTTTCAATTCTGTTGCACAGCAAGGCAATGCTAAAGCGAAGAAATGGGACAAATTTTATTGTAATTATTTATTTTCATTCATAAATTCATCCTGCCATTGGACTAAAGTAGCACTGCAACAGAATAAAATCTGCCCCTGACTGCCTCCTAATTATGTTTTGTGTGAAAAACCTGTTTCATCTTGATAAACATCTGTCTCTTCTCCTGTTGCAGACATGTGCAACTCTGTCTTACTGGCTGTCCAGGATTCAAGGCGCAGAGGTCTCAAATACATGGAAAAGTCTCATAGGCTTTGTTGACTTACAGGTAGCTTGGTTTTCAGCTAACTTTTTTGCTAAATAGCTTGATAAATTGGATGAAAAGTAGTGCTGAGAGAAAATCCACCACTCGAATGGCTACTGCTAATAATAAAGATGAGGATATTGATAATGGTTTGTTCATATTTTGGGTCTCCTTGAGGAGGTGGAGGTTGGCAAACCCTGTTGGAGTTTGTGGAGCAGTGGCCTAGTTACATCTTTGGCAAAACAGCTTTTTCATCACTATTTGCTATAGAATGTGCACACTATACACCAATGCAACCTTTACCCCCGGGGTCACCTTCTATCAATTCTGGCATGAGTGTTGAATTAAAAGAACAGAAAAATACTAGGGATGGCTGGAGGCAGGAAGGAGAATATGTTTAATGGTGCCAGGTTGTCCCTCAATCTAGACCTCCTAGCAAAGTTGCAATATAAGAGGGCCAAATATGCTGATGTTAAAAGATTTCTGATGCATCTCCACTTTGTCTATGTAATGCACTAACCTGCTAGACTCTGAATCATTGCAGGTGGTTGGTCCCATTTCTTTGAATCAGCAATTGGTACCTCAGCTTAGCTAAATCTCAGCTAACCAAACTTACAAAATCATCGTGATCCACCTGCAGTGGAGCTCCTTCACTTTGCTGAAGGGTTCATTCATACCCTTTAATTACAATGATTTTTTATTTCAGCACCAGGGAACTTATTTTCACAGCCCCTGTGTAATGTGACATACTGTATGTACCTGCTGAAGTAAACTAGTTTTTCTAATTCATTCTCTTCACAAGTTGTTCATATTGATCCCAGAATCTGTGAAAAGTTTAACACCAATTTTTCTTGTGAAATACTAGACTGTTTCCAATCATGTTTTACCAGGCACTGTTGTGCCCTTTCCTTGGTTTCCTATTGATTTTACAATAGACTAATTTTTACTACCACATTTTTTGGTGCTAGTTTTGTCAGCCACAGATCCCATTTGTTGCATTGTATGCCTCACTGCATGCATTCTTCCCAGGCACCTGACATTGCATGGAGAGCCCAATTTTGGAAGGGCCATTGTCTGGTTGTACTCTACTTCCTTCTCCCGTATTTGATATAGTATCACCAGAACAATAGCAGATATACCACTAATATTGTGTAATGTTAGAGGACCTGGTGATTCTCTTAAGCGTAAAAAGATTTTCCGCTTTTTGTGGAAATATCATTCTGCAATTTATTGCCTTCAGGTGAAATATCTTTGAAATTGTCCTGGTTGCAGCATGCTTACCACTTAACATATTCTACATATGCCTGAGGAGATACGGTATGTTGTTAATACACAGAGCTTTGAATTTTCAAAATATGGACTCTTGTTGATGCTGAAGAGTGACAATTTTTGTTGTACTGTAGAAGATTAACTTTAGTATATGTCCTTGCTGTGATGTATTTTCCTCCTCCTTACTCTGGGGATGTTCTGTGCTTTTTGTTGACATAATTGTTTGACAAGCCTGATGTAACTCTCATCCCACTGGATGAATTCAATTGCGTATTAGACCAGGAGTAGATGCCTCATAGCCTCTGGTTCTTAGGCAGCAAAACACACCTACTAGATAGATTCTTGAGAGAGGTAGGGTGGATAGATCCATGGTGGGATCTATACCCCAATAAGAGACATTTCACACATTTCTCTAAAACACACATGCTGGTCTCAAGGATTGATTTGTGCATTGGATCATCTGGGATGGTCCCCCTGGTTAACTGGGTGTCCCACGAGAAAGGATGTGTTTTTGACCATTTCCTCTCTTGTATCCTGCCTACAAGTTCAATCATCTAGTACCTTGGTAAAGTCTCAGTGCTTTTGTACTCCACCTCTTTCCCAACCATGATTCCATAGCAGTCAAAATGCAGTGAATTGAAAGTGCTCAGTTGTCCTTCTTTGCCTGGATGCCTTTATGGCATATCTGAGAGCATATCCAAGAGGGAGAGTAGCAGTTGCATTAACCTGAAGGGGAAGGGGAGTTAGGAGTTAAAGTGGAACTAAACTCTCTCAATCAACAATAATTATTTTAATCCTTATCATTAAATCCTTTTATTATCTTTAGTAAATGGATAGGAAAGTATATTATATTTCCTTTTACTGTTTCTCCATTGCTTCCTGGTTTCTGACATATAACGCAATCATAATGTCATACAACCTACAGTAGGAGTCTTCAAGGGCAATTTTTTTTTCTTTCATCTGGAGGAGGGGAGGGGCACTTTCTCAGCTAAGCACAGCCTCCTGCAGTAGTGGGATAACAAACCGAGGCCCATGTGAATGAACATAGCATTGGAAGAAAATGAAAACAAATTGTTAAAGTAATAAACTTTTTAGTTGCTCTACAAGTTGTGTAAATTACATTATAAGTTAGTTTGTACACATAGTTGAGCTTCATATCCTAGGTTTGATGAAAATAGGAAACATCAATTAGAACCATGCAAGGTATAGTTTCAAATGGGGAAAATCTTTTTATTCATAAAATATATCAAAATGTCCATAGTGATTAATCAAGTTTCTTTTGGGAAAACAGAACAATAAATCTGACTGGTCACCATAGCTAAATGTTATGGAAAACTTTTTTAATGCAGTTTTTAGAAACATGTACTGATTGTAATAGCGGATTCAAGCGGCAAATTATTGTGGCTGGGATCACAGGTGTATGCAAAAAGCTGCAGCCACTCAGCCAATACAAAGCAAAGACAAGCTTAGATGACCTGTCATTGTTTACATGAGTCAGCACAACCAGTCTGCAGTTAAGGACAAATGTCCAGCACTGGATGTATCTGTCAGCATCAAGGTTCATGTTTTTTACATTTCTTTTGGACAAGATCAGTTGATTAAGCAAACAGAGCTTTAGCTTATATACTAAGTGAAGTAAATATTTACTTAGCAAAATTAACTTTCATTTTAAATATGCATTGGGCCAAAAATGTTCTGATTTCACCACTGCTTACAGAGATTACTTGTTGACGAACTGCTTTGTGTACAATCTTGAATAAATGTAGCCTTGTGGGCTTAGAAGGAGCTGCCTTACGTGCATATGCGATTATTATATTAGTGAATACAATTTATTTTCTCTACCCCACTGCTAAGTATTGTCTGTGATTATTTTTTTATTTGCACTTTTGAAACAGTTGGATTTACAGGAAAAGCTTGCAGGGGTCTAAACCCTTCTAGAGACCAAACAGTACTCATACACAATGTTTTAGCTGGTACTGCTGGTAGGTATTGTTGATGGGTACTTCTGGCTTGTACTGTTGGCGGGTACTGCTGTTGGGTACTGTTGGCGGGTACTGCTGGCTTGTATTGCTGGTGGGTTCTGCTTGTGGGTACTGCTGGCTGGTACTGATGGTGGGTACTGCTGGCTGGTACTGCTGGCTTGTATTGCTGGCGGGTACTGCTGGTGGGTATTACTGGCTGGTACTGCTGGTGGGTACTGCTGGCTGGTACTGCTGTCTTGTATTGCTGGTGGGTACTGCTGGCTGGTACTGCTGTCTTGTTTTGCTGGTTGGTACTGCTGGCTGGTACTGCTGACTGGTACTGCTGGCTTGTATTGCTGGCTGGTACTGCTGGTGGGTACTACTGGCTGGTTCCTAACCTTTAGTGTGACAGAAGCCTTCTAGAGACCAAACAGTACTCATACACAATGTTTTAGCTGGTACTGCTGGTAGGTATTGTTGGTGGGTACTTCTGGCTTGTACTGTTGGTGGGTACTGCTGTTGGGTACTGTTGGCGGGTACTGCTGGCTTGTATTGCTGGTGGGTTCTGCTTGTGGGTACTGCTGGCTGGTACTGATGGTGGGTACTGCTGGCTGGTACTGCTGGCTTGTATTGCTGGTGGGTACTGCTGGTGGGTATTACTGGCTGGTACTGCTGGTGGGTACTGCTGGCTGGTACTGCTGTCTTGTATTGCTGGTGGGTACTGCTGGCTGGTACTGCTGGCTTGTTTTGCTGGTTGGTACTTCTGGCTGGTACTGCTGGTAGGTACTGCTGACTGGTACTGCTGGCTTGTATTGCTGGCTGGTACTGCTGGTGGGTACTACTGGCTGGTTCCTAACCTTTAGTGTGACAGAAGCCGCACTGGAGGAAGCATGTGACTGCAACAGAGAGCAGAGCCGCTGCTTTCTGTATCACTCCTACGCCCTGTCACAGGCGGAGTACATTTGGTATCACTCCGCCTGTGAAAGGAGCCGACGCTATACAGGAAGCACCGGCTCCGCTTCCTCTAGTGCCGGCTCAGTTCCTTCACACTGATGGTCTGGAATGGTGGGTCGGGAACCCAGAATCTGGGCTTACCGACCCGCCATCCCAGAGCAAAAGGTGGCGCCGGGATTATGTTGGGGGTGGCACCAGGATGCGGCTGCTAACGGGAATGGCGTTCCTGCTGTGGAAAAAGTACAGGAATGCTGTTCCCATGTGTTCCTGTAGGACTCGAGCCCTGATGATATCTAGGAAGCTCAAATATGGGCCTAAATAGTACATTTTCAGTTTGGTTGAAGGATGAAACTTATTAAACATTTTTTAGAAATTATTAGAAAATATATTATTTTCTTCCCCTTCTGCCTATATGATTAAAATATTGTAATTATAAAGACAGTGTATATGGCTTTTGTTGTATGCTGTTAAGGACTTCAAAGATACAACAATATAAAAATATAACTGTTAGCACCGGACCTGAATGGCCGCATGGTAGAGGAGCTCTCTGCACTGGGGGATTAATATTAGCTTTTTGGTGTCTCATCTATCACCCCAACATGGTCAGATCGGGCCGCAGCGCATCAGCCAGCCGAGTACCACCCGACCAGACGATCCAAAACTCTGGCAACATTCCAGCGATCTTTAGGGCTCAGCGGGAAGGCCTACGAGCGGCCTCACCATCTCCAGCACCCCGCTCTCCTGAAGTACAGCCTGTCTCCTCCTCACCGCTCCAACTGGGGACTAACATGGCGACTCCACTACCCAGCCTGGCGGACCTACAAACAGTCGCGGCCGATATAAAACATACCCTGGGATCAGCTATCACGGAGCTTTCAGTCGAGCTGCGTTCTGTAACGGCCCGCCTCACAGAGACAGAGAAATCATCGATTACCCAGGCGACCGCCATCAAACAGCTTCAGCGATCAACCGATGCCCAAACAACACATCTTATCGAGATCAACAGGCACCTGGAAGATCTCGATAATCGGGGTCGGAGGCACAATATCCGCCTGAGAGGTCTCCCTGAATCAGTGGAACCACCCGCTCTGGTGCCTGCAATGACCGCCATCTTCAATGACCTACTCGAGCGCCCTGCAGACACTCCTGTAGAATTTGAAAGAGCTCATCGCGTCCTCAGACCGAGAGGAGCGGATAATGATCCCCCGAGAGATGTGGTGGCATGCCTGGTCAGCTATCAAGTTAAGGAGGCTATCCTGAAGAAAGCGAGAGCCCGAGATCGCATCTCCTATGAAGGCTCTGAGGTAAAGCTCTTCCAAGACTTATCTACCATAACCCTGCAAAACCGACGGGCTCTTCGTCCCCTACTGGAAACCCTGCGTTCAAAAGGCATTACTTACAGATGGCGCTTTCCCTTTTGCCTATCTGCATCATTCCGGGGCAGATCTGCAGCTCTCAGAGTCCCAGATGATTTACCCGCCTTCTGCGATGCCATGGAGGTCCCTATAATAGACTTACCTGACTGGTACAGCACCTTCTACACTCCGGAACCCTGGATCTCAGTGACATCCTCTTCAACTCCGAAGTCCCAACGCCACCGACACAGACGCCGTCAATCACACCCTGGCTCCACACCTAACCGTGGAAGAGATGATCAACGGAACAGCCCTCGTCGTTCCCCAACCCAGCAGAGGGAACATGTAGACCTATAACTTCATTCCTACGTGCAGCCTGGATGCCTGACAATGTGAGTCTCTCCTTTCTCCCTGCTCTACCCTAAGATGCCCTTTCCCCAGATTTATAGACTTCCTAACCACCCCATGCCCTCTTTAGCTCCTGGGAATATTACCCCCCCAATCCTCCTCCTCGATCACAAGCTCTGAATACCCTGAACTGGAATTGCAAGCAGAATCTGTCTAGCTCGCTTTTTGCCCTCTCCCCCCCCTCCTCCCATCGATCTGTCTGTGAGACTGTTTGCATCGCCTGCTGCTTATTTCCCTGTACACGATCCATCACCATACTTCACCTTAGCAATATATGCTATCCCTGCCATCCTGAATTTCCGATGACACCGATTCAAGCTGAACTGAACTTTTTGCAGAAACTGTCTGACACCAGAGAGGATGCTTGATCCCTGTCTCCAGCACTCAGGCTGAAAGATGGTTAACGTTCTCGCAACAGGATCTAATGTAATGTATGACTTAGGAAGATAGTGCAGGCTCGTGAAATCAGGCTTCTACACCTCTCAACTGTTGTTTGGTTGGTTGATGGTGACCTGGGTTTGATGATGGGGGGGGGGGGGGGCCGATGTAAGGGGAGTCTGATTATCTGACTTCTAGCTGCAGAAATTGCAATTCTATATGCCTCTTCAGATATCCGTCGGCTGTCACTTCCCTATCTTTTTGCTCAAATCACTCCATCATTATATTCACCTCCTCTCCCCTTCCTTTCTCCCTTCCCCTTCCCTCCAGTCCCTTCCCTCCCCCCTCCTTCTCCTACCCCCTCCTCATTCCCCCCCTAATCCTTTCCCCTCAATACCCTTCCCAACTCCTATTTTTTCAACTCCTATTTCCAATTAATATCCCTATATTTTCTATATTCTATATTTCCAACTCCTATATCTATAATCTATGGGACTGATGATGTATACTTTGTTATGTTATACAATAGAAGGTAATATTAGGTTGCACTAAGTTGCATTTTGGGATGGGGATTGTGCATGTGGCCTATGGGACTTTTATGGACTTCCATGATCCCCTCGGCGATATGTTCTTGCTCCTCCCCTACTTAAATCATGCCTATCTTCATATTGAAATGCAACTATACTTCTAAGCTCAATAGTACTGTATTACTAAACCAGTGGTGTTTTGTTAAATTTCCATATACCGATAATAATCAACAACAGGTTCAAAAGGTATTGCAAACATTAATGTAATATTTGCCTGATGCTCCAACTTGACTTCAGATCACAATCAATAAGCCCCAGTACCGAAATACAAAATTGGCATCCAGCCATGATAAGATCTGGAGTCATCGAACCTTGACCCCATAGATTATTTCCCCTCTCCCCATCCCTGCTCCCTCCCACCTTCCTTTCCCCCCCATTTCCCCTCTTCCCTCCCTTTCCCCCCCCATCCCCCCTCCCTCCTTCCCCCTCCACCCCTTTCCTTCTCCCTTCCCTTCCCCTCCTCCCTCCCCCCTTCCCCCTCCCCCCTCTCCCCCCCCATCCCTAGCCTCACTCTCTCATCCCTCTCCCCCTACAATCCCCTCATCCCAATTACCCCACATGTCCCCTGCATCTTCATCTCCCTATACCCTCCTCAGTCCTCAGTGATCTGACTCTACTCCCTACTCAACATTGCCAGACCTCACAGTCAACTACTTCTCGGCATCCAGGCTCACCAAAACTTCTCAACCGATCTAATACAACTGTTTAAATGTTCATACTATCTTGTTACTAACTGTCAAGTTGATTTAAATACCTTAGCGGTTATGCAATTTTGTTTCTATGTGATGTTACATACACCCTTAAGGTTTCACTACTCTACATTATTCACCTTTCGCTTGAGCCGGTCACTGTTACATTTGATCTGGACCAAATAGGAACACAGGGACGCTCATAACCCTATACTACATATATCTCTAGGTATACCGGAGACAATTTTCTCCTTTTTGCATTCCATACAGGCTCCAAAAAAAAGCCCCTGACGACCCGGGCTCCTTAAGACCATTATCTGCAATTGTTTTTCTACAATTCACTTTTTTTTATCTACATTTCGAGACACCAAAGATTTTTGTTTGCCTACATTTCCCTGCTATTCCCCCAGTGCCGTGCAGTCCCACGGTTATCTGGTTTTTGTTCTAAGACCCCTCCCCGCACCACAGCGGGTGCCTGTGTTGACCTCGGGCGCCCGTTGAACCTAGCACCAAGTGCGCATTTCTTCACCCCCCAGAATAAAGTTTTCCTGGTAATCTTGGTGAGCTTTCTGGGGGCGTCCCCCTCTATATCTCTTTTCTGTCACTCTCAATAACTCCTCCAACCTTCCTATCTCTACTCTTCTCCTCTTCCCCCCCCCCCCTTTTTTTTTTTTTTTTTTTTTTTTTATATTCTCCCCCAGATTTTACCCCCCTTTCACTATTCCCCTTCCATCATGACCAACCCCAAGTTGACACAAATTCAACATAGTGTCAGAATTCTCTCACTGAATGCACATGGCCTAAATGTGCCAGAAAAACGTTCGCAAACGCTATCAGAAGCCCATAGACTACGGGCACAAATTATTTTATTGCAGGAAACCCATTTTCGAACCGGAGACCCAATTTATCTTTCCAACAAACGATACCCTATGGGTTTCCACTCCACGACAGAAGGCACCAAATCACGAGGAGTCTCGATTCTATTTGCACGTCAATTAGACTTTAAGCTGGTTGACATCAAAAGAGATCCTAATGGTAGATTTCTTTTTGTAAAGGGACTTCTTGCCTCTCGTCCAATTACAATCGCAAACGTATATGCCCCTAACACCAAACAGGTGGCCTTTTTTCGTTCAACCTTACAGGAACTTCAGGACTTTACAACTGGGCTTCTAATTCTTGGAGGTGATTTCAACGCCCCTCTGAACCCCTTAATTGACTCCTCCACAGGCAGTTCGGTCCTTCCCTATAAGGCTTTACGACAAATCACTACACAACTTCAATCCCTCCGTCTCCACGACACTTGGAGATTGACCCATCCAGACACCAGAGACTACACCTTTTTTTCTTCACCTCATCAAAAATTCTCCAGGATCGACTACCTTTTCCTATCCCAACCAGATCTTCCTTATCTCTCCTCCTCCTCGATAGAAACCAGTGTGCTATCCGACCACAATCCTATCACCTTAACTTTGAAGTTTCCAGAAGTAGAAACAAGAAGTAAGACTTGGAAACTAAATGCCTCACTCCTAAAAGACACACAGGCAATCACCAGGATCCAAAACTCCCTGAAAGATTATTTCAATTTGAATGATACCCCAGATACCTCAGCTCTCACCCAATGGGAGGCTCACAAGTGTGTGATCCGGGGAGAATTTTTGGCACTATCTGCAACACTTAAACGGGCCCGACAGAAAGACCTTACGGACCTATACTCTAAACTCGAAGCACTTGAAAAATCCTACAAACGCTCACAGGCACAATCCACTCTATCAGAATTGACAGCGATACGAACCGAACTGCGAGATAAGTTGGGCTTACAAGCCCACCGCAGACTCGTTCTTTCTCGCAAATTATTCTACGAACAGGGGAATAAAAGTGGTCGCCTTCTGGCGCGGTCTATACGCCCACAGCACACGTCATCCCCAGTACACTTTATTAAGGATGCTTCTGGCAAGGACCACCACTCTAACCCTGACATTGCAAAACAATTTGAGTGTTATTATAGGAAACTATATAATCTCACAGACTCACTTGCCACTAAACCTTCTCCAGAAGTCAGGAAAGCTCAATTAGATAAGTTCTTCCATGATCACGGCATGAGCCCCATTTCCGAGTCCGATGCGATCTCCATGGAAGCTCCCATAACTGGTGAAGAACTACACCGCGCCCTCAAAGAAATGAAGCCGGGGAAATGCCCAGGCCCCGATGGGCTTTTGCTTCAGTACTATCGTTCTTTTGCTGATACCCTCACGCCACATTTTCTCCGTGCATTTGGGAGCTTAGCTACATCCCCTAACCACTCACCTTCTCTTTTAGAGGCACATATCTCTGTTATCCCGAAATCAGGAAAAGACCCTTCCCTAGTCACTAGTTATAGACCGATCTCCCTCCTAAATGTAGATGCCAAGCTATATGCAAAAATTTTGGCCAATAGAATACTCCCCTTTCTGCCATCTCTCGTTTCCCTTGACCAAGTAGGCTTTGTTCCCGGCAGGGAGGCGAGAGATAATACCACAAAGGCCCTAAATATCCACCACTGGTTGACAACAAAGAAAACCCCTGGGTTCTTTCTCTCTTTGGATGCAGAGAAGGCGTTCGACAGGGTGGCCTGGGACTACCTAATTAAGACCCTGGAGTCCATTGGACTCCGTACCAGGATGCTCTCGAACATTCAGGCACTTTACACAGATCAAACTGCTAGAGTCAAGGTCAATGGTCACCTGTCGGACGCCTTCCAACTATCCAACGGCACAAGACAGGGATGCCCACTCTCTCCTATCCTTTTCGTTCTATCCCTCGAACCCTTTCTGAACATGCTTCGCCAAAACCCCAACATCCACGGGGTACAGATTAGTAATACCACCCATAAAGTAGCTGCGTTCGCGGACGACATGCTTCTTTTTTTGTCGCAACCGCACATTTCCATTCCGAACTTATTGAAAGACCTGGAATATTATGGTTCTATATCCAACCTCAAAGTTAACCATTCAAAATCAATGGCTCTCAACATCTCCTTACCTATTACCGAGGTGAATCGTTGTAAATCTAATTTCCCCTTTCTTTGGGCTAACACAACACTCCCATACTTAGGCATACATATTCCCCGTGACCTGTCACATCTTTATGCTTCCAACTACCAACCCCTCCTGTCAGCAATCAATACAGATTTAAAATCTTGGAGGAATATTCAGGTTTCATGGTTTGGAAGGGCTGCCATTCTTAAAATGTCTATTCTCCCCAAATTGTTGTACCTTTTCCAAACAATCCCCATACATATTCCCCCAGCCTTTTTCTCTACCCTACGCTCTTCATGGCGGAACTTTATTTGGCAAGATAAACCACCTAGGATTAAGTTTTCTTGTCTTACAGCCCCCAAACACAGAGGAGGTCTCAACTTGCCAGATGTGACCAGCTATTACAAAGCATGCCTTCTAGGCAGAATAGTTGATTGGACCCTTCATGCTGAACATAAAGAGGTGGTTAGGATGGAGAATGTCTGGACATCCACTCCGCTACACCTTTTACCGTGGCTTCCGTTATCAGACATACCTCAATCTATTAAAATACACCCCTTCATTGGGCCTCCGCTACTCATCCATGATTCATGGCGTAAGAAGTTAAAAATTGATCCCCGCTGTGGCCCACTGACCTCCCTTAGGCTAAATCCAGCCTTCCCACCAGGCATGTCTACCGGCTTTCTGCGTTCCCTTTGGCCTCACAAAGAAATCTTAGCCAAACACTTTTACAAAGATGGAGCATTCATCTCATGGGAAAGTCTTAACTCCTCACTACACCCCTCAAGCATACCATTGTGGACTTTTTTTCAAATACGCCACTTCCTCTCTTCCAAAGGCACCCCGGCTTTATGGTCAAGACCCAGGACACCATTGGAAAACATATGTGAACGTTCCCATCCTCAAAGACACACAATCTCAGAACTATATGGTCACATACTTGATGCCCCATCTGCATCCTCTGCTACTTTTTCCCTTGCCTGGTCGAAAGACTTACAATTGTCCCTTTCTGAAAAAGACTGGGAAGCAATCTGCCGCTCACCCCACCGCACCTCGATTAATGTCACTGCACAAGAAAATGGATACAAAATCCTTACCCGCTGGTACCGGACGCCAGACAAAATTCATAGATTCGCCCCAACAGTTGACAACACCTGCTGGAGATGCAATGAATCTCCGGGCACCATGCTTCACATATGGTGGACATGCCCAATGTTGCAAACTTTCTGGGAAAAGGTACAAAAAACCATAAAAAAAGTCACATCCAGTGAAATTCCTCTCACCCCGGAAAAATTCCTTCTTAACTATTCCCCTAGAACCTCCAATTTCTCTCAAACTAAACTAGCACGACACATGATAAACGCTGCCAAACTTTGTGTGCCGTGCCACTGGCGCACATCTGACATACCCTCACTTAAAGAATGGTTTCACAGACTAAATAGAACTGAAGAAATAGAAGAACTGATAGCTATTTCAAGAGAAGACATATCCAAGTTCTCTACAGAGTGGCTGGATTGGATCAGATACAAAGAGACGAACGAATACAAATCCATTGCCAGCTCTTCATAATCTGAACTCATAGATTTATTATTTTTTTTTTTTTTTTGGAGCCGGCTTCCCTGAAGTAGCGGGAACTGGGAAGCTGAGCACATTGTCACCATGAAGTCCATTACTTCCGGATATCCCCCCTCGACCCTCATGTACACATCCCCCCCCCCCAACCCCTTTACTTTTCCCTATTTATTTTATTTATTTATTTTTTTTTTTTCTCTTCTTCTCTTCTCTCTTTCTTTCTCTTTCACCTCTCCTCTTACTTTCTTATCTATTCTTTCTTTCTATTACGCCTCTCTACCTATCCTTTTCTATCTCTTTGACAAGCTATATTTCGGCACTCCCACAGATGGTTACCAAGAAGCCAGCTCCCTTGTTTCAGACACATGAAGGAAGCAGACTCATGTATATAATAACAAACAAGGACTCCTACCCCACCAGTTGGACACTAATCCAATTTTTTTCTTTTTTTTCTTTTTTTTTTTCTCCTTTTATTTCTCAACACATCTTTTTGCCAGAGTACTACTTAAAGCCTCACTCCTATCTTATTAGAGTGATTCCACTTTATACGTTTTTGATTATGTCTTCTTGTGTCTGTAACCACGCAATCTCTTATGTTTTTTATGCCATTATGTTTCTTGTTATTACGTGGGCTCATTGGCCCTCATTCTATTGTACTGTATACATCTCTTGTTATTTTTTGCTTTTATCAAAATAAAAATTTGTTTATGGAAAAAAAAAAAAAAATATAACTGTTAGTGCAAAAAAAAAAAAAAAACATTATGGTCATGAGGCAACTGTCTTGATGAAAGTACTGCACAAATTTTATATTGTTGCACAAATACAACTACATTCACCCTAAACCTAGTGTCTACCACAAAATCCTAACTTGTGCAGAGCCCTTGAGCACAGAAGCTGTGCAGCTCTAATTTATTAACTACATATTAAATGTGCATTTGACAATTGGTTGTTGGATAATCCGTGCCCACTTCTAAATATAATATTCATGAGTCTAAGCACTTCTTGTGCATAAAATGCTACTTTGCTTTGTATTTTCAACCTGTTCTATTTGATTAAAATTAAACTTTAATTGACATGGAAATAAGGTAATTTTTCATAAACACTATCTGCTTTTTATTTAAATGCAGTCACTCTTTATTTAACACCGAGATAAACAATACTGCTGATTTTCTTTAGACTAGACTCTTTTTTTTCCAGAAGAAAAACTGTTTGGTTTTGAAATTGTCAACAGACTTACACAGCAATGAAATCTGCAAATACATCAGATGTGAATACAATTATTTGATGCACATTCACAATAATTACATTCTTACCTAATTTTACATACCTGCATATTTTAAATAAATTGAAGTGTCTTAATCAAAGCATGGAAGTTATTAAATATGGTAATCTTTATAGTTTATAGTAATTTCAGTCATTTTTTTATTAATTTGACACAGATACACTTACAATTCTAATGTTCCAAGCCAGCAACACTTTCAATGCAATTAAAAATGGTTATGAAAGTGTGTGGGCTCCTTTTGTGAGGGAAGAAATCATTCTCCTGATTAACATGCAAACGAGCTCATGCTGACAAAATAGATTGGGGTTTTAAAACCCCAATTACTTTAGTGTGATTATCTATTTACTAGTACACAGGCTGTTTTAATTTCTGATAAAATACATACAGTGCTTACATTTCAAGGCCAGTGAATTTTGTTGCATTTATTTGGAAATCTATTTTTAAGCATTTCTGCCTAAGTAACTGTATTCAGTAACGCCGAGCATGTGCATGAAACACATGGCATAAAACAGGCCTCTCCTAGCTAAATATTTGCTAAAGAAGCCAAGCCTGGAAAAGCCTAATATAAAAAAACTATTTTGTTCGTTAGCCAATTGATATTTGTTTGTTTATTAAATCTGAATCTATTTGCCTGAAATAAATGTGTTCCTAGGCAAACATATTATTTGAGATTTTGTGATATGCAGCTTTGCATTGTTTCTTAAACTTTATTTTTACATGAAATATGATAAATGGTACCATTTTTCTTTAAACAAATAATAAGGACAATTCCCAAGTCTAAGTAGCAAGCATTGATTTATGCTCGCTACCGTCTGCTCATGTACACATTTTTTTTTCCGCAGACTTCTAAAGAAAATTATAATGCATTAATGACAGGAACCACAGTAATGGAAAAAGGTCACCATCTCTTGAACACCTTCTGTTTTAAACCATTATACATAAAGACATTTGAGAAAGCAAAAAATTAAAAGGCAGCCTTTGTGCAACCCATTACTGAAAAATTATAGAAGAATAATCTATGTAAAATGTAGTGGAATAACAGATTCTTTTGGATCTAAATTAACTGCAGCCATAGAAACACTTTTATACATGTTATAGTTCTGCATGTTGATGCAATTATTAAAAGAACACCTGATACGTCAAAGTTATTTAATTGAATTAACAGGGGTTGAAATGAGGTTTTTCCAATTTGAAGTTGTGAATAACACTAGCAGTCCCAGGTGCATTATGTCCAAGCAGGGTTTCCTTAGGACTGACTGACAATTTGTAACCTTTACACTATAATTAAATGTGAAATACACATAATATTCTGTATATGTTAGAGAGATAGATAGATAGATAGATAGATAGATAGATAGATAGATAGATAGATAGATAGATAGATAGATAGATAGATAGATAGATAGATAGATAGATAGATGATAGATAGATAGATAGATAGATAGATAGATAGATAGATAGATAGATAGATAGATAGATAGATAGATAGATAGATAGATAGATAGATAGATAGATAGATAGATAGATAGATGGTATTCTGCAACATATATAAAATAGTGAAAAGGGTAGAGTATATACAGTATATGTAAAGAGACAGAAAGATAATGTGTAAATACACAGAAAAAAGTGTATATAAGAAATGAAAGAAAGATAAATCTAAATAAGCATGAGTTTAATGTTTTGGGTTTTTTTTGCAAAGAACATGAATCATTATTCATTACTTGTGATCCAACAAGTGTAACATAAGTGGGAAATGCATGATTTGCTTCAGAACCCTCTTACCCATACTTCTTTTTTTTCCAAACTATTTTTTAGTTTTATGCTAAGTTGGCTACCTTGGATAAATAAGAAACTAGGACATGCATGAGGCATGTACCCCTCCCAATAAGTACAAAGGTTTGTGGTTGAAGGGATCTCCTGCTGCGCTATTGTACTCTGACAGTACCCCTCCCCATCTCCATCTCAGAATACAAAGATCTGCAATGCAGCTATTGGCTGCAACTTCTGATTAACTGTGGTCTAACTTTTCAACAGAAGCTGTCATTAGACCGGCAAAAAAGGGCACGGGGAGCCTTAAAAAAAATAATTATTGCACATTTTTTGCAGGTAAAAAAATGTGTATTTATTTTTTCTTAGGAGCCTGTAAAACATTGAACCCACAATCAGCAGATAACAAGTGCAATGCCAGGCTCCTGCAGACAGTCAGTAGAGCTGTCTGCCCATACCTCCAATACAAAATGTGGGATCAGCTCAGGGTGGCGGCAGATGATTTTATAACATAAATGTTAAATATGGGTGCAAAATATTACTAACAGTGAACCTATCCTTTAAAGCTGTACAAGGTTTTACAGAATATTACGATTTTCTGGAACAGCATCAGCAACACCATATTCTGGCATCAAATTGCCTGTACAATAATTTTGTGTACTCTTATATCATTCCTTGTCTTCCATACTTAAGCAACTCAACACGATTGATTTCCACTCCAAAAATGTTTCATAGTTTTTGCAAAGATATGGAGAGAGCAAGTATATTGCACCCGGAAATAAAATACAGTATTTGTGTCTCCAAAGGCTGAAGATGAAAAAATTTCACACATTTGCACCGCAGCTATTGAGACTTCATCAGGAAGGCTTCGAGGAAATGTACATCGAGGTGTAGCTTTTGGGCAAGTCACTTCTGTGTCCATTATTACAGGCAGATATTTCCAATGCTGGGGAGGGCACCATCTGTATAAGCAGTGTGTGCACATGTTTTGATTTAATTTTTAATAAATGGTATTACACTATAGTTTTTTCTGATTTATGGTGGCACGGTGAAGTGGAGGAGTACAGTTTTGGATCCATAACAATTGTGTTCAATATTTGAAGAGCCATAAGGAAACTCAGCATTCAAGCAATTATTGACTTTCTTTTTCATTAAAGTCATGGCAGTCCGGTGAGTGATATTCCATCAGAGCACATTGGGTGTGAATGTTACTGGTGGTAATGGTTTAATGATATTTCACATTGAAGAATCAATAATATTCATCCAAGAAGGGCACAATGAACTTTATTTGAAGCACTTTAAATGTTTATTGCACGTTATGTTTTCTATTTTCCATAGAGTATATTGATTTTGTATGTTACAATTTTAATTATTGAACATCACAGGTATTATCACATATTATTGTACCATTCACTAATCTCACTTAATTTCAATGGGCTGCCAAATGAATGGGAGTGCACAAAAAGTAGTGCCCTTCACTCCTTTTATAAATTGTGATGTGCTAAACCTCATGGTACCATGATCATTAGCACCTGTTTGGTAATTTTTTAAATCAAGCACTGGACCACATGTCTACAAAACTGTGTTCATTTAAGCCAGGAGAACTGAAGCTGTTCACACCAAATACTGGTTTATTTAAATTGTTACTGTAATTGTTACTGTAATGCTCTTTGTAGGTTATTATGTAAAACTATGAACTGCATTATTTTTGAACGCACCCTCACTGTACAGCATTTTTTTCACATGTGTCTAAAACATTTGCACAATACTGTAAATACAGTACTGTATGTATATACAGTATATATTAGGCTTTAGGAACTCATCAAATGCAGCCTTTCCAATACAAATTACAAAGAGCTAGCTGAAAAATGTCTGTTCAGTATAACATATATATGTACATGGATTTGCTCATTATAAATTTACCCGGCTAATGTATCGACTGGTATTGAAGACAATACCAGTGTATTATGCACCTAAAATACAGAGGATCAGGTGATATAAAAACCAGTGTATGCAGTGAAGGAAATTAACTTGGCAACAGCAAAATGTGGGTATTGTGGGCAGTGGGCTCACTAATTTCGCAAACTTCCAAGGGACCCATTTTTTTCTAACAAAGAATCAGCTTGGTAAAACCACTCCCCATATGTCATTACCAGACACCCTGCAGCTTACATAACCTCAAGTAGTCACCAAAATATGTGGACAGCTTGGCCCTCTTGCAATACACTATGAATTCAATCTGGTCAAAGTGCAGATAAGCATCATATGCCACAGTTTCTAGCTTTACTGAGGCTTCTCACACAATCATTGTTGTTGGTTATTAGGGATGAACTTTGGGTTTGGGCTGACAGTGAGCTTGACCCCAACTCTAGTTGTTTGAGGCTCACAAAATAGCTAAACTAAATAACCAGATTTGATTAGTTTGCACACCCAAACTTCATGTTGCAACTGGATTTAATTTGGCAGCAGTATCATTGCCCCCCACTAAATGAATGTCTTCCTGTCTGTTGACTTTTTTCACATTGATAACAATTCAGTAGGCAGGCATACCAGGTGACATCATTGTAACCATATTTGGCAAGGGAGTAGTTATTCGTAATGGAGTAACAGCAGCAGAGGATTGTCGTGGGACATTTGCTTTGTGGGGCATTATTTGTGGGACATCATGTGACATTATTATATTTTTTAATAAAGGGACTTTATCTACAGTATGTGTGTGTGTGTTTATTTACTGTTTATCTTTTTTGTGAATGAGTAACAAGGGGTACATGTACCCTTTTACTCATTCACTTGGGATCATATATCTGGGAGCCCTACTCCCTTGAAAATTATCACTAAACATCACATATTTTTCCCTCCATCTAGATTTGAAAATGAAATCAGCAGCATATCCATTTATTTCTGACACCTGTTTCCAATTTGCTAGTTTAAGCACTGAAGCAGTGTACTTATCATTCTAAAACTTTACTAAAAGCTCTTACACTTACTACTAAACATGATTCTAAAGAGAGTTCACAGACCCAGTTTCCCATAATAACAGCCCATGACTGTACATCCAGCTATTCTTATGGATAGTAAGTAGTGATGAGCCAAACACCCCTCTGTTCGGTTTGCACAGAACATCTCGAACAGGGGAAATGTTCTAGCGAACATGCAAACACCATTAAAGTCTATGGGACACGAACATGAAAAATAAAAAGTCCTAATTTTAAAGGCTTAAATGCAAGTTATTGGCCCAAAAAAGTGTATGGGGACCTGGGTGCTGCCCTGGGGGACATAAATCAATGCAAAATGTCTTTTTTTAAAACTATTGTTTTTACAGGAGCAGTGATTTTAATCATGCTTAAAGTGAAACAATAAAAATGAAAAATTCCTTTAAATATCATGCCTGGGGTGGCCCCCTTAATGTGCCTGTAAAGTAGGGCATTTGTGCGATGTATGTAGCCTGCTGCAGCAATACTGACGTTTCTAAAGGAAAAAATGTAATTTAAACTTGCTCGCGGCTGTAATATATTGTCGGCTCCCGGCAATACAGGTAAAAAAACTTTAAAAAACAGCATGGGGTCCCCCCCAGTCCATACCAGACCCCACGCCAAAATGTAAAACATAAATGGCATGGGGTTCCCCCTAAAATCCTGAACCATACCAGGCCACATGCCCTCAACATGGGGGGGGGTGCTTTGGGGAAGGGGGGGCTCTCTTCCCCACAACCCTGGGATGTGGTTGTGGGGGTCTGTGGAGGGGGAGACTTATCAGAATCTGGAAACCCCTTTAAAAAGGGTGCCCCCACAGCCCCCCCCATGTGAATGAATAACGGACACATCGTACCTCTACCCATTCATCAAAAATGTGTAAAAAAAAAAATGAAGAGAAAAGACAGTTTTGGAAAAGTCCTTTATTAAAAAATAAAAAAATAGTGTCCTCCGATGATCAGTCACCCGTCCGCCCGAAAAATAGAAGAAGAAGAAGCTCCTGCTTCTCCAGACACTTTCTTCATTCTGAGCTGCTTTGATTTTGACAGCTCTTTTATAGTAACCTGATGTCACAAGCTGCCCCACAATGCACTGCTCAGGTGCAGTGAACAAATTACTGACATCAGCAGTGCTCGCTTGCCCCCACTCCCATCTTGGCCAGCCAGGCTGTATGCATGGATAAGGGTCTGATATGGATTTTAGGGGAACCCCACGCCGAGGGGCCTAGTATGTACTGGGGGGGACCCCACGCCGTTTTTTTCAGCAATACTGACATAAACTGATATGAACTGAAGTGCCTATATATATATATATATATATATATATATATATATATATATATATATATATCTTTGTGGTATACACTGCACTATCTGGTCTCAACAAACGGTAACAAGCAAAAATCTCTCTCCCTGCCTGCAATGCATTTATTAACGATAGAATTCCACTTAAAAATCCACCAAGGGAATTGCACCCACAACCCTGCAATTAGCAAGGCTGGTGTTCTACCAGCTACGCCACCGTCAAGCACACTTAGGTTGAACACACTTAGGTTGAACACACTTTCCCTGCCTAACTAACTAACTCCTATGTCACCCTACACACAGTGGATGAGATAAAAGTTAGGGAGAGTATGTTCAGCTTAAGCAGGCTGAATGGTGGCATAGATGATAGAATACCAGCCTTGCAATGATATGGCTGTGGGGTTCAAATCCCCCCCAACCAGCAGGTGATTTATTGAGGTCAGAGTCTACGATAATGCAGGAACTCAAAGTTCTCACAAAGAAGCCCATTTATTTGTCATTTGACAAATGAGCGAACAGCCAATGTTCAAGTCGAACTTAAGTTCGACTCAAACTCAAAGCTCATCCCTAATAGTAAGCTCAGACAATCTGTTCACATTGCTGAGTGTCAGGCAGAAGGTATGAACTTTGAAGTGTGGCCTAATTGTTCCAAGGATGAGGACTAAACTAATTGCTCTGAGGTTGAAGCTGACGATGATCATTCCTGGTATACCAAGTACTTGGCAGGAAAAATAGACCCTGATAACTGGTTTGACTGTTCTGAGGATAAGGATGAAGATGCCAGTTTTAGCTTTCCCATTACCAGGGATCCTGACTCTGATGTAATGCTTTAAGATCTTGTTTCCATTGCTATGGCCATGCCCTGATCTAATCTTTCTTAGTCCCTTGTCTTCCACAAGAACCTAATATCTTTGTAAATCTTCAAAATCCCAAGTAATAAACCCCTTATGGATTAGCAAATCAGTAAATCTTCTTCTACCTAGACAAAAAAAGAAGACTCCCATTACCACTTTGTGATTCTGGTACAAGATCTACCTGCAATTATATCACCTTTGTTATTGAGGTCCAGTGCTCTGAGTTTACCTCTGAGGTTCAGCAGCCCAAGTTTGCCTCTGAGGTCCAGTGCCCCTAGCTTGCCTCTGAAATCCAGCTCCCTAAGTTTACCTCTGAGGCCCACCTCCCCGAGTTTGTCTCTGGAGCCCAGTGACCAAAGTTTGCCCTCTGAGGCCCAGTACCCAAAGTTTTCCTCTGAGGCCTAGTACCATGAGTTTGTCTCTAAGGCCCAGTACCATGAGTTTGCCTCTAAGGTCCCAAGCTGGCCTCTGAGCCCAGCAGCATGAGTCTGTCTTTGAGACCCAGCACCCCAAGCCAGCCTCCTTTATGTTTGAAACAAAGCCCTTCAACTCCAGGCTTGTCTTAATCTCCTGTCTGCATCTCCTGAGTCTGAGTTTGCTTCTTCTGAATCTTAGTCTTCCTCTCCCAAGACTGTCTCCCCTGAGTCCACATCGTCTGCCTCTTCTGTATGTTAGCTAGTCTCTTTTGAATGTAAGACTAATTATGTTGTGGAAGAAGCCTTCTCCGTTCATAGATCTGGTCTGCCTGAATGTGTGACTCTCACCTGGGATTATGCTAGTCCCACGCACCCCTGAGACTCTACCAGTGCCACCTACCCAGACAGTACCTTACACTTCCAGGACCCTGACAGTGTTACATGCTCCAGAGACAGCATCCCAAGGAGTTTGCCAGTGCTCCCCTCCCCCAAGACCCATTTAGCTCTGACTTCCTTTAAGGAATTCTCCCAATTTTAATTTCTGCAGTCCTGAGTCTGACATTTTTGATTTTGAACTGCCATCTGGCATGCGAGCCTTCTTCTCCAATGTCTGAAGAGAACCCTCTGCTTTCCAGTTAGTCACCTGTTAACAAAGGTAACTATTGAAGCATTCTTTCAGTTACTGAGAGTTCCTCTGGTGTCTTTTCTGTCCTTTCATAACCAGATGTTATCTTTGCTAGAGTATGAGCAGAAGGTACTGTGACCAGACTTGCTCAACTGCTCCCTCCATTCAGATGAGCCCTAGGACTGACCATGACAGTGTGAGCTCTGACTTTGCCCTATACTCTTATTTGTTTAAATGCTGGAGACTTCCTCTGTAGTCTAGGTTTGTGGGGTTCTTATGGGTAACCTTGGGCCTTCATTTAGTTCGTACAACATCTAGAGGGGTTCCTCCTGGGTCATACACAGGAGCTTTTGAAGATATCACGCTGGTGATAAAATGCGTCAAGTTGGATGCACGTCGCCTTGTTCTGGGTTTTAGCTGGAACGCACGCCATTGTTGGACTGTCCAGCTTTACACTGCCCCCCTGTATAGTGTGGATAACTGCATGGGAGTAATTTTTCTTATCACCAATGCTGGGATCCCCACTCCGTTGCAAGTCAGAGCTCATATTAATCAAAGCCAGCATTGCTGTGTACACAGAGCAGCTCTGGCAGCTCTGGAAGCTGATGCTGAGAAAAAGCACTTTTCAGATGTTACATAGAAAGATAAAAAGTAACAGTTACTTTTGTAACTATTCTAATCATTCATCTGCAGATCAAAGGGGTGAAATCTAATCTTCAGATGATGTCAGTTAAAGCAACCTAACAAGTATTTTTTTTTAAATAAAATTTTTCTTTGTTTAACCCCTTATAGATTTTTTTTTGTTAAAATAATTACAGTGCCATCATCCACATACAGAAATAGAAGGGACAATGTAATTTAAACAGTGTGGGGTTGATTTACTAGTCTGGTGCAGCTGTGCATAGTAGCCAATCAGCTTCGAACTTCAGCTTGTTCAAGTGAGCTTTGAAAAAAAAAAAAAAGCTGGAAGCTGATAGGTTTCTATGCAGAGCTGCTCCAGATTTTGCACTCTTCAGTTTTAGTAAACCAACCCCTGTGTGCTTAGTATCACTTTAATATTTAAACTTTTTATGTTTTTCTTTGTTTTTTGCTTTGATATGTTTACACATTTAACACATACTGCACAGTATATACACGTTTATCATTTAAAGAAGTGCAAAATTTACTTTATTTGTAAAGGATTTTGCAATCCTTTGTAACAGAATCATAATTTTGTGTTATTTTAAACTGAAGAAAATGTGCACTTTTTATCTTCAGTAACACTTTTGTTTTGTTTAGTTTTGTTATGCTTTATTGTCTAAAGCAGTGTTTCTCAACCTTTTCTGAGTCAAGACACCCTTTAAAATTTTACACAATCTCGAGGCACCCCATTCTAAAATGTAAAAACAAAACTAATAGTTTTATATTGTGTAGCAACATCCATACACATTTAAGAGACCCAACATTCAAGGTGATTTATTCTTTCACCTTTGCAAACTGGTACTGTCTAGTATTCTAGTGGTTTTCTCCCTCAAGTTTTTCTCCCTCACTCAAGTAATGTGACCCCAGTGCTGACAGAGAGGGGCGCAGAAGGGGCAAACAAGGATGTTGTGCAGGTTCCTAACATCCCCCTTATCAACCAATGATGTCATTGGTTGTTAGGATGCTGGTGGCTGAAAGGTTGTAATAGTGCACAATGAAAACCTGTAACTTAAAGGCAGGCTTCATCCACCCAATAGCTTGTATACAATTTTTGGGCAATTTTCAGGCATTTTGCTAAGGCACCCCAGTGTGCCAGGGCACCCTGGTTGAAAAAGGCTGGTCTAAGGATTGCAAAATAATAATAATTGTTACAAGAAATATCAAGATAAGAAAGACTTGTTTGTCCCTAAAAACAATATACAGTATGTATTACCTTGTTATGCTAAGTAAAGAAGAACACATTGCAAAATAAACAGGTCCATAGCAGAATTGTAAAAATTGCTCTTGCCCAAGGGCGTGAACACAGGTGTGAGAGGAGTTGCAGGGGGAAAAACTAAAGAAACAAGCTTAGGGAACCTAAGGGAAAACCCAAGGGAATAGACTAGCTCAGAGGTTGTCAATCAGTGGTCCGTGGACCACTAATGGCCCACGAATACATTTTGTTGGTCCCTAAGGGTTCTGCTGCAAATCAATATTGTGGCCAATATTGTTATCAGTGTTGTTCTTAATGAGTGCTGACATTCAATTCTGTCAGTGCACATTGATATCCGATGCCTGAAGAGGGAGGTGCTGGGAGTAGTGCAGAGAGCAGGAGGTGAACAAGGAGGGCAATTCCAATGGCAGCACTGGTCACAGACTGTGAGAGGGAGCAAAGAGCTTGAGCACATGGCTGGATAAGGAGGTGAGATCCAATGATGATCCTGTGTAAGGCAGTTAGTGTGATGCAGAGTGTGAGGGAGGGTAGAGAGCTGGAGCATTGTGTGTATAAGGCAGCAAAGTGATCCAGGGGGAGAGGAGGAGAGGGCAGAGCATTGTGTGTATAAGGCATGTAAGATTAATGTTAGTGGTCCCCAGAATTCAAAATTGTGAGTTTATTGATCCATGAGGTCCGAAAGGTTGGCGACCACAGGACTAGCTTATCCCACACAAGTTGGGTTTAGTTGTGCCATTTGCTCCTGATGCAGGCAAAGCTGCCTTTTCCATGTTCAATTGTTTTTTATTTTTCTTATTCTTTGAGTGAGAGGACACAGTTTTGCAAACAAAGATAGAAAGGGCAGAAATATGGTCTTTAATAATGTTGAGAACCAAATATTCGTCTTTTTTAATGCAACATTATTTTTTGGAACAATATTTAAGGTTTGACTTTTGTATATCTTTTTTCCAATGGTTGTTATGAAAAAAAATGTTTGGGTTAATTTTCCTTCATTAGGCCCTCCCTGCTCAGTTCAAGCATAGGAGACACTGTAAGGTTGAAAATGAAACACCTTACAGCTAGACATTCAATAACTTTTGGGTTTTCAGGGCAGACCACTGACTGGAGGTGGCCCTTTGTGCACTTTAGGTACTAGCCTGCTCTGCTACATGTGTCAAGTCTAAGAGGGCCCTCACCACAGTGTGGGGGGGGGGGGGGATTTGTGAATGAGAAGACTTATTTTAACAACCTGAGATAAAAGTGAGTGGTGTTTTGGTTGCATAGTGCTTGTAAAATCGGTTTGGGAGGTGTAGTTTTCAAAAAATACAATGAGGTACTAGGACATTAAAGATATATTTGGAACACAAAGAATAAAGCATTGAAAATACTAAGGCAGGATAATTCTGATCCCAAGTCTTAAAAAGTAACCAAAGTCTGCTAGTACAAAATCACCTAAACCCACCACATAATAGATCTGTAGTCGGTTTAGGCCATGGGTGCCCAACCTGTGGCCCTCCAGCTGTTGTAGAACTACAAGTCCCATTAAGCATCGCAAAGCTGATAGTTACAAGCACGACTCCCAAGGCAGAGGCATGATGAGACTTGTAGTTGCACAATAGCTGGAGGGCCACAGGTTGAGCAAACATGGTTTAGGCTTTTAATTAAGCAATCAAAATCAGAGTGTATGATTTTAGTAAAAAAAAATCTAGAATTATTGGACAGATTGCATAGGTGTTTCTTTATTTTAAAAAATGGTCTCGTAACAATTTGTTATCTCTATCCATTGGCTATAATGTGGTAATTTTCTGATTGCGGTATTTCAGGAAAAATACCACATAATGCACAATAGATGGAGCTGACGATCAAAGTAAATCAACACATTAAGCAAAATACAGTCAGAATGCATAATGGCTGGGCAAATGCTTCTGACATTTGTCCATTATTTTTAATAATTAGGCCCCATAATGTTTCTTTAAGCAGTTAAGTAGGTTACAGTCTGAGAGGGATAGACCAGGCATGTGTTTACCAAAAAACCTAAATTGAAGTGTATTACCGTATTTCACAGAACAACAAAAAAAGAAGTATCATACAGATTCAATTCAGACAATATAGGCCACAGTTTGAGAGAGCAACGCCAGGGAGGTTTTAAGCAATAAATCAATATAGTATATTATGCCACAGAAAAACACACATACTGTAGTGACTTCATGTACAGTCTTTAGGCAATTTTACTAGACAGCATTTTTATCAGAAGAGAGACCACTTAGATTGTAATCCAAAAATCAATAGTAGAGTATATTTATTAAGATGAAAAAAAAAAACAACAAACTATTATTGTGACACTATGCACAACATTACTTAAAGGCTTTAAATAAGGATATGCATTACTAAACTAAATTATAAACTAAACATGGTGGTCCTTGATCTGCGGTATCTGATAGTCATTTTAATGACATTATGGCTTAGGTACTTGGTGACCTAAAATCCACATTTTTTCCTCTTTTTCTGAATAATATACTGAAGTTTCTAGATGTGGCATCTTTTTACCACTACAGAGCTGTTATGACAATATTTGCACACTATTTAGGCACTTTCACAAGGCCACATTTCAAACAGGAAGCACACCAACTACTTTTTAATTAAAACATCGACATGAGAGTGCATTTTTTTTTACTGGACAAAAAGCAGTATTATTGTGTTCACTGTTAAATTACCTGCAGTTTGTCCTATTTTGAACAGGATCCCCACCAGCCACTTTTATAAAGAAAAATAAAGAAATCAAAGAAATAAAGAAATCAATCTTACAATGTAATATATTCCCAGAAAAAAGAAGATGTTTATATTTTTTGTACCCAGTTTTTAAAAGGATTCTAAAGCTTTAATTTTTTTTTTTAATTACATTTTAAACATGTTATACTTATGTTATATAATAGGTTTATGTGAAATCACCATTAACAGCTGTAAATAATTTTGTAATTAGAAACATATTTTAGTTAGAAGGAAATATAGTTAAAGTATTGAGTGTTGTGTTGGTGTTACTGTAATTACTTCCACTCCAAAGGTTGACCTTTTGTTTTCCCTGATCACATCTCACATGGGTAGTAAACAGCAGCCTTCTTTTCACTCATCCAATCAGGCTGTGCCCAATATACATTTGCTAGGTACAGTGACCAATTAGGGAGAATTATATAGGTACATAAAGGGGAGGGGGGAATATAATGCTTTGTCACCAAGCTATGATCCTCTTTTGTGTGGGGACACATGGCAGTCACCATGGGCAGACCTGAAGTTAACAGGTAACCTAATGCTATACCTGCATCTTACATTGTATTGTAAGTATGGTTGTTGTGGATAATGTGTAAATATCATATAAGCTGGGAACTTACATTTTGTTGTAAATACTGTCTGGTGTGTATTTGTATTGAATAGCAATATCCTTTGAGAAAGTTATCTCCAACGAAACATGTCAAGATGATGCCAAGGACAGCCTAAATTAGTTGCTTATTATATGCTTGTACCTCTGGATGTCTGTAAGTGTACTTCTCCTTTTTTGATAAATTTGTTTTGCGGATTTACACTATGTTTGTTCCCTCTGGTTTTATTCCTCATGTCATCTGTGGGTTGAGACTTCCTTTCTTCTGAATCCATCTAATGACCACTGTTTGAAAGATCCGAGGGCACTGCGGGCATTTGGAGATACCAAGAATTCCATGATACCAGCCTATATGACCCTTTTGCCATATGGTAGTTTGGGTCCAAAGTCTCCGGTGAGTGCATTTTAATTTCTCCTCTGATGGTGTTGGGGTCTGGCTGCCACTGTGACCACATTTACCACTTTTGGATGATTTTCTGCACCATTCACATGGGACTTTATTTATGTATTCACCATCTTTGGTGAATCCTTATGCACATGGACTAGTGTGTTCAGTCATTATTATTTAGCACTGCACTTTATTTACTTTGTTTATATATTATGTAACCCTGTCAATAAATGTGCATTGCAGATGGAACTACCGCTAGATGTGTATATGCAAATACTACTAAAATGATCGAAGTGTATGCACAAATACACATACCTGCTTTGTGCAATGGTTTTGCAAAGAGCAACCCTGATTCTCTTCTTCTGAGGTCCCCCCACCAGTGCTCCTGGCTGCTCCTCTTCAGTGAGTGCCCCATAGAAAGTCACTTTCTATGTTGGCAGTCATGCATGCTCGATACTAAATCACCCTGTCTATATCTATAGTCACAGGCAGAGTGGCATGGTCCCGCCACCTGCTCCTTTGTTACAATATTTGATTGACAGCGGCGGGAGCCAATGGAGCCAGATCACAATCAGGCTCAGGAGGTGCGAGGCCTGACAAAGGAATAAAGGCTTAAAATCCAGGAGTCTCTATTGAATAGTCATGAGAACTGGATTCAGCCAATCCCCATCCTTTCTATTGGGATAGATCACAATGAACTAATTAAAAATTGTCGCACTCAGTCATGACAAATTGCCCTTGGAAACATCTAAAAGGTCAGAATACTTTTTTCACTTATTTTTAAGGTATGTTGTTAGAATAGGAACTCATAACAATCAAATTGTAGGGTTTTCTCAAATGTGACTGCAAGTGTGGAAACACACCTCAATTCTCTCCCTAATCTCGTAGACACTGTAAAACACACTGTTTATTTCATTTTTTTTTTTTTTTTAGGTATGTTGTGTGAATAGGAACTCATAATAAACATATCATGGGGTTTCTCAAATTTGGCTGCAAGTGTGAAAATACACTTTAAAGTGATTGTAAAGTTTCGTGTTTTTTTTTTTTTTTTCAATAACAAACATGTCATACTTGCCTCCTCTGTGAAGTGGTTTTGCACAGAGCAGCCCAGATCCTCCTCTTCTCGGGTCCCTCGTTGTTGCTAATAGCCCCTCCCTCCTGTTGAGTGCCCCCACAGCAAGCAGCATGCTATGGGGGCACCCGAGGTGAGCTGCAGCTCGATGTGTCCATTTAGATAGGGAACTGCCATTCAACCCCACCCCTCTCTTTCCTGATATTTCTTATCGATTTTGATTGACAGCAATGGGAGCCAATGGCACCGCTACTGTGTCTCAGCCAATCAGGAGGGAGAGTCCTAGAGGGCCGAGGGACTCATGGACATCGCTGGATAGAGATAAGGCTCAGATAAGTATTACGGGGGTGCTGAGGTGGCTGCTACACACAAAAGGATTTTTATTTTAATGCATGGAATGCTATAAGATAAAAAAACCTTCTGGGTTATAAGCCTGTCAGGGGGGAGGGGCCTATGAATGGTGCCCATTAAGAGCTTGTGCTAGGAGCTCCAGGTAGCTTTCCTTCCCGTGAAGCAGTGTACCTGATATCCCCCACTCATTTAGTCACTCCATTCAGCCCATTCATACTGGCTTTTATTTCCCTCTGTCTGAGAGGGCTTGGAGTGCCCTAACACGGACAGCTGGAGTGGCAGAGGAGGCAGAGACCCCGTGCGACAGAGGGCAGGCTCGCTGGTGTCTTTGAAGGGCCCCGGAGCTCATGCAGGCTGGTGTCTACTGAGTCACGGTGGCAGCCGATGACATGGCCTATGACAACAAGGCAGCCGAAAACAGTCGAGACGATCTAGAGACAGCTGACAGCATTCTGAGGTTCCCAGGGGAGCCCCGGAGAGAGCTGAGGAGCCAGAAGGAGAGTAGAAAGACTGGCCAAGGGACTATAGACCATGGAAACAGAGCCAGGACTGGACACACAGACATACAGTGGTGTCGACTCATTTAAAAGCAATACCAGCAGTCTTAGCTGGGTAAGGGAATTAAAAGTGGTGCAAACAGAGCCCTTTTGGAGCCCTCCGATTCAAACAACCTCTCAGCAGGAAGAGCTGACCCCCCCCAAATGTTTGTCAACCATCTTTGGAAATCACTGCAGACCCCCCCAACAAAGTGGTGAGTTTTTTCTATTGTTGAACTTTGCTGACTGCTTATTGCTGACTGTTTGTTGATTTATGTCGACCGTGATCTTATAAGATATTGACAGAGGATTTTCAGCATCCCCCTCTATTTTTTTTTCCTCTTTTTCCTCCCCCATACAGGGGCTATAGAGGGAATGCCACAGGGGGCTGCAAATTAAGGGGGCCGAACAATAATATTTGTAACCATGAAAGGTAAAACAGCAAGAAGAGGAGCGACCCCAAAAATTGCCTAAGAGGCTCCAAGAAACGTAATCATAAGATTTCAGAACTTTGAGGGAAAAGCCAAAATCTGGGAGAACCTGAAAGGAAAGACACCAATAAAATATGAAAGTGCCAACCTCCAGATCCTCGCAGACCTGTCAAAGAAAACATGAAGAAGAAGGAGATGCATACCAATGGAATTTGGTATAACTGGGGCTTCCCAGCATGTCTGGTAGGCCGGAAAGAGGGACATATGGCAAAATTGAGATTTCCAGGAGAACTGCAGGGCTGCTGTAAAAAATTGGAAATTCCCATACCAAACATACCAAGCTGGTCCGCAGACATGACAGAAGAAATAAACCAGGAAGAAGAGCAGTGGCTATTGGCCTCTAAGAAAAGAAATTGAACTGTGAATCTGAATAGCAAATAGGGCAAAGAAAACTGCCAGGAGAAGACTCTGCTGGGGATTGGGGGGGGGGGGGGAGGGGAGGGAAAGAGTCAGGAAACTTAGGTTGGTAAACAAAGCTATCTAGACCTCAGCCCCCCCAAGCGAGGGGTAATGGGTCCAACGAGCGCACTGGATAGAGCACCATACAATAGTAATAAGAGCAGGTGGGCAAGGAGGCCCAAAACAAAATAATTCAAAACTGCTCTATGACCATGAGATGGTCAAATCTACATCTTTTTAAGACCAGTAGGAATGATGGGGAAGGGGATATGGTGCAAGGAACCCCTTTGTCCACTTGAGTCTCTTCCTCATTTGCTGTGCCAACCCCCTCCCCCACCTCAAAGAGCCCCCCTATGCTCTGACCCTGTCGGTAGAGGGGGACAGAGGAGATGGAGATGGAGAGGGGGGTGGAGGAAGGAGTTAGAGATTCAATAGAATAAAATGACTATGTTAAACTTTTTGACTTATAATGTCAGAGGGTTAAATACCCCAGAAAAAGACATAAGATACTACAGGACATCAAAAGATATTCTGCAAACATAATATTTTTACAGGAGACTAGTGATGGGCCGAGCACCCCCCTGATCAGTTCGCACCAGAACATCTCGAATAGTGAAAAATTTCTAGCGAACATGCAAACTCTGTTAAAGTCTATGGGACATGAAAAATCAAAAGTCCTCATTTTAAAGGCTTATATGCAAGTTATTGCCATAAAAAGTGTATGGGGACCCGGGTACTGCCCTGGGGGACATATATAAATGCAGAAAAATGTTTTAAAACAATAGTTTTTACAGGAGCAGTGATTTTAACCGCTTGCTGACCGCCCGCCACAGTTTCACTGCGGCAGCCTGGCTCGGCTGTGTGAACCGATGTAGGAGTATGTCGGCTCGCAGGAGCGGTCTTGGGGGCGACTAGGCAGCGGGGATGCCAATGCACAGGGGTTGGCGGCACAGATTGTCACCAGCCTACTGAGATTGCTCCCTGCTGACAGAGAAGAACAGTTAGCTGTTGTAAACACAGCTGACCGTTCTCTCTGAAATGATCACAGAGCGCCTGTGATCCTTCTATTTAGGATCATAGGTCTCTATGGTAATATCATAAGCCCTTCCCCCCACAGTTAGTAAACACTCCCCTAGGCTTACATTTAACTCCTTGATCACCTACTAAGTTACCCTCTTCCCTGCCAGTGTCATTATTACAGTAACAGTGCATATTTTTAGCACTGATTACTGTAGTAATGTCACTGGTCCCCCCAAAAGTGTCAAAAACGTCAGTTAGGGGTCTGATCAGTCCTGCTAAAAATCGCAGATCACTGCCATTACTAGTAAATAATTAAATAAATAAAGATGACATAACTCTTTCCACTAGTTTGTAGACGCGATAACTTTTGCACAAACCAATCAAAATACACTTATTGTGATTTTTTTTTTACTAAATATATGTAGCAGAATACAAATTGGCCTAAAATGCTGAAAATTTTTAATTTAAAAATTTTTTTTTTTGGAAATGTCATATAGCAGAATGTGAAAAATATTGTTTTTCAGAATTGTCGCTATTTTTTTGTTTATAGCACAAAAAATAAAAATCACACAGGTGATCAAATACCACCAAAAAAAAAAAGCTCTATTTATGGAAAAAAAGGGCATACATTTTTAGGTACATCGTTGCACGACCACGCAATTGTCCGTTAAATTAACGCAGTGCAGAATCGCAAAAAATGGCCTGGTCATTAAGGGGGCAAATCCTTCCGGTCCAGAAGTGGTTAATAATGCTTGAAGTGAAACAATAAAAATGAAAAATTCCTTTAAATATTGTTCCTGGGGGGTCCCCTTAATGTGCTGCAAAGTGGCGCATTTTGTTGATTTTAAGGGGAACCCCGCCGTTTTTTTTAAAATGTTGGCGTAGGGTTCTACTTAAAACCAACAAAATGCACCCCCCCCAAAATCAATACCAGACCCTTATCCGAGCATGCCCTCAACAGGGGGAGGGTGCTTTGGGGTGCCCCCCAAGGCACCTTGTCTTCGCCTCTTCTGAGTCTACCCGATTTGAGCCATTTTATAGGCAAGGGCGTGGCCACCCGGTTATGTCACCCCAATGGCACCGCCCCCTTCCTGTCTAGACCAATTTTCAGCTTTCACTGCTCATTAGCCTCTATGGGAAATATTAGTTAGCTTGGCATGGCACTCCTCCCTCTGTTTAACACTGGCGTCTATGAGAAATTTTGGTCAGCTTGGCATGGCACTGCTAACGAACTATAAGTGACAGGGACACAAAACTTGTGGAGTACCGAGAGGGTACCCAGGACTATAACATATCTATGGGGTATGCCTGTACACTACACTGACTGCACTAAACTAACTCAACACACTATCCACTAACTATCTGCCTAATCTCTATTGTCACGCACTATACACAGCTGTCGTGTAAGCAGCAGCCTTATATAGTTTTGGGCGTGGACTTAGGCCCCTGAGCCATGATTGGCTAAAGGCACCTGGCTCTGACAGGACATTGTGCTTTGAATGGCCAAAGCATACAGGTCAGGTGCATGCATTGTGCTTTGGTCTTTTGGGTGCAGTCAGTTAATGGAATTTAGGAAAGGCATACTAAAATTAGCAGGAGATCTTAATTTCTGTATGGACCCATGAATGGACAGCATGTCACATGCACTGGGGACTGGAATCCACCAACTAGGAATGAAAAGAAGAAACTATTTCAACATCAAATAGCGGACGTGTAGAGAGCGCATCCTCAGACAAAAGATTACTCATTCCACTCCCCAATGCATGATACGTACTCACAGTCAGATTACATTTTAATGGAACATAGCTTTTTGGAATCAGTTGTGGAATCATCAATTGAGATAATATCGATCTCAGATCACCCCCCGGTAATAGTGAGCATAATACTTATGGGAACACAAAACAAAAGATGCTTGTGGAGGTTGAATGAGGAATTGATACAGGATACAGAAATAGAAAATAAAATTAAAAAAGAAATAGAACAATATTTTGGGTTAAATTAGTCTTTTGAGGTCTCAAAAGCTACAACATAGCCTACATTAGAGGAGTCTTGATCGCTATAGCAGCAAGAAAAAAAGAAAGAAAAAGAATAATAAAAGAAATATATGAACTGGAACAGACTCATAAAAAGAAAACAGATATTGAAGTACAACAGCTATTAATATTTAAAAGAGATCAAATAAAAGACTTAATGGAACAACAAACAAGACAGGTTTCTAATAGAGTGGTAAACAAAGGTATAAATGGGGGAATAAACCAGAAAGACATCTTGCTAAAATCCTAAAAAAATAGAAAAATCATGAAACTACATAGAAAAGATGAAAAACAATGAAGGAGAGGTTCACACAACAACAAAAATTGCAAAGATCTTCCATAGTTACTACAGGGCCCTCTACTTATTGAGACAAAGGGAGACTAAAGAGGCTGAAAAAGAAAGGAAACAAAAAATACAGGAATATATAAAGGCAGCAAAACTACTTAAAGTCTCAGTAAGAAAGTTGCAGGCCTTAGAAGACAAATAACACAGTAAGAGATCAAAATAGCAATAAATAACACACCAACTGGAAAGAGCACAGGTCCCGATTAATTTACAATAAGATATTATAAAAAAAATGAAATAACAACTAATACCAAAAATTTGTGAGTACCTGAACAAATTAGGAGAAGGGGAGGAAATAAGGAGGGAGTCATTACTGGCATAAGTAACAGTCATACCCAAGGAGGGGAAAGATTTAACACTATGTTCCAGCTATAGTCTAATAGCACTACTGAATACAGACACAAAACTATATGTAAAAGTGTTAGCAACAAGATTAAAAGAGCTGATGTCGGAGTGGATCCATACCGATTGAACAAGGTTGTTTCCAGGGAGGGAAAGTAAAGATAACGGTATCTTCACTTCCGGCAAAAGAAAAGGGTCCAGGTCTCCATAAGGTACCTTTTAGATATTAGTACTGAAATTACGAAGTTCATTAGGGCATTCAATTTAGGACCATTGGTATATGCCCTAGAAATGTATATTTTGTCCTATCGTTTATGTTTTCTTTCTTGCAATTTAGAAATGTTCACTTTCGAGAAATATCTGGCAAAACTCCTGAAGAAGCTATTATGAAGATGGCGAAACATGTAGAGTTGATATTATCGAGTGCATTTTTTTGCTTTTAACATTTTAATCAAATGTATTGTCATGTCCTTATTTTCTTTCTGTAATAAAATGTTCAATTTTTGAGAATTCAGATTTTTCTCCATCATTTGCACCTATAAAGTCCCACTTGCCCCCCCTTATTGTAGTTGCCATTAATCATAGGGATGTGGTGCTCCTATTGTTCTATATCTCTAGCAATATTCTTTAAAAATAACGGTATAGGAACTTATTTAATGCTACAAAAAGAGAGAAGCAGAAAATCCCCAGCCCTACTTCTAGCGATAGATGCTGAAAAAGCATTTGATAGGATGGACTGGGGATTTATGATGGATACAACAGAAAATTTAGGAGTAGGCCTAAAAATGGTCCAATGGATTAAAAATCTATACAATCATCCCACTGCACCGGTAACGGTTAATGGAAGCATGACGTCGTCCTTCAAGATGTTCAATGGAACAAGACAAGGATGCCCGCTTTCACCCCTCCTGTATGTACTCTCATTGGAACCTTTGTTGGCGACTATACGAAACAGTGTGGACATAGGAGGGGTGAAAAGGGAGAAGAGGAACATTAGGTGGCAGCATATGCAGGTGACATTCTGTTTTACATCTCCAACCCTAGAACAACACTTCCAAATTTAATAAAGAAATGAAAAAAAAATGGAGAAATTTCAAACCTAAAAATCAACCCGATTAAATCTGGAATTTTGAACATAAGTCTAAATAAAAAAGAGGAGGGGGCCTTACATAACGAGTTGCCATTTACATGGGGAAAAAAAGAATTGAGAACAGAGATTAGGAAAATATTAGCATCTGCACTATCCTGGATGGGCAGGATTAACATGGTAAAAATGGTAATTCTCTCAAAAATTCTATATAAATTTGAAATGATTCCAATAGCACTACCTCTTGCATATTTTAACCACTTGCCGACTGCTCACAGTATATTTACTGCGGCAGTCAGCCCCGGCCAGGCAGAGTTACGTAGGTCTACGTCGCTACTTGCCGCCGGTCCTGTGCGCGCTCCCGCGCGTGCCCGCCGACACCGATGGCTCGATTGGGTTCAGAACCGATCAGTCATCAGGTCCAGGCCAATGATTTTTGGCCTGGACCTGTAGATCGGTCCTGCCCAATCAGATCTTGTTCTGAGTCTGTGAAATGTAAACACAGGCTCAGAAAAGACGTGCCCTCTTCTCCCATGATCCTTTTTGGATTCATCTGGAGAAGAGAGCACTTCTAACTGTAAGTACTGCACCAAACACAGTCACACACAGCTAGATAGGCACATTTACCCCCCGATCGCCCCCCCGATTAACCCCTACAGCACCTGACACAACACACACTATATACAGCATATAGCATTTACCTATATACCTGTATAAGTGTGATTTGTGAACAGGTGTAGCACTTGCGACTCCCCCTTTTCCACTTGAATTACCCGCCACCCCCCCTAATAAAGATTTAAGCCCCTGATCCCCCCTGACCCCCCCCTGATCACCGCTAATTAACCCCTACACCCTCTGTCACATCAGCACTAATACAAACGTAATATACAGTGTTTTTGTATTTTTGTATTAGTGTCATTGTAATCAGAATTAGCGCAGGCGACTAAGTTTCTGTCCCAAGAAGGTTTAGGGTCCCCGCCACCCACCCAATAAAGATTTAACCCCCTGACCCCCCCTGATCACCCCTACACCCCCTGCCATAACACACACCGTATACAGTATATAGCATTTTGCTATATACCCGTATAAGTGCGATTTGTGGTCAGGTGTAGCGCTTGCGACCCCCCCTTTTCCACTTAAATTACCCGCCACCCCCCCTAATAAAGATTTAAGCCCCTGATCCCCCCTGACCCCCCCCTGATCACCGCTAGTTAACCCCTACACCCTCTGTCACATCAGCACTAATACAAACGTAATATACAGTGTTTTTGTATTTTTGTATTAGTGTGATTGTGATCAGAATTAGAGCAGGCGACTAAGTTTGTGTCCCAAGGAGGTTTAGGGTCCCCGCCACCCGCCCAATAAAGATTTAACCCCCTGATCCCCCCTGATCACCCCTACACCCCCTGCCACAACGCACACTGTATACAGTATATAGCATTTTCTATATACCCGTATAAATGTGACTTGTGACCAGGTTTAGCGCTTGCCACCGTTCCTTTTATCCTTAGGATACCCGCCAGCCCCTTCCAATAAAGATTTAACCCCCTGATCCCCCCCTACACCCCCTGCCATAACACACACCATATACAGTATATAGCATTTTGCTATATACCTGTATAAGTGTGATTTGTGGTCAGGTGTAGCGCTTGCGACCCCCCCTTTTCCACTTGAATTACCCGCCACCCCCCTAATAAAGATTTAAGCCCCTGATCCCCCCTGACCCCCCCCCCCTGATCACCGCTAGTTAACCCCTACACCCTCTGTCACATCAGCACTAATACAAACGTAATATACAGTGTTTTTGTATTTTTGTATTAGTGTGATTGTGATCAGAATTAGAGCAGGCGACTAAGTTTGTGTCCTAAGGAGGTTTAGGGTCCCCGCCACCCGCCCAATAAAGATTTAACCCCCTGATCCCCCCTGATCACCCCTACACCCCCTGCCACAACGCACACTGTATACAGTATATAGCATTTTCTGTATACCCGTATAAGTGTGACTTGTGACCAGGTTTAGCGCTTGCCACCGTTCCTTTTATCCTTAGGATACCCGCCAGCCCCTTCCAATAAAGATTTAACCCCCTGATCCCCCCCCTGATCACATCCCGTTAACCCCTTCCCCCCTGTCACATAGCTCACTAATACACACATAATATACTGTTTTTACTGTATTTTGTATTAGTGTCATTGTGACTTGAGGTTGCGCTAGCGAGGTAGTTTCTTTCCCAAAGGAGGTTTAGGGTCCCCGCCACCGACCCCCACCCCAGATCCCCGGCGCATATTTAGAAATACCCCTTGATTACCACACACACACACACACGCACGCACGCACATACACTTCCATTTCTAGTATAGTGTTTGAACAGATCAATATCTGATCTGATCAGAGCTATACTAGTGCCCCCATAGTTTAGGGTTCCCAAAACGCGGTGTTTGCACGATCAGCACTGATTCCGGCCAGCACCTGCGTTTAACCCTTTCACCCAGGTAAGTGTAGTAATCAATAGATTACTGTCACTTACAAAAAAACACAACACACAAAACCGCTGTGTTAGCAGAGTCAGGCCTGATCCCTGCTAGCATTAGCAGTTTTTTTGGTAGCGCTTGAAATAGTCCTTGACAACTGACCTTTTATTACCTGTGAGTCAACACCACTGTACAGGTAAATTTAGTTACCAAAATGTCTAAACGTTTGTACAGTGGTGAAGAGGCTTATAGTTATATGCTGGCCGTGTCATCTGATAGCGATGGGGAAGCTACAATGACCGAATTAGTGTCAGTATATGAACTTGACAGCAGCGGCTCCCTGACAGATAGCTCAGACGACAGATGGGTCCCTGTTAGACCCAGGTGTACCCGACCCCATTCTGGAGTTGTTGAGATGCAGGAATCGCAGGGTGCTCGTATGGAGCAGAGTGTGGTTACTAGTGCCGCTCATTTTTCTGGCGACCTGGCAAGCGCCAGCGGCCTAGTACACCCTGGACCTAGTACAACCAGCACTGCAGTAACACCTGGTGACGTGGCGAGTCCCCTAAGTGCAGTTGAAGCTGGTGCGGTGGCTAGCACAAGTAGTGGCCCGCAGCCACCGCGTATTCGTAGATAGGCCCGTAGAGCCCATAGTGCCCTCCCTGATGCGCTGGCATATCCCAATTGGCAACCCACTGATTCTACAGCGCCAGTACTTCCCCCATTTACCGCCCAACCTGGAATCCACGTGGAGACAGCTGGTTTTACGCCCCTGAACTTTTATGAGCTGTTCTTCACAGAAGATCTTTACAGATCTATTGTGGATCAATCAAATTTATATGCACAACAGTTCATCGCCGCCAACCCAAATTCGCCCCTTGCCAGACAATTCGGCTGGAAACCTATAACGGTTTCCGAATTTAAAATCTTTCTGGGCCTTTCCCTCCACATGGGCATAACTAAACAGAGTGAATTGCGGCTATATTGGTCCACTAGCCCAGTTCACCATATGCGCATGTACTCTGCCTCCATGTCCAGGGGGAGATACGAGCAAATTCTGCGATTTATGCATTTCAGCGACAATGAAATCTGTCGTCCTCGGGGAGACCCTGAATACGATCGGCTCCACAAAATTCGGCCCCTTATAGACCACTTCAATCAGCGGTTTGCAGCCTTGTTTACCCCCGAACAAGTTGTCTGCGTTGACGAGTCCCTGATTAAATTTACTGGCCGCCTTGCTATGAAACAGTACCTCCCCAGCAAGCGTGCCAAGTACGGGGTTAAGCTGTATAAACTGTGTGACAGGGTCACAGGCTATACAGTTAGTTTCCGGGTCTATGAGGGAAAAGATAGCTGTGTGGAGCCCCCGAACTGCCCAGACTACATAGGGAGGAGCAGTAAGATTGTTTGGGACTTGGTGTCACCCTTATCCGGAAAGGGGTACCATTTGTACGTGGACAACTTTTATACAAGCGTGCCACTATTTAGTCACCTTCTCGATTTACAAATTGGCGCATGTGGCACCGTGCGACCTAATCGCCGGGGCTTCCCCCAACGGCTTGTAAATTCCCGTCTTAGTCAGGGGGCGAGAGCCTGCTTGAAAACGGACAAATTGCTTGCGGGGAAGTGGAAGGATACACGGGATGTTTATGTTCTGTCCTCCCTTCACGCAGACACGACGATCCAAATCACTCTGGCAACTGGCGTTATGGAGAAACCCCTCTGTGTCCACGAATATAACCTTAACATGGGAGGGGTGGACCTTAACGGCCAGCTTTTGGCGCCATATTTAGTTGCCCATAAAGCCAGACGCTGGTACAAAAAAGTGTCTATTTACCTTTACCAATTGGCTATGCTGAACGCCTTTGTCCTATACAGGGCGTCAGGACGAACTGGATCTTTCCGGGAATTCCAGGAAGAGATCATCCTTGCCTACCTATACCCAGGAGGCATGCCTGCCCAACTTCCCCTTCCAGATGCAGTGAGCCGGCTGCATGAGAGGCATTTTTCTTATGTCCTCCCGAGTACCCCTACCCAAAGATACCCCCAAAAAAGATGTCGTGTCTGTAGCAGGCGCGGATTTAGGCGTGACACCCGCTATTATTGTCCCAAATGTCCTGACCAACCTGGTCTCTGCATCGGGGAATGTTTTGAGCGCTACCATACACTAGTGGAGTATTAGCGTAGGGTACAGCACGACACAGTGTAGGGCACACAAACACAGGGTCTCGAAAGATGTTGGATGTCCATCAACATTTTGAGAGACCCAAGCTGGAAGAGAAAATCGCAGAAGATCGCAGTCCCAAATCAAGACATCAAGAAACAGTTAGAAAGAAAAATAAAAGGATCCAAAAACTGTTGTTGTGTCAGTCATTTTATATGTCCTTCTACTCTTCCTACTGTACTTTTAAATGTCCTTTTTTTGTTTTTTCATTCTTTTGTGACCTGTTTCTCTTGCAGGTACTCGTCGGCTACCACGCATTGATTTTATATATTCTGACACAAACAGCGTTTGCGCTCAGCATATATGGATACCTTTGCTGATAGCAGCTGTGGTGATTTTCTGATTTCAGCACTGCAGTTAAAATCTTATTTTGGTATACGTGGATAGTGCCGTGTATACCCATCATTAAATTCAGTGGGTGGTTGTTTGGGCGGTTAATGATGAGAATCCAAAAACTTTTGTTGTGTCAGTCATTTTATATGTCCTACTCTTCCTACTGTACTTTTTTTAATGTACTTTTTTTTTTTTTTCATTCTTTTGTGACCTGTTTCTCTTGCAGGTACTCGTCGGCTACCACGCATTGATTTTATATATTCTGACACAAACAGCGTTTACGCTCAGCATATATGGATACCTTTGCTGATAGCAGCTGTGGTGATTTTCTGATTTCAGCACTGCAGTTAAAATCCTATTTTGGTATACGTGGATAGTGTCGTGTATACCCATCATTAAATTCAGTGGGTGGTTGTTTGGGCGGTTAATGATGAGTAATACTACGCATTATTCCTGTGCTGACTTCTGATAGGTTCTCTTTTTTTCCGTTCAGCCCACAAGCTGCATGAAAAAAAAAAAAACCTATATGCCAAACAAGGACCAGCAATGTACTGGTATGTTGCTGGACTTTGAGTGGTTATACCAGGATGATGCCTGCAGATTTAGGCATCATCTTGGTATTGTTTTTTACAGCCAGCGGTCGGCTTACATGTAAAAGCAATCCTAGCAGGTAATTGGCCGCTAGACTGCTTTTACATGCAGTGGGAGGGGCCTCCCCCCCCCCACCGCCGCCTTCCGCAGCCTTCCGTGGTTTTTCTCAGGCTCTCCTGTCCCACCGGTTAACCTGAGAGTGGTTCAATTGTCTAACCATAGAGCTAATTGGAGATGAGAATGGCTCCAATCATCTCTATGGCCTAAGATGCCGGAGGCTACGAGCATTTCATGACTTCTGTTTCGCCAGAAATAAGCAGGGCCATTGGGAAATTGGGAAAGTATTTTATCACACCAATTTTGGTGTGGTCAGATGCGTTAAGGTCAGAGGAGAGATCTAGAGTCTAAAAGACCCCAATTTTTTAAAAAAGAGTACCTGTCACCACAGAATGCTATCATAGGGGATATTTAAATTCACTGTGATAACAATAAAAATGATTTAAAAAAAAAAAAACTTAATAGAAAGGTGTCAAAATAACATAAAAAAGCAAAAGAAAAAAAAATTGAGCCCCCCCCCTTTCCCCCGGTGCTTGCGTGCAATGGCGCACGCAAGCGGTGGTCTAGTGTCATATGTAAACCGAAATTACAGCATGCATGTGAGGTATCGCCATGATCGCCAGATCGAGTGCAGTAATTCTTGCAGTAGACCTCCTCTGTAAGTCTAAAGTGGTAACCTGTAGAGACTTTTAAAGGTTTTTAAAAATGTACGTAGGTTTTTGCTGCTGCGCAGGCATGCGCAATTTTTAAAGCATGTCATGTTAGGTGTCTATGAACTCGGCATAAGATCATCTTTTAAATTTATATAGTGTATTTGTGCAATAAATTAAAAAAAAATGTATTTTTTTTCACAAAAATTGCGTTTGGAAAATCTGTGCACAAATACCATGTGACAAAAAAATTTGCAACATCCACCATTTTATTCTATAGGGCCTCTGCTTTAAAAAAATATATAATGTTTGGGGGTTCAAAGTAATTTTCTAGTAAAAAAAAAATATTTTTTCATGTAAACAAAAAGGCACAGAAAAGGCTTGGTTTTCAAGTGGTTAGAAGAGTGGGTGATGTGTGGCTAAGATTGAGCATAAAATGCCGGGACAGTTCAAACACCCCCCAAATGACCCCTTTTTGAAAAGTAGACACCCAAAGCTTTTTTCTGAGAGGCATGGTGAGTCCATGGAGTATTTTATATTTTGCCACAAGTTTCGGGAAAATTATTATTTATTTTTTTTTGTTGTTTTTTTACAGAAAGTTGTCACTAAATGATATATTGCTCATGCATGCCATGGGAATATGTGAAATGACACTCCAAAATACATTCTTTTGCTTCTCCTGAGTACAGGGATACCACATGTGTGAGACTTTTTGGGAGCCTAGCTGTGTACGCGACCCCGAAAACCAATCCACATCTTCAGGTTTTCTAATGGCGTAAATTGCTGATTTTACCCCTGACTACCTGTCACAGTTTCAGAGGCCCTGAAATTTCAAGATAGCACAAAACCCCCCCCCCAAATGACCCCATTTTGCAAAGTAGACACTCAAAGCTACTGGCTGAGAAGCATGGTGAGTCCATGGAATAGTTTATATTTTGCCACAAGTTTCGGGAAAAAAGTTTTTTTATTTTTTTTTATTTTTTTACACAAAGTTGTCAGTAAATGATATATTGCTCACACATGCCATGGGTATATGTGAAATGACACCCCGAAATACATTCTGCTGCTTCTCCTGAGTACAATGATATCCCATGTGTGAGACTTTTTGCCAGTCTAGCCGCGTAGAGGACCCGGAAAACCAATGCGCACATTTTGGCTTTCCAAGGACGTAAATTGTTGATCTCACTCCTTACTACCTATCACACTTTTGAAGTCCATAAAAAGCCAAGATGGCACAAAACCCCCCCCAAATTACCCCATTTTGCAAAGTAGACACTCCAATCTATTTGCTGAGAGGCATGGTGAGTATTTTGCAGCTCTCATTTTTTTTGGAAAATGAAGAAAAAACAGGAAAATGCATTTTTTTCCTCTTTTTTCAATTTCCAAAACTTTGTGACAAAAAGTGAGATCTGCAAAACACTCAACATGCCTCTCTGCAAATAGCTCAGGGTGTCTACTACTTTCCGAAAAGGGGTCATTTGGGGGGGGGGGGTATGCTGTCTTGGCATTTCATTGCCTCCAAAACTGTGATAGGTAGTCAGGAGTGAAATCAACAATTTACGCCGTTGGAAAGCCTGAAGGCGATGATTGGTTTTCGGGGTCCTGTACTCGGCTAGACTGCAAAAAAGTCTCACACATGGGGTATCCCTGTACTTAGGAGACGCAGCAGAATGTATTTTGGGGTGTCAGTTCACATATACCCATGGCATGTGTGAGCAATATATCATTTACTGACAACTTTGTGTAAAAAAAAAAATATATATATATATATAAATATATATATATATATATATATTTCCCGGAACTTGTGGCAAAATATAAAATATTCCATGGACTCACCATGCCTCTCAGCAAATAGCTTGGGGTGTCTACTTTCCAAAATGGGGTCATTTGGGGGGGTTTTGTGCTATCTTGGAATTTTAGGGCCTCCGAAACTGTGATAGGTAGTCAGGAGTGAAATCAACAATTTACGCCCTTGGAAAGCCTGAAAGTGGGGGTTGGTTTTCGGGGACCTGTACTCGGCTAGACTGCAAAAAAGTCTCACACATGGGGTATCCCTGTACTCAGGAGAAGCAGCAGAATGTATTTTGGAGTGTCATTTCACATATACCCATGGCATGTGTGAGCAATATATCATTTACTGACAACTTTGTGTAAAAAAAAAATATATATATATTTCCCGGAACTTGTGGCAAAATATAAAATATTACATGGATTCACCATGCCTCTCAGCAAATAGCTTGGGGTGTCTACTTTCCAAAATGGGGTCATTTGGGGGGGGTTTTGTGCTATCTTGGAATTTTAGGGCCTTCGAAACTGTGACAGGTAGTGCAGAGATGACATGAACAATTTACGCCATTAGAAAACCTGAGAGTGTTGATTGGCTTTTGCGGTCCTGTACACAGCTAGGCTCCCAAAAAGTCTCACACATGGGGTATCCCCATACTCAGGAGAAGCAGCAGAATGTATTTTGGGGTGTCATTCCACATATACCCATGTCATGTGTGAGAAATTTATCTTTTAGTGACAACGTTGTGTAAAAAAAAAAATAAAAAAAAAATTGTAATTTTCCCAAAACTTGTGGCAAAATATAAAATATTCCATGGACTCACCATGCCTCTCAGCAAACAGCTTGGGGTGTCTACTTTCCAAAATGGGGTCATTTGGGGGGGTTTTGTGGTATCTTGACATTTCAGGGCCTCCTAATCCGTTAGAGGTAGTGAGAAAATGCAATGAAAAATGTACGCCCTTTGAAATTCTGATGGTGGTGATTTGTTTTTGGGGACCCCTACACAGCTAGTCTCCCAAAAAGTCCCACATATGTGGTATCCCTGTACTCAGGAGAAGCAGCAGAATATATTTTGGGGTGTAATTACACATATACCCATGGCATGTGTGAGCAATATATCATTTCAATGACAACTTTGGGTAAAAAAAAAAAAGTTTTTTTAATCATTTTTCAAACACCTGTGACAAAAAAATGAAATATTCAATGAGCTCAACATGCCTGTCAGGACATTCCTTAGGATGTCTACTTTCCAAAAAGTGGTAGTTTGGGGGGGTTTTGTACTGCCCCGCCATTTTAGCACTTCATGAAATGAGATAGGCAGTCAGAAATTAAAGCTGCGTAAATTTCACTATTTACACCATAGTTTGTAGACGCTATAACTTTTGCGCAAACCAATAAAAATACGCTCATTGATTTTTTTTTTGTCAAAGACATGTAGCTAAATATATTTTGGCCAAAAAAAATGACATAAATTGAGTATATTGGATATTTTTTAAAAGACAAAGTTGAAAATGTCGTTTTTTTGCAAAATTTTCGCTCTTTTTTTATTAATATCACAAAAAATAAAAAGCGCAGAGGCGATCAAATACCACCAAAAGAAAGCTCTGTTTGTGGGAAAAAAAGGACGTAAATTTCGTTTAGGTACAGCATTGCATGACCGAGCAATTATCAGTTAAAGTCACGAAGTGCCAAGTTGAAAAAAGGGGTCTGGTCTTTAAGCTGCAAAGTGGTTAAAACACTAAGGACAATAAAACCAAGAATAGAGTTTGCATTACTCAGTAGAGAAAAAACACAAGGGGGTTAGCAGCACCAGATATAAAAAGATATTACAATGCAGTATTATTAGCACGAATGGTTGAAAGGACAAACACGAAAAGTGAAAAAAGGTGGGTTAAGATGGAGAACACATTAACCACTTGCCGACCGCCGCACGACTATTTATTGTGGCAGTCAGCCCCGTACAGGCAAAGTGACGTAGCACTACGTCGCTCGCCTGAGAGCCTCTAGGGGGCGAGCGCACGCCGCCGGAAGCGTGCTCCCGCACCCTGCTCGTTCCCTAACATGTCCGCGCGTGTGACCGGCGGACCCGATGTCCACTGGTCACTTGCGATCTCCCGGTGCAGAGGGAGAAAGGCAGGCGGCTAATGTAAACAAAGCCGCCTGTCATTCTCCCTGATCTAACTGCAGAGATCATACGATCCTGCTATGTAGGATCGTATGTCTCTGTGGTTACATCACTAGTCACACCCCTTTACAGTTAGAAGCATGCCCCTAGGGACATGCTTAACCCCTGCATCACCAATAAAGTTAACCCCTTCCCTGCCAGTGTCATTTTTACAGTAACCGTGCATATGTATATCACTGATTACTGTAGTAATGTCACTGGTAACCCCAAAAGTGTCAAAAATGTCAGTCAAGGGTCCGATCTGTCCGCCGCAATGTCAGAGTCCTGCAAAAAAAATCGCAGATCACCGCCATTACTCGTTAACAAAAAAACAATAAAAATGACAAAATCTTTCCCTTAGTTAGTAAACGCAATAACTTTTGCGCAAACCAATCAAAATACGCTTATTGCGATTTTTTTTACCAAACATATGTAGCAGAAAACAAATTGGCCTAAAATGTAAAAAAACTTTGATTTATACATTTATTTTTTGGAATTTCATATAAAAAAATTTGAAAAATATTGTTATTTTTTCAAAATTGTTGCTTTTTTTTTGTTTAGAGCGCAAAAAGTAAAAATCGCACAGGTGATCAAATGCCACCAAAAGAAAGCTCTGTTTGTGGGAAAAAAAGGACGTCAATTTCATTTGGGTACAGCATTGCACGACCGCGCAATTGTCCGTTAAAATCACGCAGTGCCGAATCGCAAAATAGGGCCTGGTCAGGAAGGGGGTAAAATCTTCTGGGGCTTAAGTGGTTAAGTAAGAGACAGTTATATAAAAATATTTGGATAGCACAAAAATATAGAACATTAGATACTGGCACACATGCATTGACAAAAATGTTTTTTAAAGTTTGGGATTTAATTTACAGACAAGTAAAACGAAGATTCAATTCGCCACCAATTGCACTAACAGGGACATTTTTTTTTTTTTGTTTACCAGGTAAAGGGGATTTATTCAGATATCAGTTAGGAAATATATGATTAAAGGATATAGTAAGGGAAGGTAAAATATGTTCACTTCAGGAATTAAAGCAGAAAAGATGAACTGACAAAGTTAAATGAATGCAGTTATTTACAGTTAAAGTACATTGTGACAACACTGACACAGCCAATTATATTGGAAGGAAATTTAAACCCAATTGAATGATTATTTAATGCACAGAAAATGATAAAACATGGAACATCTCGGATTTACAGAATGCTTACGAAAATCGCGGGACAGAACATCCCCATATTCATTAAGAAATGGGAAGAGGAGCTGGATATTAGGTTAGGCGAGCAAGAAATAGAAAATGTACTGAGAGCGGCATATGGGAACGCAACCAATATAAATACAATAGAAATGAACTATAAATGCCTAACAACATGGTATATAACACCTGAGAAAGCCCAAAAATACCAAAAGCACCTCCACCTTATGTTGGAGAGGATGTAACCAGAAAGGTACCATGGCACATATATGGTGGGAGTGCATAAAAATTAAGGAATACTGGCAGGAGATACAATAATATATTAAGGAGATCACAGGAGAAGAGATACCAAATGACCCACAGACATGTTTATTCCATATGGCAAAAACCCAAATAATATAGAACTTTAGTTCCATTTTTGATAAATGCAGCAAAAGGACTAATTCCAAAAAAATGGTTAGACCCAGGTAAACCCTCCATAATAGAGTGGTACGAAAGAATAGAGTACATATACAAAATGGAATATATGTGCAGTAGAGATGAGGGTTATGTTGGAAAATTTAACATATGGGAAAAATGGATTGAGTTTAAGAAAACTAAGAAATACATGAAGAAATAGACAGAGTACGTGGTTGGGGGAGGATTGGAGGAGATGTGGAGGAGAAGGGGGGAGTGGCACAGGGGAGGGATGAAGAGGAAGGAGGGAAGGGGAGGGATGAAGAGGAAGGAGGGAAGGGATGGGGAAAGGGGTAGCTTTGTGTATGTATTGGTTACGCATAATTTGATAAACTGGATGTTTACGTTCTTTTGTATGGGAAAAACAAAACTAAATAAAATGTAAATATTATAAAAAAGGTAAAAGACCTTCTGACTTAACAACTCCTTTAAATGTATCCCTAATCCCATAGAAACTGTAGAATATGCTGTTTGTGTGTCTGTGGCTGCATGTAAATATAGAGACATATTTGTTTTTTTAGCAATAGGCACCGAGCATTAGCATTAATATTTACTTTTGTTACCTTCAGTAAGCTTTTCTTAACTATGCCATATATGTTGCAAGTAAACATATGCTCTTGGGAATCCTGGCATTTAAAGTAAGAGAACTAGCACATTATATTCCTTTCAATATCACCAGACCACAGATCAAAGGCTAGAAAATGCCTAATTGGTAATTTCTTGCTTTCACAGCAAACTAACCTATTAGTTAGGCATTCCCATAAACTGCGAACAACTAGAATTTGAGTTGAACTCATGGTTGATCCACACCTGAAGCTCATAGCTGCTTCTAGGGTTGAGCGAACCCGGACTGTATTGTTCGAGATCGTACCGGACTTTTGGGTATTCGGTACCCGGACATGGACCCGAAAATTTCACTGTATGTTCGGGTACTGTCCGTTGTTCGGTAATGTTATTTAATGGCGGTTTTAATTGCGCGGTTTCAACAGGTGCAAGGCAGCCAATCAGCAAGCGTTTAACTAGTGTGCCCTTAGAGGCCATCACAGCAATGCCTACTAATGGCATGGCTGTGATTGTCCAGTGCAGCAGGTGACCCAGAGTCTATATAAGCTGGAGTCACATAGCGCTGCGCGTCACCCTGCTCAAACTATACTAGGGAGAGGTTCCTGATGTTGCTGAGGGAGAGATAGGGAGATTATTGTGGGGTCAGGCTGGAGATTGCTTTGAGGGAAAGCATAGGAAGAATCTTCTTTAATCAGACAGCGATCTACATTGATTTGATTGTGTGGGGGTGCAGCGCACAATCTTTTTGCCCGGAGGGAGAGATAGGAGATTATTGTAGGGGCAGGCTGGAGATTGCTTTGAGGGAAAGAATAGGAAGAATCTTCTTTAATCAGACAGTGATCTACATTGATTGTATTGTGTGGGGGTGCAGTGCACGATCTTTATGCCCTGAGCTGAGCCCAGTGAGGAGGAGAAAGGAGAAAAAACTTTTATCAGTCTGTTAGGTGGGCGGTGTGCGGTGTTGCACATTTAATGCAAGCTCAGTGCATATGTGTCTGCTTAATCTGCATTTAAAAAAGAAAAAACTTTTTTCCTTCATATTTTACTTTGACATACAGTGTTAAGACAGACACTGCTTTTCTAACCTGCTCTTCAAAAAGCACAAATGTAAGGGGAAAATAATAATTTTTCAGTATTTAAGGAAAAAAAATATTTTTCAGTTTTTCATTCAAATGGGTTTTTTTTTATTCAATAGCGGAATAGAACAAAAACAGTATCCAACCTGTTAGGCTTGCGGTGTGTAGCAGCCATTTCATGCAAGCTGAGTGCATATGTGTCTGCTTAATCTGCATTTAAAAAAGATAAAAACTTTTTTCCTTCATATTTTACTGTGACTTACAGCGTTTAGACACTGCATTTCAAATCTGCTATTCAACAAGCACCAATTAAGGGGAAAATTATTTTCAGATTTTCATTCATACGTTACAGTGCGATACACCCATTGCATACTGATGTTGTATTCCGCTTTGCAATAAAAACCCATTTAGGGGGAAAAAAGTTAATTGCAGCCTAGTCTGCATATGGTACAGTGAGATACACCCATTGCACACTGTTGTATTCCGCTTTGCAATAAAAACCCTTTTAGGGGGAAAAAAAGTTAATTGCGGCCTAGTCTGCATATGGTACAGTGAGATACACCCATTGCATACTGTTGTATTCCGCTTTGCAATAAAAACCCATTTAGGGGATAAAAAGTTAATTGCAGCCTAGTCTGCATATGTTACTGTGAGATACACCCGTTGGATACTGTTGTTATATTCCGCTATTCAATAAACACCCATTTAGGGAAAAAATATAAAATTGTGGCCTAGTCTGTATCTGTACGTGTGAGATACACCCTTTTAGATACTGTTGTTCTGTTCTGCTATTCAATAAACACCCATGTAGGGGAAAGAAAGATATTAATTTGCGGCTTAGTCTGTATCTGTACGTGTGAGATACACCCTTTGTATACTGTTGTTCTATTCCGCTATTCAATAAACACCCATATAGGGAAAAATATTAAGTTGCGGCCTAGTCTGCATATGTTACTGTGAGATACACCCTTTGGATACTGTTGTTCTATTCTGCTATTCAATAAACACCCATGTAGGGGACAGAAAGATATTAAATTGCGGCTTAGTCTGTATCTGTACGTGTGAGATACACCCTTTGGATACTGTTGTTCTATTCTGCTATTCAATAAACACCCATTTAGGGGACAGAAATATATTAAATTGCGGCTTAGTCTGTATCTGTACGTGTGAGATACACCCTTTGGATACTGTTGTTCTATTCTGCTATTCAATAAACGCCCATTTAGGGGACAGAAAGATATTAAATTGCGGCTTAGTCTGTATTCAATAAACACCCATTTACGGGAAAATTCATAATTTTGCAGCGTTTGCTGATTATGTTACTGTGAAATACACCCTTTAAATTTATTTGGCGCATCTCCTTCCACCACCGAGGATTGCAAGGTGCTTCAGTTTGCCTCCTGTTGCTAACTCCTCCTACTCCGCTTCCTCATCCTCTACCGCCTCCGCATCTGGAGCAGTGATCATTTCCAAGGCTTTCAGGGCAGTCATTCACAAGTGGCTCAGAGGGTGGGTTCCTGCACCCACAAACGCCAGGTACACAATTATCCAACAAGGGCACAGTTCTGGAGGGTGACGAGGTGGAGGATGAGGAGGAGATGAAGGAGGAGGAACCATGTTCACAGCAGGATGGCATTCAGATAACTGATAACAACAGATACTACACTTGATCTTAGCCAAAAGGTCGAGAAGCAATGCTGGTGGCATTCCCACCTGACAGCGGGGGCACAGTGGAGGCACAAGGCAAAGGCAGCAAGGAGGAGGAGGTCGTCGCCAACGAAGCCAGGGCACCGCCAACACCTCATAAGGCAGGGTTAGCATGTATGAAATTTGGAAAAGCTTTGTCGGCACGCCACAACAACCAGGACCACCAGCTGTTTTTTTTCTTTTTTAAGCCCATGGTATGTGAACACACTCAGACTATCACCCGGTGGGTGCATAAAAAAGTGCACACCAAAAAAGTGAAACACAAAAAGTGCACAGGGTGTACTCATGGTCCTTGACCCTCATCCCCAGGGGCGCAAGGCTCCTGACAGGGACTGGGGTACTCACACTGGCTAACCTGGCCGAAACCAGGCAGCCCCGTTCTTTAGGAGGTCTGCTGAAACAGACCACCCCAAGTACTAGATGGGGCTCTCCCAAAGAGAGACCCCATGAGAGAGGGGAACCAAGCCAGAAGGCCATATCCACCCCCTCCCAAGACTTTAAGGGACAGGCCCAAGGACCTACACCCTACTAATCACGCTGTGCAAAATAAAGTGTACCGCCACAATTAAAAACACAAAACGTGAGACACACAACACATAAAAGTGGGGAAAGGGATAGTGGAAAAGTGCAAGGTTAGTGCCACGTTGCAATACTATGGCAGGTCCTTTGGCCAGGAATAAAAAATTCCTCTGGTCCTGACTCCTGACCAAAAGGCCCAGCCCTAGAGGCAGGTGTGAAAAACGTGTGTAGGAAGTGCAGTCTCCTTGGTGCCATACTCATAGTGTTGCCATCCACCGTGAATTATGGCACCCCTGGACTGCCACTCCAGGGGCACATACACCACAGACTTTTCTGAATCCCGGTCCCTGGCAAGACCAGTGCAGCCCCGCCCCTACCAGAAGGACTCAGAACTTAGACAGCTTTGGGAGAGCCCGGCCCACAACCAGGGACACATACCTTTTCCAAGGCCAGACTCAGCCCAGAAGGGGGAAAAAAGACCCCCCCGCCACCATCACCGTTCCTTACTATATACCATATATCATATACAGTTCCTTACCGCTCCTTGCGTACTATACATGTACTGAATGATGGGTCTGCCCCCTTCAACTTCTGGGTCTCCAAATTGGGCACATGGCCTGAGCTTGCCCTTTACGCCTTGGAGGTGCTGGCCTGCCCTGCAGCCAGTGTATTACCTGAGCGTGTATTTAAGCACGGCTGGGGGCGTTATCACAGACAAGCGCAGCCACCTGTCCAGAGCCAATGTGGACAAGCTCACGTTCATTAAAATGCACCAGGCATGGATCCCACAGGACTTGTCCGTACCTTGTGCAGAATAGACATGTATACCGACCTTACCCAGCCATTGTTGTATTTTTGATCTTTCTCACTCTTTTGGGTTGTACCCTAATTTAAAAAAACAAAAACCAGTGTTGGCTACCTCGTCCTCCTCCACTGCCGCTTCCACCTACACTGCCACATCCACTGCCACCTCAACCTCCTACTCCATATGGGCCTCGTCCTCCTCCTCCACCGCCACCGCCGCTTCCACCTACACCGCCATATCCTCTGCCACCTCAACCTCCTACTCCATATGGGCCTCGTCCTCCTCCTACATCATTCAAGATTATTCTTTTTTATTTTTCTGTTTTTTAGGTTATTTTAAGTTATTTCCAGAGAGCAGAGCACTTGCCATGCTCTAGCCCTTTCCATGTTTGTTTTAGAGCCATTTTAGTGCTCAAAAGTTCGGGTGTCCATTGACTTCAATGGGGTTCGGGATCGGGGTAAAGTTCAGGTTAAGTCCGGGTAACGAACTCAAACTTTTTTTTCAAGTTCGGCCGGACCCGCCGAACCTGGACATCCAGGTGTTAGCTCAACTCTAGCTGCTACACATCTGTACACATAGTTTCCATCTTTAGCTAATAGGCAGATAACATTTAGCTGCCTAAAGAAAGGGTTACAGAGCAGATTAGGTAGTGTCAGGAAGGCCTTGCCAGTATGCAGAGCGGCACATTGGGAAAAATATCTCCACACAGCCACAGAGTGGGGCATAGCCAAACATATGTGCGCACGCTCACATTTGCAAATGAGAGCATGAGAATGTGTGTGTAAATATGCCACTTATGCTGGCGCCAAACAGTCTATTTAAACTGATCAGTTGCATGTGACCAATGCTGTCTTGTTTACAGCTTCTCTGTGCTATCTGCGATCTAGGACTTTGTATCTGATTACCCATTACCTACCTCGCTTGTTTTGCTTCTGATATCCCCCTGTATCAAACCTGACCTGAACTTGGACTATGTCTTTGCCTGTTCCTTCTGTTCTTAGCCTGCTCTGTTACCAACTCTGGCCTGAACCCCTGGCTACTCTTCTACCTACAGTATGGTACTTGATCTGATTGCCAGTTACCAACCCAGCTTGTCTGACTTCACACAACCTTTGAATTTTTTGTCCTTCGATCATCTCCAGCCCACAGTCTCTAAATCAACTTTCCTGCCTGCACACCTGCTCCAAGTCATAGCACCTCAACGGCTTTTTACCTTTCTGCTGTTCCTTTGATTGTCAGTCACTTGCTGCTGCAATACATGGTCTGGCATCTCCTGTCCATTATCTACTGTAGGGAAGCTACATAGTGATGACTGCTTCTGGAAACTAGAAATGCAACTGAAAAAAAAAAAATGTGCAGCTAAGCAGTGACTTAACAAAAGGCAACTCCTCTCCCACAGTAGTAGCCAACATGTGATTTAAAACCATTTTAATACAAATTTGCAGGTCAGGCACAAAAATATTAAAGAGGAGAGAGAATAAAATACAATAAAAAAATATATATTTAGAATTTAGAAAAATATGACTGCATCTTTTTATTGCCATTCAGAACATTCTCCTTAAAACAAAACAGAAATTACTGTATGTAAATGTTGTCTCTTTAATCTGCAAATTCATTTGTACTGGTCCAGGTCAGATCAGAATTATCCACTTTTTTTTACCCTAAAATACAAAACTTCGAACCCATTAATCACACTTTACCTGATCACTTTCTTTCAAAATCTAGCTGATTATTCTCATTCTATAAAAAAAAAATGTTTCTGCCTTTGAATGGGGCTCATGATTTAAGATTATTGCACCTAAGTCATATACCCCTGTTTGGTAAGAATGCCTCATTATTGCATTTCATTGTTCTATATTGACTTTGTTTTTCCCTTTTTTCACCATAGGGAACCAAACGACATCTTGCAATGTAGTTGAAAAATCCAACATTTTATCTTTTCTAAAGTGTAAAAGCTTTTCTTAGCAAAATAAATGATTTTAGACTGAGAAGATGCAATAGCTGAAACAGGATCATTAGCATTAATTTACTGTATACTAGCACATACACTACATGTGGACAATTTCCTGCTGAACTTGGAATTATCCAAATCAGCCACATCATATTCCATTTTATGTAGAGACTGCAGTTGCTCCTTGCTGGAAGATGCCAACAACTCTCTGCATCCTTCAGCCTCAACGAAAGCTGATCAACTTCTCTATGCAGTCTTTCATTCTCTACTTTCAGCTGCAGGTGGCTAGCATCAGCATTCATCACAGAGCCATTTAAACTAATGATACTACCCTATTTCAAGATCCCTTTTTACAATTTTTTTCTGCAATTTTAAATTTTTATATTGCTTAGCCATCGAAAAGGCAGCAAAAATATTGCTGTCTTTCTCTCATGTTCACTAAATTTCCTCTCACTCAGCTTTAATTTCACATACTCCTGGGCTTTGTGCTATGGGCTTTTAGCTTCTTTCATTACTTTTGCAATAGTGCATTGGTTTTCTCTTACAACTGTCCCAGCAAAGTGTTATCAACAATGTTCCAGCACAATGGCTTTATACAATGTTATTAATATGTCCCCTTTGGAACAAAACACAACTCTTAAGATTTAATTTCCAGAAAAAAAAAAAAAAAGAATTAAAAGAAACTAGAAGTTGTATCACAAAAAAACAATTTTCATATGCCTTAATAGTAAAAATATGCTTGCTTAACAGTTAGAAAAAAAATACAAGAAAATAAAATAAGCAAAGCAATAGAAGGTTGAACTATCATTCAGCAGAATCTTCCAAAGCATTATGGAGAGTTATTTTCTAAAGAACTAAAAAAAAAAAACATGAATTCAGGGCTCGTTTGCCACTCAAAGACTAGAGAAAATTACAAATGATTTTCTAGTAGCTTTTTCAGTACCCTTTGATACTAAATTTATATATTTTGGGAATAACATTTTTTTGTGGTATTTTACACCAAGGATTATTTTTATGTACTTAAAAGGCAAAAGTTGTTACTGTGGTAGGCTTTACAGCCTGTTACCTACTGGGCATGCTGAAGCTGTGCTGCAATTTGTGAATGGTCCTGCAGTCTTCTGGGACCTGTGTGTGTCCTGGAAGGCTGTGGGGGGGGGGGGGGAGGAGGGGCCGAACATCCTCATAGATCTCTGGGGTGATCTGATCCAGAAGTAGGAGTGGGTACTTGTCAAAACCAGCTACCCGCTCAACCCCTCCCTCCCAAAAAGTGCCAAATGTGGTAGTGGAGAGAGAGGATGCAAACAAGTAGAACTTCCCCTTTTGGGCGAAGTTCCCCTTTAAACGCAAACAAACAAATTAACCACAAAAAAAAAAGAAACATTTGAAAAAGTAAAAAAGCCCATATATTTTTTATGACCCACTGAAGGCTAAGATAAAAATTGTTCTGACTGCAATATTCTCATCCTTTAGTATTGTCCCCTGCAGTACCTTTTCTTCAACACAAGATATCCACAAAACTGAGGACATACTGTGAGTGCTGGATTAATAGACCCTGAGGGGTTGTCAACAGGGCACCATGCACCCATAGAGTATGGACACAAAAGAGCGATGTTGATGTCATAAAAGGGTTGATTGACTAACACTGGAGAGTGCAAAATCTTGTGCAACTGTGAGCCAATCAGCCTCTAAATTCAACTTGTTCAATTAAGCTTTAACAAGCCTGGAAGCTGATTGGTTTCTATGCAGAGCTGCACCAGATTTTGCACTTTCCTGTTTTAGTAAATCAACATAAAAAATGAGTGTTTCTCTCTGCATTGTCAAAGACTGCCCTTTGCAGCGATAAGATATGAAATACAAAAGTGACCTGCCCATCATGTTACCAGCCTGAAGACATCTTAAAAATATAAATATAAGGGAAAATATAAATATAACTGAGGAGGAAGGAGATCCTCTATTTGTGATGCTCCTGTAATATGTAATAAAACTACCCTGTATTAATTAACAGGTGCTGATAATATAGAAATCACACCAGCAACTGGTAAAATAGTGAAAAATGTACTCAACCTTTCTGTTGTGTGTCTTTGTGTGCCACACAGAGGATGGAGAAGAGAAAGAACAGTAAAGAATTGTCTGAGAATTAGAGGAAAAAAATTGTGGAAAAGCATGGACAATCTCAAGGTTTCAAGAGATCTTAATGTTCCTGTGCCCACTGTGTGCAACATGACTGCATAGACGAAAACCCCCTATGGCAGGGTTTTTTAGGGAATAAACTGTCAACATAGTATAAAAACAATGTACTTTATTAACAATTGTATGCATTAAAATATCAGTGTGGTTGTATACAATACTATCGTTGGATTTACAGAGGTAACCACATTCATCTGTGTACAAACAGAAGCATGTACCCAAAACATTTCGAAAAACCAATAGTTTCTTCTTCAGGGCAAACTGAGATTGTTCTAAAATGGAAAAAGAGTACAGTTAATTTGCATGTATATCTCAATTGGTACCCAATATTCATACCATACAAATGTACCTACTGACCCTATAATGCCTCATAGAAATAGTAGAAAACCGCATCATTTTAAAAGAAATGCGCAGGGATTTTTGTTGTTGCCTGCTTACAAAAATCACCTGCCGAAAGCGCTACAGCCCACATCGCTAGACCCACAAGGGGTTACAAAAAAAGGTCAAGGATGAACAAAATCTGCCAGAAAAAAAGGGGAAGATACAATAATGAAGGATGCAGTGTAAAGTGCATAAACGGTAGGTTCCCTATTGCAACAATTATGCCTACCTCCACCCCACCATTGAATAGTCAGCCCAACATGGCCCACATGGGAAGGGTAAAGGCAACAAGGGGAGATACCACTGAACTGAGTCCTGGAGATCGATATTTTGGATATGATATCTATAGATTGAAAAATATTTTCTTAATCATATGTATTTTAAATCTCCCACAGAGCATGGAACATAATGCATATAGTGGGCTTACTTTAATTTCAGAGTAAATTCTATAGGAGACTGTCTCTTGGGGACAAACTGACAGCTTGTAGTCAACCCAATATCATAAATACAGCAGTCTATGAAAAAAAGGAGAAAGAGAGGGGAACCTCCTAAGCACAAAAGAATGACAGTGAACAGCTTAAATAAATCCACAAAACATCTGCAAATATATATAAAGGAAAAAATGTTGCCTGTATCCTCCCATGTATGTTTGACAATCAAGTCAGCAGCTCCACAAGGCTGTCATAGCCTTCTGGAGCCTTTTTATATATGTGGGCTGAACAAAGGAAGGAGGTGGGGGGATACCAGCCCAAAGTCCCAAAGTGTGCCACTTCTAAGAATTCCATATATGAAAGATGGGCCCTCAACAACCCCCTGAGCTAAAGGCGTGCAGCACCACCCCTCAATGAGGGCCGCCCACACTGCCATTGTGGGAGGTGTAATGGAACGCAGCCGGAGGGCAGTGTGATGATGTCAGTGACAAGACCTACATCACTCTCAGTGGACAAGGGGTGGCGACGCGTCATGCAATGAAAGCTCGCCAGCGCACAAACTGTACCACAGAGACCGAGCTTCCCAGCTCCATGGACCAAAGGAAAGACCGGCAGCAACATGATCTCTGGTGGCCCTTGTGCGCTGGGTGGGAACAGAGACATCGGTATTGACAGCAGCTCCATCTAGCGAAAGAACAACATATGTACAGTTTTAAAGATCGCAAAGCATAACCAGGAGAAACCAGTTTTGTTAACCACATTAAAATGAGCAACAAACAGACAAAATGTAGATTGTAGCATCAGACTCAGCCTATGTATCAGGCTGTATACATCAGAAGGAGAGAAATATATACACATCATCACAAACCGGAAAGGGCAACAACAACAGAAAAAAATTAATTAGGAAAATTGATATAGGGCAGCATAATAATAACCCCTACTGCCAAAAAGTCTCTGTGGGTAATCTGTCATCAAACTTAATCTAGCTCTGGCCCCCTGACACGAAACCTTCCTGTGTGCAACATTGTCAAGATGTTTACAGCCCATTGCACTGTAGATAATCTCCCTGGACATGGACCAAAGGGAAAAAATTATCAAAGAGTTTGCCAAAACTTACCTGAGGAAGCCAAACTCCTTCTGGGAGAATGTGCTGTGGACAGATGAAACAAAATTACAGCTTTTTGGTAATACAAACAAACAACACAGGCAAAAGTCGGTGGATCAGTGCTCACTAATGCATGCCGATAATGATAGAAGTTATTACAGATTACAAAAGACAATAGTAAGCAATATAAAAATTTGTAAAACTAAAACATAAATTACAATTAAAACAAGAGCATTGGTGTCAACAGGCCTGGGCTGGCATATGTCCAGAGTGAATGGAAGGAGAGAGAGAGAAAATCCAGTACAAATGGTGGCCAGGCACTGTCACATGTGTCCAAGGAGGAAGGAAAGGCGACCGGCAGCTCCTATGAGAGGTGTGGGGGTCCTCTGGAATGAATATACAATGGAAAATAAAGAGCGCCAGGTCAGTGAAGGAAGTATTTAAAACACATTTATTAATTACACACTTACATGGAAAAAGGCACACGTGGATGTGGTAGCAGGCAGGTCATCCTCATAGATAAGGTGTCCAGATAGTGGTGTGGGCTGGAGGGTGACACACAAGGCATGGGGGTCAGCGCAGGCACTGCTGTGTGCAAGGAAAAAATTGCAGCAGCACGGAGGTGTGATGGAGGCACTGTGTGACTGCTGCCGTGCCTCACACAGAAGCATCGGCAGCAGAAAGCTGAAAATCGGAACCCGGAAGTGACGTTACACCCCCCCCCCCCGATGCCGGATCCTCCACGGAAACCGGCGAGGGACAGAAAGCAGCAAGATTGGAGACGTTGTTTCAGAGGCTCAACCTCCTTCCTCAGGCACTTTTTTTCAGAGGCTCAACCTCCTTCCTCAGGCTGGCTGGCCCCTCCAAAACAAAGAGATTATATAGCTCTGCTGCCATTAGAAGGAGGTGGAGGACAATTTAAATATTATTAATAATAAAAAGGATTTTAATAAAATTGGTTAAAAGGCCAAAGAAAGGCACAATAAAGAGGCACAAAAAAAAGTAAAATGCCATTGAACACAACATGAGCAGCAAAGTGGTTATTTCTCCAGATGCATGTCTCCTCCCACCAACCCATGGTGAGGTTGGCGTAAGATGGCACAAAAGAAGCATCCATGGCAGTGCCATACACCTGGAGATAATACTCCCCGAGGAACATAGAGTAGTTGTGCTCCAGGCAGAATTTGGTACCCTCTATGATGAGAAAGCAAAGATTTGCAGTGCTGTTGGATTGTGTTATAAAGTGCAATAGTGCTTATGCATATAAATATGTTAGCCAAAAATAAAGTGCATAAACTATGTATAAAATCGCATAATAACAGTGCTAAAATGTGCAAAATCACATAATAACAGTGCTAAAATGTGTAACTTATAAAGTATCTAAGTACTTCAATACATAAAGTGCAAAATTATATATGGACCACAAAATCATAAAAAACACATATATATATATATATAAAATATATGTAAGTGAATGGATAATAAAGTGGCTGATGCTGTTAATGCAAAATGCTCATCATAGAAAAAAGGCCACAGATTCCACCATAGACGTGCAAAGGTGCTGATAAATTTTCTATTGTGAATTCAGGTGCATGACCATCACCAACAGGGCAACTGTAATGAAGGCTTACCAGATGTAGTGGACCCAAAAAAGTATACACCTTTTGGGTCATTCCGGCTTCTAAGAAATAGATGGACTTGATACCAATATAATATCCAAAGATCAATGGCTCAATCCTCAAACGTCATCCACTCATAAGGAATGCTATAGCCACTAACAGTAAGAGCAACAAGAAATCCTCTTCCGGACGCTCAAAAAATAAAAAGCTCACATAGAGTGTATCTTTTAGGATATTTAATGGTAAAAAGAAGAAACACACTTACACTGACTTGATGGTATAACGCTTGTACAAGTAGATAAAAACGGCATTTGCAGTAGATCCGACGCATTTCGTCGACATTATCTGGGGTGAAACATTGTTGACATTATCTGGGGTGAAACAGAAACATGCGTGAAGGTGATGTCCATGGCATTGTCATTGCAGAAATCAATGAAGGGGGCAATGGTGGATGAAGGCCTATCCCAGATGACTATAACGTCATCAATGTATCTGCCATAGAACACAACATGAGCAGCAAAGGGGTTATTTCTCCAGATGCATGTCTCTTCCCACCAACTCATGGTGAGGTTGGCGTAAGATGGCGCAAAAGAAGCATCCATGGCAGTGCCATGCACCTGGAGATAATACTCCCTGAGGAACTTAAAGTAGTTGTGCTCCAGGCAGAATTGGGTACCCTCTATGATGAACTGTGCCTGTCTGTGGTGGATGTCGGTGTCACTAGCCAGGAAATCACTCACCGCTGTGATGCCCACTTCATGTGGAATAGCGGTATATAGGGAAGTGACATCCAGTGATAACTAAGTGTAGGAATTGTCCCAAGTGTAGTGGGAAAGGGAATAAAGGATGGTAAAGACTGAACCAAGGGTTGCAAGAAGGAATTTATGTATTGTGACAGACCAGACGTGAGGCTATCCATAGCCACAATGATCAGTCTGCCAGGGGGATGGATTTGGTTTTTGTGCACCTTTGGCAGGTGGTAAATAATAGGGGTGTTTGTACAACTCCTTGAAGAGGAATTGGTGCTCTGTTTTGGTGATTACTTTATCCCGAATGGCCAAGTCAAAAAGGGATTTGAGTTTGAATCAATAAGATTCTAAAGGGTCTTTCCTGAGTGTAACATAGGTTTTATTATCGGACAAAAGTCTGCCTGTCTCCGAAAGCTAGTCAGAAGGCATCCTGAATAACAACACCTCCTCCTTTATCAGCATGTCTAATGATAAGGTTCTTATTATGACCTAAAGAATCTAAGACAGATTTTTCTCCCTGGGTGAGGTTGATATGTTTATGGTGTTTAAATTGTGCAGAATTGCATAACTGTCGCAGCTTTGAGAAGGTAACATGATAAAAGGAATCTATAAAAGAGCCTTTCGCCTGGGTAGGGTAAAAAGTGTAGAGTGGTTTAAAGTCTGTGTGTATGATAGGGACAAATGTCAATGGAGTGGGAAATCCCTCTCTTATTGACTCAGATTGCAAGGACTCTAGTATCTCCAGGATCCTGAGATCTTCTTCATTATGGATATCAATCATAGGAGCAGGTGGAGATGATTGAGGACGGAAAGTATTATTTGTCTGTATGAGTTCCTTCATATGAAAAAATCTTTTGAGGGTGAGCTTCCGAATGAAACTATTAAAGTCCCTAAAAAGCACAAAAGGATTGGGGGAATTACTTGGGGCAAAATTAGGACCTTTTTTAAGGATGGATGACAAACTGAATATTTTTATGGTGTCCAAGGTATTTTCTATATTCAGTTTTTTGTTAAGATTCCCCACCTCGTCTGCCTCTTCGCATTTTTTTCTTTTTACTGACTTCTCCTTGGGACAGATGGGTGAGGTCTGAACTAAAAAATTCCCCGTAGGAATAAAAGAAGGAATATCGGGGGAAGGGGAAAGACTGTTACATGTACCACTCCTATTGGTGGAAGAACTATTTATCCTGGATGATGTCAATACGGTATTTAGTTCACTTCCCGAATTCTGATTGCATGTGAAAACACAAGGGAAAGGACTCAAATATGTAATTATATAGTGTCACCACAGGATGGCCTGGCGGACACTACTGTGTAAAATGTCCCACGTCCTATTTTGTATACATAGAAAAAATTGCTATTGCATTAAGAGTGGACTTTTTTGGCACCATAACATAACAATAGGTCGTAAAAAAATATATTTTATTGTAGAAATAAGTTAAAAAGTTATAACGTCATGACAAAACAAGTATAGAAAAAAACTATTTAAAATAAAATCAATAGCACAATATCATTATATCATTGTACTGAGACTAGGGTGAACCCTCGCCAAACCACCAAATATTCATATGGAATAGAAACCTATGACTTATAAAGAAGTCTTGATACAGGTAGTGAGTAGTGACACCATGGATCTGGTGGTGGTGCAGGGTACACTGAACAGCTGATGTTCTCTACATGTTTCGCATTTATTTTACAACGCTTCTTCAGGAGAATATTTTACAGTACAGTTATAGAAAGAGATCTAAAAAGAACAAGGAGATACAAAGCATGAGATTCATACAATATATACATAACCTTGATTCTTTTTACACAAACAGTGTTTTCGAAAATGTGCCCTAATGGCATAAAAATAATTATGCAGTAATGTATCAGAATATAAAGGAATTCTTACCAAAATACAATATGGTGATGCTAATAATAGAAATTCCATAATGGGCTAATTTGGAGAAATTTAGCTACGAAGACGAGTAGCTGAGTGCTCAGGCTAAGAACAGGTGAAGACGGGGAGACACTTAAGAGGCAAAAAACTTTTCAATCTTTTTACCTATGGATATAAAGTGCATGTAGTTATTGGATGGCTCATAATAGTGGGCCAGAGTATACAACATACAAAATGCCGATTATAGCTCTCAATAGGGAAAACTTATTATAAATATATGTGTCTTCTTATCCAGAATAAATATTATGAAACTAGACAATGTTGAATTGGTAGATGTCTTAAAGTGGTTGTCTAGGGGTATGTCCAGGTGGGTCCAGACCTTCCAGTTTTATACAGGTAGATCTTGGAGGTTTACAGAGCTATACAGCCTGTGTAAAGAGTGTATATAATAAGTATGGGATGACAAATATTCCCGATAGTAAGCAAAGGGGGGTAGGCAAAGGTGTAAGTCCCTTAAATACCTGTCAAGGCAAATAATGGTATCTTCTGTGAAGTCTGAATTAATGCAATATATGCAAAAAAGACTTATAGGTGTTAGAGTTGTATGCCACTTTATATATTGTCAGAAGGAGGGAAGGACCATCCTAGACAACAGCCGGTTGCTGTAATACAGGCAAAAATAAAAAAGATTTGAAGGGCAAGGGAATTAAATAGTTAAAGATATATAAACAGGCAGGAAGGGAGAGGAAAATGGCTATTATACAGCCAGTTGGTGGGGGGGGGGAGGGGTTTATATATCAAGCCTCCAAATATCCCAATGTAGCTCACCTCAAGAGTCCTCCTCTCGGGGGCGGAGCCGGCCAGCGAGAGCAATGGACGTGTGAGAACACAGCTCTCTGCTAAACATAAGTAACGGAGCGATCTACAGCAACGGGGGTCACAATCCTAAGCAGCGCTGACATTCCAGACATGCCGGGCACACATAGCAACATACCGGGGAAGAGAAAGTCCCGCACCAAGCCTGGTAAGATGCTCGATTTCTTCTGCCCTGCCGGCGGGGCGCGCAGCCAAGATGGCGCCGGCCCCTCTGCCGGCCTTGCCACGCTACAACCTCACTCATCCTCAGAGCTGCAGTAGCATAAAGGACAGAGGGGACAGATTGCATCCTCTGCTATCCACTCCAGTGTGTCTGCGGGTGGCTCACGTTCTGACTCAACAACTGGCAGTCCTGCTAAATCTAAGCCTAAGCTTCAGCTACCAGATGATTCCTCTGCACAGGGCTGTTCAGTTGATGACACCCTGGAGTTTCAGGACACCATAGCCTCGTTTCCCACTAAAAATCAACCAGTTATGGACTCCACACTCAAAGACATGATGCTGTCCTTCCACAGTGCAATACATGCAGACATGCTGCAACTCATGACTCAATGTAATACAGCAGTGCGGGCGGTCACTGGCAGGGTGGCTCATGTAGAGGATAAAATGGGTGACTTCGCTGAAACGTTTAACACCATGGTAGATGCTCATAATGAGCATGATGACGACATTACATGGCTGAAGTCAAAGGTGGCGGACCTCAAGGACCGCTCGAGGCGGAACAATATCAAGATAAGAGGCATACCTGAGACAGTCAAGCCCCTGGAGCTAACTGAATTTCTGACAGCCATTATGCAGGAAGTCCTCCCTGACGTCCCTCTCTGCGACTTGGCAATTGATAGAATTCATAGGCTCCCCAAGCCCAAACACATTCCGGCTAAGTTGCCAAGAGACACCATTGCCAGGATAAATTTTTTTACTGTAAAAGAAAAATATATGTCTGTGACGAGGAGATCAACTAACCTACCACAGGCGCTGCAGGGCCTTTCTTTCTTTGCGGACCTCTCCGCCCATACTATGAATCGACGTCGCAACCTCATGACTGTCACGAAACCGCTCAGGAACCATCAAATACAATACAGATGGAATTACCCGGCCACTCTGGTCATTACTAGAGGAGACAGAGAATTCCGGGTGTCAACTTTGGAAGAGGGCATTCAGCTTTTGGAAAAGTGGGGTATCCTGAATCCTGAGGGCGCTGACCCGCGCAGTCTTAATACTCCATCACCGTCACCCCCACAGGACTGACACGCCACCTCCTTCTATTCCTCTCGCAGCAATGTGACCCCCTCAATCAAGCTACTGCGGCATATGAAGCTCCTGTTGTTCTGTTCGGCTAAACACTGAACTTTATCCCCCAACTTAGTGGCTAGTAGTGCCGCACAGGCAACCGTAAGGTTGTCGTTATTTTAGCTTTTTTCTTCTTTTTTTATGTTGTTGCTGTTCTACATCACGTGCTGCACACGTTAGTGCAGTTTGTTTTCTTTTTCCCGCAAAGCAGTCTATTTCCTTTGTGACTTTGTGTTTTTCTTTCCTTTTGAGTCCGCTTATTACACAGAATATATACAAGTTCAGCGAGACCTTATACAACTCACAGAAAAGCCATCGTCGCCGGTGCCCTGCCTGCCGTTTTCAGACGACCTCAATCGGAGGTAATTCAACCAGGGTCTGGACACTTGAGTTAATCCAACTTTCATTTCCACATATCTACCATATCCCACCCAGGTGAACCTGGTCCTGTAGCCGCACAATAGTCCTACACATATCAAGCTCTACTATGGCTTTTCGGATCACCTCTCTAAACGTTAATGGCCTTAACAGCCCTTATAAGAGGCATATGCTGTACCGTGAACTGAAGAAAGATGGCTGCGATATAGCAGCCTTACAAGAGACTCATTTTGCCTTGGAGGGCCATCCTTGCCTCTCTTTGAAACAATTTCCCCACGTTTTTATGTCCAATGGCCCAGGGAAGAGGTGCGGGGTGGCCATCCTGATTAAAGACACCCTAGACTTTCAGCTGTTTTCCACAACATCAGATCCCGATGGAAGGTACCTTATTGTGACTTGTTCTATAAACAAGACTACTTACACCATCATTACCGTTTACGCACCCAATACTGGACAAATTACTTACATTAACAAAGTCTGGAAAACCCTGTTGCCCCTCGTACAAGGTCATCTCATCCTCTGTGGTGACTTAAATGCAGTTCCAAACTATCAACTAGATGTATCGAGAGGGTCACAGAGAAAACATCACCGAACTGACCTGTCGGCTTTTTTATTGAAATCAAACCTCTATGATGCATGGAGGTGCTATCATTCCACTGAAAGAGACTTTCGTTTTTTTTCCAAAAAGCATGGGTCATATTCGAGAATTGACGTTTTTCTTACTGATAAATTTCTCCTACAGAAGGTCACGAAATCTGAAATTGGGTCAATAACGTGGTCGGATCACGCCCCTATCTCCTTGGAGATTGGGGGCGTGGCCCTTACTACAAGGGCAAATAGATGGAGATTTGTGGCTGACCTGCTGGGAGATCGGGAGGACTCCTCTGAGGTTCTCGCCTCAATGAAGGAGTTCTTCCGCATTAACGACTCCAGTGATGTATGCCCATTTACCCTCTGGAACGCCCATAAAGCGGTCCTGCGGGGGCTCCTGATGGCAAAGGGTGCGGCAGTGAGGAAAAGAACAAGACAGAAAATAGATCAATTATTGTCAACCCTCAAAAAATTGGAACTAGCTAATAAACAATCTCCCTCTCCATCACTATCAGACCAACTTTCCCAAACCCAAAATGAACTTCGCCTTCTTTTGATTAATCAACATGCTTCTGCCCTACGCAGACTAAAAGCTAGGCAATGCTCTCATGGTAACAAAGCAGGCAAGCTCTTGGCCTCTCAGGTAAAGGTGAGGGCCTCCAAGCAGCATATCCCATACTTAATACACCATTCCTCGGGAGCCAGACTATCTAACCCTAAGGACATTGCTGACGCATTCAGCCAGTATTATGGGTCCTTATACAATTTAAAGGATGATGGGGGTACCCCTCAACCCTCTCCAGCTATTATCCAAGATTTCCTACAATCCCTCACACTACCAAGCCTCACTGCTGAAGCTTTAGCTGACTTAAATTCCCCACTTCAATTGGCAGAAATTCAGGCGGTAATTAGATCCCTCCCAGCGGACAAGGCTCCGGGACCTGATGGGTTCACCACAGAATACTACAAATTATTTAGCGATCTGCTGTCTCCATATCTCTTGAAGGTATTCCACAAGGCCACCACATCCGCATCCTTTCCATCTGAGATGCTAGAGGCTACGGTTATAACACTTCCTAAGCCAGGAAAAGATCCAGATAAAGCGCAGAACTTCAGGCCCATTTCTCTTTTGAATGTGGATCTTAAGGTCTATGCAAAAATCCTGGCTAACCGTATCTCCAAATTTTTGCCTACACTGATAAAACCTGATCAGGTTGGTTTTGTAATGGGTCGCCAAGCCACAGATGCCACTAGGAGACTAATAGATCTTGTACACTATGCTGAATCCTCAGATGGGCCCACAGTGTTTCTGTTCCTTGACGCCGAAAAGGCATTTGACATGATTCACTGGGGATACCTGCGCCAGGTTCTGCTAAAGCTGGGGTTCGGGGGAATGATCTTAGATGCGGTCATGGCACTTTACACCTCCCCGTCTGCATATGTATTTACTGAGGGCATATTTTCAGATAAATTCCAAATAACAAATGGGAAGAGACAGGGATGCCCGTTATCCCCTCTCATCTTTGTCATGTTGATGGAACCATTGGCCGAGAGTGTGAGAGCACACGTGGGGATCAGTGGGGTTAAAATTGGTAAGTCCTCGCATGTCATCTCGCTTTTTGCGGATGATGTTATTCTATCTTGCACGAACCCCCCTTTCATCCCTCTCCCACATACAAGAAGTCCTGAATACTTTTCAATCGGTCTCATTGTAACGCTCCTGCGTTTTTGTAGTAGGCTGGATTTTGACTCAGTAGTCATGTAGAGATGTGTTGAATAACCAGATCCAACTCTCCAGACTCATCACTGTGGGCTTGTCAGCTTCAGCATACAGATATACACACTCAATAAGATGTTCCTGGAGTGATAGGATGTATATAACAGTATGGAGATGATGTGCTGAAGGGACAGGTGTGAACAGTGACAGAGATGGCAAGCACTTGATAGAGATGTTCAGGAGAGTATTAGATGGTATTAGGTAGAATGCAGATAGGTTAGTAATCGAGTATGGTAACAGGTGGTAAGGACAGCAGATGACAAATACAGGATAGACTAACCCAGTGCAAGGATAGATGGTAGTAGACTCAAGAGCTAGCAATCTATGTAACAGTGCAGATGATAGAATTAGTATGCATAGATAGTAACAGTCCTTATGTGCAGAGGTAGATAGTGTAAGTAAGGTTATGGAGGATTCCCCTGTGGGGTACTTATCACTAGTAAAGTTAGTAGTAGCAGGGTCCAGTAGTAAGGGAGTGATCCAGTAGCGAGATACAGGGATCGGTAGCGAGGTTCTGGTCTGTTTCCAAGTAAAAGGGAATAGCTGGAGGTTCCGGTAGCAAGGTAAGCTTGTATGCATGTGGACACACGGCAGGTTGAACGAATGATGTGAGAGAGAACGCCGACGGTTGAAATAGCCGCTCTGCGGCGCTCGGCGATGACGTCATCCGTCTTAAAGGTGTATGCGTACCACCTAATTCGAAAGGTGGGACGCATATTTGAAAGAAAAGTGGAAAATAAGGGTACCAGAGGTACCAGAATCTTACAGTACCCCCCCCCTTAAGGCCGGCTCCGGAAGGCCTATAGCACTGGTTTCTCTGGGTATTTCGAGTGAAATCTTCGTATGAGCCTAGGTGCGTGAACATCAGTGGTATCCAACCAGGTGTCATCTTGGGGTCCATAGTTCTTCCATCTTATGAGATACTGGAGTCTTCCTCTGTGGATACGAGAATCCAAAATCTCCTTAATCTCATATTCTTCTCCGCCTTCAACTTGTACTGGAGGTGGAGGCAAGATAGTAGGCCTTATTCCCTGATTAGGAACATGGGGTTTCAGTAGCGACACATGGAAGATGGGATGGATCTTGAGATCTGCTGGTAAGGTGAGCTGTACTGCAGCTTTTCCAATGAGTTTCTTAATTGGGAAGGGTCCCAGAAATAAAGGTCCAAGCTTTTTGCTAGGGATCTTTAATCTTAAATTTCTTGTCAATAGCCAAACGAGGACCCCAATAGCATACTGAGGAGAAGGTCTTCTACGTAGGTCGTAGTATTTCTTTTGTTGGCTATGGCCGTGTGAGATAGTGGTATTAAGTAAACCCAGAGAGTCCTTTATTTGGGTAAGATAGTCTGAGGCTACTGGGTTACTTGATGGTAGGATGTGTGGTGGAAGAAGTGTGGGATGAAACCCATAGTTCAAGTAGAACGGACTTTGCTTAGTAGTACTGTGGGTTGCGTTGTTATAAGCAAATTCCGCCAGAGGGAGAAGGTCCACCCAATCATCCTGTAGGTATGATGTGTAGCAACGCAGATATTGTTCTATGCACTGGTTGACTCTTTCAGTCTGTCCGTTGGTCTGAGGGTGGTAGGGAGAAGTGAGCTTTCGCTCAATCCGTAATATTTGACAAAGAGCTTGCCAAAATTTGGAGATGAACTGTGAACCACGGTCGGATAAAAGAGTCTTTGGTATTCCGTGTAACTTGAACACATGTTTCATCAGTAGTTCCGCTGTTTGTTTGGATGAAGGTAGTCTACGGATAGCGATGAAATGTGCCATCTTTGTCAGGTGGTCCACTGACACTAGAATGGTATTAAATCCTTTAGAAGGTGGTAGTTCTACTATAAAGTCTAAGGATACAACCTCCCATGGAACCTGGGGTATTGGTAGACTGCAGAGTAGACCAGATGGTTTTGTAGTGTCAATTTTGGACCTTGCACAGATGTCACATGAAGATACAAATTTTTGTACAGACGTCTTCATATCAGGCCACCAAAACTGCCTAGTAAGCAAATTAAGGGTTTTCGTCATACCCATATGTCCTGCCATGGGCACATCATGTGATAACTCACAGATCTTGGTACGCATAGTAGGGGGTATGTAGAGTTTGTCGTTGTAGTAGAGGAAGCCTTCTGCATCAGTACTTAGTTGTGGTGGAGGTGAATCCAATCTTATACTGTGCAAAATCTCTTCCTTCAGGGAACGGACAACCCCAATAATACGTTCATAGGGTATTATAGGAATAGAAGGGATTTCAGCGCAGTTATCTTCGGTTAATCGTGATAGCGCATCCGCTTTTTTATTTTTGTCTGCAGGCGTGTAGGTCACTAAGAAGTTGAATCTTAGGAAAAATAATGACCATCGTACCTGCCGGTGGGAGAGAGTTTTGTTAGTCTGGAGGTATTGAAGGTTTTTGTGATCTGTATATATTAATATTGGTAACCGGGTACCCTCAAGTAGATGTCGCCAATTCTCCAGTGCCAGTTTTATGGCAAGCAACTCCTTTTCACCCACTGGGTAATTCACCTCTGGGCTGCTTAATGATTTTGAAAAGAAAGCAACTGGGTAGAGTGGTGAAGTATTTGTTGGTCGTTGGGAGAGAACTGCTCCCACTGCCATATTTGACGCATCTACCTCCAGAATATATTGGAGGGATGGGTCTGGATGGCGTAGTATGGGAGCAGAAGTAAAGCTTGATTTTAACAAGCAGAAAGCTCGATTTGCTTCTTCTGACCATTTGAATGGTTTCTTTATACTTGTCAATTGTGTGAGAGGTCTCACAATGGCAGAAAAGTTCTTGATGAACTTCCTATAGAAGTTTGAAAATCCAAGGAATCGCTGTAATGCCTTACGAGTTGTTGGTATAGGCCAGTCCAGAATACAGGATATCTTGCTCATATCCATCTTAATTCCGGTTTTGGATATGATGTATACCAGGAATAATATTTCTTCTTTATGAAATAGGCATTTTTTTAATTTCACGTATAGATTGTGTGCGAGTAATCTGGATAACACAAGTCTTACATGTTTTATATGTTCAGAGAGAGATCGAGAATAGATAAGTATATCGTCCAGATATACTACAACACAGACATCAAGTAAGTCTCTAAAGATGTCGTCTATGAACCTTTGGAAGGCTGCGGGAGCATTACACAACCCGAATGGCATCACAAGATATTCGAATAATCCGTATCTGGTTCTGAATGCTGTTTTCCACTCACCTCCGTCACGGATTCAGATTAGGTTGTATGCCCCTTTCAGGTCTAATTTAGAGAAGTAAGTAGCCCCACGCACTTGTTCAATGAGTTCAGGGATGAGCGGTAAAGGATAGCGATCCTTTATTGTAATCGTATTTAATTGCCTAAAATCCTTATTGCGGACAAAAAAAAGTCATGCAGCTGTGGAAGAAGTAGAGGGTCTGATGAACCCTTTTGTCAAATTCTCATCCAAGTATTCCTTGAGATGAGAAAGTTCATCCTGTGAAAGAGGATAAACATGACCGAAAGGCAATTTGCTGTTAGGGAGTAGATCGATAGTGCAATCATAATCCCTATGGGGAGGCAACATTTGGGCATTTTTTTCAAGGAATACTTCGGACAGATCCTGATAGCATAGTGGTGCAATCTCATCTGACACCACAGACAGGATCTTTCCATAAGATGGGAGGTTACACGTAATCTCACAATAGTGAGAAGGGAAAGACAAAGTCAGTTTTTTCCAATCTATGATTGGTTGATGTGTGTGTAACCAGGGGAGTCCCAAAATAATAGAAAAATGGGGTGAAGATAGTATATCAAAAGTGGTGGTCTCCAAATGAGACTCGTTAGTAGTGACGAGGAGTGCTTGTGTCTGGTTGGTGATTGGACCAGAAGATAGTGGGATACCGTTAATGAAACTAACAGAAACAGGTTTAGGTTTTGAAATAATAGGTATTTTATTTAAGGTAACAAAACATGTATCAATATAGTTTCCACAAGATCCGGTGTCGATCATAGCCTTGGTGGTAATCCTAGTCTGGTCCCACTGTAATGTCAAATGAACAAAGAGATATGGGTTAGAAAAGGAAGTCGTTAATCCTCCTAGCAAAACATGTGAACACTCACCCTCTTTTTTGCGGACAAGGGGACAGACGCTTATCAAATGATCCGGGGATGCGCAGTACATGCAGAGGTTTCTGGATCTTCTTCTGGCTCCTTCAGTAGTTGATAAAGGTGGGCGTATGGTTCCTACCTCCATGGGAGTAGGGTCAACGGCCGAAATCCGAGAAGGACTAGACAATGGCATTCCCATTTTCTCAGCCCTTCTTTCACGCAGTCGCCTGTCGATGTTGATACTGAGTTGTATTAAGGCATCCAAGGTGCCAGGTAAATCCGCTCGGGCGAGCTCGTCTTTAACAGCTTCTGACAAGCCGAGTCTGAATTGAGTTCGCAGAGATGTATCATTCCACCCTGAATCAAGGGTCCATCTTTTGAACTCAGCTACAAAGTCTTCTACAGGTCTCCTTCCTTGTTTTAAAGCCCTCAATTGAATATCAGCAGTACTCTGCCTGTTGGGGTCATCATATAAACTAGCGAGTTCCGCTAGGAATAAAGAATAGGAGTTCAGAAGCTGATCATTTTTCTCAAAGAGAGAGTCTGCCCAGGCCCGTGGGTCACCCGTTAAGTATGAGATAACGGTACAGACTTTAATTTGATCAGTAGGGTATGTACGAGGTTTTAACAAAAAAAGTAATTGACATGCGTTTTTGAATTCAATTAAATTTTTTCCGATCACCTGTAAACACTAGAGGAGGGTTTATTTTAGGTTCAGGGGGTTGAGCAGCAGTGATCCGTGAAGAGTCTGATTTTCTTGTTTTACTTCAGTAAGAGCAAGCATTAATGCATTTACTTGTTGTGTTAATTGTGTCACTTGAGTGGGTAATTCTGCTGAATCCATTTTTATGGTTCGTTCAATCTGTAACGCTCCTGCGTTTTTGTAGTAGGCTGGATTTGCAGCTGCAGAATCTCCACTCAGTAGTCATGTAGAGATGTGTTGAATAACCAGATCCAACTCTCCAGACTCATCACTGTGGGCTTGTCAGCTTCAGCATACAGATATACACACTCAATAAGATGTTCCTGGAGTGATAGGATGTATATAACAGTATGGAGATGATGTGCTGAAGGGACAGGTGTGAACAGTGACAGAGATGGCAAGCACTTGATAGAGATGTTCAGGAGAGTATTAGATGGTATTAGGTAGAATGCAGATAGGTTAGTAATCGAGTATGGTAACAGGTGGTAAGGACAGCAGATGACAAATACAGGATAGACTAACCCAGTGCAAGGATAGATGGTAGTAGACTCAAGAGCTAGCAATCTATGTAACAGTGCAGATGATAGAATTAGTATGCATAGATAGTAACAGTCCTTATGTGCAGAGGTAGATAGTGTAAGTAAGGTTATGGAGGATTCCCCTGTGGGGTACTTATCACTAGTAAAGTTAGTAGTAGCAGGGTCCAGTAGTAAGGGAGTGATCCAGTAGCGAGATACAGGGATCGGTAGCGAGGTTTCGGTCTGTTTCCAAGTAAAAGGGAATAGCTGGAGGTTCCGGTAGCAAGGTAAGCTTGTAAGCATGTGGACACACGGCAGGTTGAACGAACGATGTGAGAGAGAACGCCGGCGGTTGAAATAGCCGCTCTGCGGCGCTCGGCGATGACGTCATCCGTCTTAAAGGTGTATGCGTACCACCTAATTAGAAAGGTGGGACGCATATTTGAAAAAAAAGTGGAAAATAAGGGTACCAGAGGTACCAGAATCTTACACTCATATTATAAAGTAAATGACTCCAAATCTAACATCATGGGTGTAGCTTTACCCCAACAAATGAGAACTAAAATCCAACAATCAGTCCCATATAAGTGGCAACCTGAGGCAATGGAATATCTTGGCATCAAATTGTCATGCCAGACTTCCAACCTCTATAAACTTAACTTGGCCCCACTCCTTACCTCAGTTCCTCAGGAACTCCTGAGACTTAGCCATTTCTACTTATCATGGTCTGGACGTAATGCAGCTTTCAAGATGTTGGTCCTACCCAAGATTTTGTACTTTTTCAGAGCTCTCCCTATTCGGGTCCCTGATTCCTTCTATAGATCACTCCAGCGGTCTTTGGCCTCGTTCTTGTGGCAGGGCCGCAGACCCAGATGTGCACACACGATCCTTACAAAAAGTGTGCGGGCGGGAGGGATGGGGGTCCCGGATTTGAGAGACTACCATAAAGCAGCTATACTGTCGCAATCTAAACATTGGTTCCCTTCTGAAAATCCTCCTAGATGGTACTCTATAGAAAACGCCAAATTAACGCGAGGCACATTGATGGACTTAGTCCTTGGAGCCTCGCTGACTAAGCAACTCAACGACGGGGATCACCCTGTACTTAACGCCACACTCACTGCCTGGCAAAGTTTCTTGCCCGGGAAAGAATTCACGGACAGGCTAACTAAAATCCCCATTGCCATACAGGCACTTTCTGTCTTATCCAGGGATCTAAACTTGGAACCTTGGCTCGACTGTGACTTAAAATATCTATCTGACCTATGTGAAGGTTCCGATTTACTTTCCTACACGGATCTATGCAGGCATTATCCTAGACTTCAGAAGGAATTTTTGACATACTTGAGAATTCAGAATATGCTGCCTACACCCATTTAAACCCATATAACGTTACCTGAACATATAGCAAAATTCTGCTTTTCGACGTTGTCAAATCGCGGAGGAATCAGCCTCTTCTATTCCTGTATGCAAGACAAACTAAAATTTGTTAAAGCCAGCCCACACCTGAAATGGGAAAGGGACCTAGGTCAAACGTTCACGGAGGCTCAGTGGAGGTCTGCAGTCCAACTAAATTACTCCCTCACTAGCTGCTCCAATTTTAGAGAAGGAGCACAAAAAATACACTTGCGATGGTACAGAACACCTTACATAATGGCCAAATTTCACGCTAAATATTCCAACCTCTGTTGGAGAGGTTGTGGCCAAATCGGCACCCTCCCCCATATCTTATGGTCTTGCCTATCCCTAAGAAGCTTTTGGGCTTCGATTAACCGCTTAATTGCTGAAGTGACAGGTATTCTAAACAAGCTAAAAATAGAACAAACTCTCTTGGGCATAGGGGTGGTGTAAGGTAAACCGGATTTCCTCCACCAGAAGGCCAGTACGGACTTTCGCTCACACCCGTGCACATTGCACACCTGCACTCACCAATTAGCATTTGGCTCCCAGTGGCCTATTTAAACTGCTCTAATACTGTGAGCAGTTGCTGAATGGTCTTCAGCTTGTTCCCGTGGTTCTGAGACCTGATCTGTTGTTACTTCTCACCTGTGTATGACCCGGCCTGCCTTTGGACTTTGCCTCTGCCCGAGCTTCTGCTCTGTTGCTTACTATCCTGACCTTGGCTTGCTTAAACGGATCTGATCTGCCTGCTTACCTTGTACCGCGCTGCCCGGCTGTTATCGACCTTGGCTTATCTTCTGGACTTGCTTGCTTGCTGATTCTGTACCTCACTGCCCAGTTTCTGCTGGCTACTGCTCCCACGCTTTGGTGCCAAGCTGCCACTGCACCCTGTTCCAAGGACTGCAACTACCAGCTGTACCCACCTACGGAGTGAACACCACCAGCTAGCCGCTACGGCACTCGTGCCACTCCTTGCCTTACACTCTCTGTTCCCACCTTCAGGAGTGTCAGACAGGAGGAGCAAGAGAGGCCTCCACAACATTCCAGTCTTCACCAGGTACGTGATAGGTGGATTGGTATCCGCCCACGTGTAGAGTGGTAGTGCAACACATCTTGTATGCAGAAAGATTAGCCATAGCCCGTAAATGGAGAGATGCATCTCCCCCGTCCAGGAGAGAGGTGATACAACTAGTGAAAGAATCATACCAATACGAAAAAATCCTCAGCCAATACTTGCCCAATACCAAAAAATTTTAATCTAGATGGCTTACTTGGGAACTATTCATAAATCAGAGGGCATAGAGCACGGTATCTATATGGCTTGGCAGCCGGTTGCGGCAGTGGCCGGCTCCCCTAGGGACATAAAAGTGCTCCCAGTTGGGTGTCCCGGGGGGAGTTGGTTACGTGTCCACAACGGTGTTGTGTGTAATATTTCTTATTCCCTGCTATCTTTTTGTTTCCCTCCTCCCTTTTTCCTTTCCTTCCTTTCCTCTGGATACCTCCATATCGGGAATCATAATGATCACACTTCTCAAGTGTTTATTCATGTGAGTTGACTGTTTTAATTATGTAAGCGCTCGTCCGACCTGTAAAATAACACTGTTTCTTTGTGTATATTCTCATACTGTTCTACTTGTTTGAAAATCTAATAAAAAGATTTGGAAAAAAAAAAAAAAAAGAGTCCTCCTCTCAAATAAGTTCCCAAGTCCTTCCAGAGGGGTAAGAAGTGGGGTAGTATCCCTATTGTAGCCAGACAGACCGATGCGTCCGTCTTGCTATTTAAGTGTCTCCCGGCTGAGTGATGTGCTGCGCTGATGAGCGTCTGAGAGACTACTAAAGAATTCTGGGGTGCAATGTAGGACCCAGTGTCAGAAAGTTGGGTCTCTGTTAGAGGTCATGGGTCTTAAAGTAGGACAATGTAACCCAAAGCACACCTCAAAAAGCACCCAGACATGGTTTAAGACAGAATGCTGGAGTACTGAACTGGCCAGCAATGAGTCCAGATCTAAATCCCATAGAGCACTCAAAACAGCAATTGGGAAAAGGAACCCTTCCAATCTGAGAGAACTGGAGCAGTTGGTGAAAGAAGAGTGGTCCAAACTTCCAGTAGAGAGGTGTAAGAATTAAGAAACTGATGGTTACAGAAACCCTTAGATTTCAGTTTTTTCCAAGGGGTGTCCTACCAAATATTAAATTGAGGGTGCCAATCATTTTGTCCAGTCCATTTTTGGAGGTTTTCATGTAATGTGTTAGATTTAGCTTTTTGTTTCTCTACTTTTTTTGTCATACCAATGCAAACAAAAGAAATAAACATGAGAATGCCTAAACATTTGTAATTGCAACTACTTTCTGGGTGAAGTGTTGCTTTATATGACAGAAATGCAGAAATGCGGCAGCTCCAGATGACGTCAGTGTGACGAAACGCATAGGACGGAGCCTAGCATCATTACGTCACTTCCAGATTTGTCTGTGGAACACAGGAAGAGTCCTGGACGTGTTTAGCAATAGACATAAAAACGCTGGTACCTTTTCATTTTGATGTAAGCGAGGTAATTTATTTAAAAAAGGATTACTTTTTGTACATACTACACTATGGGTACCTTGTTTATATATCCCTGAGGAAACCAAACACCTGAGTCTGAGTGCAGGGGAGAGGAGCCATTACGGGGCAGCACTACCGCATTAAGGCTGACCACCCCAGTGAGGGCCTAACTTCAGGAATCAAACACCCGAGTCTGAGTGCGGGGAGAGGAGCCATGTATGGGGCAGCGCTACTGCATTATGGCTGACAACCCCATCAAGGGGCTTTATTTCTGGTGAGTGTTCATCCCAAAGGGGGACAAATTGGGTGCTGTGTTACGGGACTGTGGGTCTCTCAAGTGTTTCACTACTGGATTGATTTCACACATCTGGCCAAAGGCATACAGTTATCATCTAATGGTCTGATATCACCCGCACCATCCCTAGTACACAGTTGGAGAGAACCTTGGAAAAGGGGAACCCCCGTGGACATCTGTAGAGACTAGGCATTAGGGATTGGTCATATGTACTTTGCACGTTAATTTTCATTGTTTGCATTTTTTGCACCTATGCACTTTTGTATTATTGCACATATTTGCACATTACTCATGATTAGTGTTGAGCGAACACGGACTGTATTATTTGTGCTCGTACCGAATAATTGGATTTTTTGTACCCGAACACGGACACGGACACTTTACTGTATGTTCGGGTAAAAATCCATGTTCGGTCGTTTTATTTCCGGGTTTTGCATGCTTTGGCGCTCTTTTCATGGCGGGCTTTCAACAGCCAATCAACAATCGTTTAACTGGTGTGCCTTAAGCCATCCCAGCCATGCCTGCAAATGTCTCAGTAGCTGTGATTGGCCGTCTGAAGCATGTGACCAAGTCTTTATAAGTTCCAGGCAGCCGCAGCGTCTTCATTCTGCTGCTTAGATCAGGGACAGAGCACACATCAAGGTGCTGGCTGCTGATTAGGGAAAGACAGGCAGGAAAAAACCATTTGTGTCCGGATAGAATTGAGGGACAGGTCGGAGTGTTTAGGCAGGGCGAGTTGTAGGCATTTTAGGGATAGAGTCTGCTGAATTATAGGGTCAGTGTCTTCTACAAAGTACAATCGATATTGCTGTGTGGGGGGTGGGGTGACTCTGCACTCAATCCTGATCTACGATCTCTTCTCAATCCTGTTAGGGAGAGGCTGCTGCTGCTGAATTTTAGGGAAACTGTGTTCTACAAACTACAATCGATATTGCTGTGTGGTGTGGGATAGGAGATAGGCAGGTGTCAGTGATCCACATCCATTTTTCTGTGTGTGAGCTGCAGTGAACACAATCTTTTTGGGGTGCAGTGAACACAATCTTTTTGGGGTGCAGTGAACAACGTCCTTTTTGGGGTGCAGTGAACAAAATCTTTTTGGGGTGCAGTGAACAAAATCCTTTTTTGGGGTGCAGTGAACAACATCCTTTTTGGGGTGCAGTGAACACAATCTTTTTGGGGTGCAGTGAACAAAATCCTTTGTGGGGTGCAGTGAACACAATCTTTGTGGGGTGCAGTGAACACAATCTTTTTGGGGTGCAGTGAACAACATCCTTTTTGAGGTGCAGTGAACACAATCTTTTTGGGGTGCAGTGAACAAAATCCTTTGTGGGGTGCAGTGAACACAATCTTTGTGGGGTGCAGTGAACACAATCTTTTTGGGGTGCAGTGAACAACATCCTTTTTGGGGTGCAGTGAACAAAATCCTTTTTGGGGTGCAGTGAACAACATCCTTTTTGGGGTGCAGTGAACAAAATCCTTTTAGGGTGCAGTGAACACAATCTTTGTGGGGTACAGTGAACGGAATCTTTGTGGGGTGCAGTGAACACAATCTTTGGGGGGTACAGTGAACACAATCTTTTTGGGGTGCAGTGAACAAAATCCTTTGTGGGGTGCAGTGAACACAATCTTTGTGGGGTGCAGTGAACACAATCTTTTTGGGGTGCAGTGAACAACATCCTTTTTGAGGTGCAGTGAACACAATCTTTTTGGGGTGCAGTGAACAAAATCCTTTGTGGGGTGCAGTGAACACAATCTTTGTGGGGTGCAGTGAACACAATCTTTTTGGGGTGCAGTGAACAAAATCCTTTTTGGGGTGCAGTGAACAACATCCTTTTTGGGGTGCAGTGAACAAAATCCTTTTTGGGGTGCAGTGAACAACATCCTTTTTGGGGTGCAGTGAACAAAATCCTTTTAGGGTGCAGTGAACACAATCTTTGTGGGGTACAGTGAACAGAATCTTTGTGGGGTGCAGTGAACACAATCTTTGGGGGGTACAGTGAACACAATCTTTTTTGGGGTGCAGTGAACAAAATCCTTTGTGGGGTGCAGTGAACACAATCTTTGTGGGGTGCAGAGAAGACAATCCTTGTGGGGTGCAGTGAACACAATCTTTGTGGGGTGCAGTGAACACAATCTTTTTGGGGTGCAGTGAACAAAATCCTTTTTGGGGTGCAGTGAACAACATCCTTTTTGGGGTGCAGTGAACAAAATCCTTTTTGGGGTGCAGTGAACAACATCCTTTTTGGGGTGCAGTGAACAAAATCCTTTTAGGGTGCAGTGAACACAATCTTTGTGGGGTACAGTGAACAGAATCTTTGTGGGGTGCAGTGAACACAATCTTTGGGGGGTACAGTGAACACAATCTTTTTGGGGTGCAGTGAACAAAATCCTTTGTGGGGTGCAGTGAACACAATCTTTATGGGGTGCAGTGAACACAATCTTTTTGGGGTGCAGTGAACAACATCCTTTTTGAGGTGCAGTGAACACAATCTTTTTGGGGTGCAGTGAACAAAATCCTTTGTGGGGTGCAGTGAACACAATCTTTGTGGGGTGCAGTGAACACAATCTTTTTGGGGTGCAGTGAACAAAATCCTTTTTGGGGTGCAGTGAACAACATCCTTTTTGGGGTGCAGTGAACAAAATCCTTTTTGGGGTGCAGTGAACAACATCCTTTTTGGGGTGCAGTGAACAAAATCCTTTTAGGGTGCAGTGAACACAATCTTTGTGGGGTACAGTGAACAGAATCTTTGTGGGGTGCAGTGAACACAATCTTTGGGGGGTACAGTGAACACAATCTTTTTGGGGTGCAGTGAACAAAATCCTTTGTGGGGTGCAGTGAACACAATCTTTGTGGGGTGCAGTGAACACAATCTTTTTGGGGTGCAGTGAACAAAATCCTTTGTGGGGTGCAGTGAACACAATCTTTGTGGGGTGCAGTGAACACAATCTTTTTGGGGTGCAGTGAACAAAATCCTTTTTGGGGTGCAGTGAACACAATCTTTGTGGGGTGCAGTGAACACAATCTTTTTGGGGTGGAGTGAACAAAATCCTTTTTGGGGTGCAGTGAACAACATCCTTTTTGGGGTGCAGTGAACAAAATCCTTTTTGGGGTGCAGTGAACACAATCTTTTTGGGGTGCAGTGAACAAAATCCTTTGTGGGGTGCAGTGAAAACAATCTTTGTGGGGTGCAGTGAACACAATCTTTTTGGGGTGCAGTGAACAAAATCCTTTTTGGGGTGCAGTGAACAACATCCTTTTTGGGGTGCAGTGAACAAAATCCTTTTTGGGGTGCAGTGAACACAATCTTTTTGGGGTGCAGTGAACAAAATCCTTTGTGGGGTGCAGTGAACACAATCTTTGTGGGGTACAGTGAACAGAATCTTTGTGGGTGCAGTGAACACAATCTATGGGGGGTACAGTGAACACAATCTTTTTGGGGTGCAGTGAACAAAATCCTTTGTGGGGTGCAGTGAACACAATCTTTGGGGGGTACAGTGAACACAATCTTTTTGGGGTGCAGTGAACAAAATCCTTTGTGGGGTGCAGTGAACACAATCTTTGTGGGGTGCAGTGAACACAATCTTTTTGGGGTGCAGTGAACAAAATCCTTTTTGGGGTGCAGTGAACAACATCCTTTTTGGGGTGCAGTGAACACAATCTTTTTGGGGTGCAGTGAACAAAATCCTTTGTGGGGTGCAGTGAACACAATCTTTGTGGGGTACAGTGAACAGAATCTTTGTGGGGTGCAGTGAACACAATCTTTGGGGGGTACAGTGAACACAATCTTTTTGGGGTGCAGTGAACAAAATCCTTTGTGGGGTGCAGTGAACACAATCTTTGGGGGGTACAGTGAACACAATCTTTTTGGGGTGCAGTGAACAAAATCCTTTGTGGGGTGCAGTGAACACAATCTTTGTGGGGTGCAGTGAACACAATCTTTTTGGGGTGCAGTGAACAAAATCTTTGTGGGGTGCAGTGAACACAATCTTTTTGGGGTGCAGTGAACAAAATCCTTTTTGGGGTGCAGTGAACAACATCCTTTTTGGGGTGCAGTGAACACAATCTTTTTGGGGTGCAGTGAACAAAATCCTTTGTGGGGTGCAGTGAACACAATCTTTGTGGGGTACAGGGAACAGAATCTTTGTGGGGTGCAGTGAACACAATCTTTGGGGGGTACAGTGAACACAATCTTTTTGGGGGGCAGTGAACAAAATCCTTTTAGGGTGCAGTGAACACAATCTTTGTGGGGTGCAGTGAACAAAATCCTTTTTGAGGTGCAGTGAACACAATCTTTGTGGGGTGCAGTGAACACAATCTTTGTGGGGTACAGTGAACACAATCTCATACTTCTGAACATTTGAGGGTGCTGCCTGTTCCATACTCCTCCTCCTACTGCTCAACCATCCTTTTAGGGGTACAAACAATAGTAATTGGGGCCTAGTGTGGTGGTGTACGTGTGAGATACATACACTTTCTTTTTGATCATATTTTCTATTCCGCTATTCAATTAAATCCTTTGGGGATCAATTAAATTGCGTGATAGTCTGTGTCGGTACGTGTGAGATCCACCTTTCCAAGTTTTTGGGGTTCATCTCATACTTCTGAAGATTTGAGGGTGCTGCCTGTTCCATACTCCTCCTCCTACTGCTCAACCATCCTTTTAGGGGTACAAACAATAGTAATTGGGGCCTAGTGTGGTGGTGTACGTGTGAGATACATACACTTTCTTTTTGATCATATTTTCTATTCCGCTATTCAATTAAATCCTTTGGGGATCAATTAAATTGCGTGATAGTCTGTGTCGGTACGTGTGAGATCCACCTTTCCAAGTTTTTGGGGTTCATCTCATACTTCTGAAGATTTGAGGGTGCTGCCTGTTCCATACTCCTCCTCCTACTGCTCAACCATCCTTTTAGGGGTACAAACAATAGTAATTGGGGCCTAGTGTGGTGGTGTACGTGTGAGATACATACACTTTCTTTTTGATCATATTTTCTATTCCGCTATTCAATTAAAACCTTTGGGGATCAATTAAATTGCGTGATAGTCTGTGTCGGTACGTGTGAGATCCACCTTTCCAAGTTTTTGGGGTTCATCTCATACTTCTGAAGATTTGAGGGTGCTGCCTGTTCCATACTCCTCCTCCTACTGCTCAACCATCCTTTTAGGGGTACAAACAATAGTAATTGGGGCCTAGTGTGGTGGTGTACGTGTGAGATACATACACTTTCTTTTTGATCATATTTTCTTTTCCGCTATTCAATTAAATCCTTTGGGGATCAATTAAATTGCGTGATAGTCTGTGTCGGTACGTGTGAGATCCACCTTTCCAAGTTTTTGGGGTTCATCTCATACTTCTGAAGATTTGAGGGTGCTGCCTGTTCCATACTCCTCCTCCTACTGCTCAACCATCCTTTTAGGGGTACAAACAATAGTAATTGGGGCCTAGTGTGGTGGTGTACGTGTGAGATACATACACTTTCTTTTTGATCATATTTTCTATTCCGCTATTCAATTAAAACCTTTGGGGATCAATTCAATTGCGTGATAGTCTGTGTCGGTACGTGTGAGATCCACCTTTCCAAGTTTTTGGGGTTCATCTCATACTTCTGAAGATTTGAGGGTGCTGCCAGTTCCATACTCCTCCTCCTACTGCTCAACCATCCTTTTAGGGGTACAAACAATAGTAATTGGGGCCTAGTGTGGTGGTGTATGTGTGAGATACATACACTTTCTTTTTGATCATATTTTCTATTCCGCTATTCAATTAAAACCTTTGGGGATCAATTAAATTGCGTGATAGTCTGTGTCGGTACGTGTGAGATCCACCTTTCCAAGTTTTTGGGGTTCATCTCATACTTCTGAAGATTTGAGGGTGCTGCCTGTTCCATACTCCTCCTCCTACTCCTCAACCATCCTTTTAGGGGTACAAACAATAGTAATTGGGGCCTAGTGTGGTGGTGTACGTGTGAGATACATACATTTTCTTTTTGATCATATTTTCTATTCCGCTATTCAATTAAAACCTTTGGGGATCAATTAAATTGCGTGATAGTCTGTGTCGGTACGTGTGAGATCCACCTTTCCAAGTTTTTGGGGTTCATCTCATACTTCTGAAGATTTGAGGGTGCTGCCTGTTCCATACTCCTCCTCCTACTGCTCAACCATCCTTTTAGTGGTACAAACAATAGTAATTGGGGCCTAGTGTGGTGGTGTACGTGTGAGATACATACACTTTCTTTTTGATCATATTTTCTATTCCGCTATTCAATTAAATCCTTTGGAGATCAATTAAATTGCGTGATAGTCTGTGTCGGTACGTGTGAAATCCACCTTTCCAAGTTTTTGGGGTTCATCTCATACTTCTGAAGATTTGAGGGTGCTGCCTGTTCCATACTCCTCCTCCTACTGCTCAACCATCCTTTTAGGGGTACAAACAATAGTAATTGGGGCCTAGTGTGGTGGTGTACGTGTGAGATACATACACTTTCTTTTTGATCATATTTTCTATTCCGCTATTCAATTAAAACCTTTGGGGATCAATTCAATTGCGTGATAGTCTGTGTCGGTACGTGTGAGATCCACCTTTCCAAGTTTTTGGGGTTCATCTCATACTTCTGAAGATTTGAGGGTGCTGCCAGTTCCATACTCCTCCTCCTACTGCTCAACCATCCTTTTAGGGGTACAAACAATAGTAATTGGGGCCTAGTGTGGTGGTGTACGTGTGAGATACATACACTTTCTTTTTGATCATATTTTCTATTCCGCTATTCAATTAAAACCTTTGGGGATCAATTAAATTGCGTGATAGTCTGTGTCGGTACGTGTGAGATCCACCTTTCCAAGTTTTTGGGGTTCATCTCATACTTCTGAAGATTTGAGGGTGCTGCCTGTTCCATACTCCTCCTCCTACTCCTCAACCATCCTTTTAGGGGTACAAACAATAGTAATTGGGGCCTAGTGTGGTGGTGTACGTGTGAGATACATACACTTTCTTTTTGATCATGTTTTCTATTCCGCTATTCAATTAAAACCTTTGGGGATCAATTAAATTGCGTGATAGTCTGTGTCGGTACGTGTGAGATCCACCTTTCCAAGTTTTTGGGGTTCATCTCATACTTCTGAAGATTTGAGGGTGCTGCCAGTTCCATACTCCTCCTCCTACTGCTCAACCATCCTTTTAGGGGTACAAACAATAGTAATTGGGGCCTAGTGTGGTGGTGTACGTGTGAGATACATACACTTTCTTTTTGATCATATTTTCTATTCCGCTATTCAATTAAAACCTTTGGGGATCAATTAAATTGCGTGATAGTCTGTGTCGGTACGTGTGAGATCCACCTTTCCAAGTTTTTGGGGTTCATCTCATACTTCTGAAGATTTGAGGGTGCTGCCTGTTCCATACTCCTCCTCCTACTCCTCAACCATCCTTTTAGGGGTACAAACAATAGTAATTGGGGCATAGTGTGGTGGTGTACGTGTGAGATACATACACTTTCTTTTTGATCATATTTTCTATTCCGCTATTCAATTAAAACCTTTGGGGATCAATTAAATTGCGTGATAGTCTGTGTCGGTACGTGTGAGATCCACCTTTCCAAGTTTTTGGGGTTCATCTCATACTTCTGAAGATTTGAGGGTGCTGCCTGTTCCATACTCCTCCTCCTACTCCTCAACCATCCTTTTAGGGGTACAAACAATAGTAATTGGGGCATAGTGTGGTGGTGTACGTGTGAGATACATACACTTTCTTTTTGATCATGTTTTCTATTCCGCTATTCAATTAAAACCTTTGGGGATCAATTAAATTGCGTGATAGTCTGTGTCGGTACGTGTGAGATCCACCTTTCCAAGTTTTTGGGGTTCATCTCATACTTCTGAAGATTTGAGGGTGCTGCCAGTTCCATACTCCTCCTCCTACTGCTCAACCATCCTTTTAGGGGTACAAACAATAGTAATTGGGGCCTAGTGTGGTGGTGTACGTGTGAGATACATACACTTTCTTTTTGATCATATTTTCTATTCCGCTATTCAATTAAAACCTTTGGGGATCAATTAAATTGCTTGATAGTCTGTGTCGGTACGTGTGAGATCCACCTTTCCAAGTTTTTGGGGTTCATCTCATACTTCTGAAGATTTGAGGGTGCTGCCTGTTCCATACTCCTCCTCCTACTGCTCAACCATCCTTTTAGGGGTACAAACAATAGTAATTGGGGCCTAGTGTGGTGGTGTACGTGTGAGATACATACACTTTCTTTTTGATCATATTTTCTATTCCGCTATTCAATTAAAACCTTTCGGGATCAATTAAATTGCGTGATAGTCTGTGTCGGTACGTGTGAGATCCACCTTTCCAAGTTTTTGGGGTTCATCTCATACTTCTGAAGATTTGAGGGTGCTGCCTGTTCCATACTCCTCCTCCTACTCCTCAACCATCCTTTTAGGGGTACAAACAATAGTAATTGGGGCCTAGTGTGGTGGTGTACGTGTGAGATACATACACTTTCTTTTTGATCATGTTTTCTATTCCGCTATTCAATTAAAACCTTTGGGGATCAATTAAATTGCGTGATAGTCTGTGTCGGTACGTGTGAGATCCACCTTTCCAAGTTTTTGGGGTTCATCTCATACTTCTGAAGATTTGAGGGTGCTGCCTGTTCCATACTCCTCCTCCTACTGCTCAACCATCCTTTTAGGGGTACAAACAATAGTAATTGGGGCCTAGTGTGGTGGTGTACGTGTGAGATACATACACTTTCTTTTTGATCATATTTTCTATTCCGCTATTCAAATAAAACCTTTGGGGATCAGTTAAATTGCGTGATAGTCTGTGTCGGTACGTGTGAGATCCACCTTTCCAAGTTTTTGGGGTTCATCTCATACTTCTGAAGATTTGAGGGTGCTGCCTGTTCCATACTCCTCCTCCTACTGCTCAACCATCCTTTTAGGGGTACAAACAATAGTAATTGGGGCCTAGTGTGGTTTTGTACGTGCGAGATACATACACTTTTTTGGATCATATTTCCTATTCCGCTATTCAATAAAAACCTTTCTAGGGCAAGATCTTAAATTACAGAAATATGAGGAGACCGTCAAATAAGGGCCGTGGCCTGGGTCGTGGTGCTGCTGGTAGAGCTCCTGTTGCAAGGAGAGGACGTGGTCGATCTGTGCCAGCTACACGCACAAGTGAAACACCTTCCTCAAGTGTGAGTAGGCGACAGAACCTGCATCAGTATTTGGTAGGGCATCATACGCCCCTAGAAGTGATGAGGCCAGAACAAGTGGAGGCGATAGTAGATTGGTTTGCTGCTGACAGTGCCTCCAGTTCCTTCACATTGTCTCCCACCCAGTCTACTGCAGAAAGGTCACAGTTGGCACCTGCAGCCGATGTCCAACTGTCTTTCACCTCACCCCCTTGCAAATCAGGCAAGCAGTCTGAGCCCCAAGCCATACAGCAGTCTCTTCTTCTTTTTGATGACTCTGTCAGCAGGGTTTCCCAGGGCCATCCACCTAGCCCTGCCCCAGAAGTGGAAGAGATTGAGTGCAGCGATGCCCAACCACTTATTTCTCAAGATGAGTACATGCAAGGATCATCGCAGCACGTCTCCTATGATGACGAAACGCAGGTGCCAACTGCTGTGGCGTTCAGCATTGTGGAGACCGACAAGGAGGGCAGGGGTGAAGACTGGGTGGAAGATGATGTGGAGGACGATGAGGTCCTCGACCCCACATGGAATGAACGTCATGCAGGTGACCTGAGTAGTTTGGAGGAAGAGGCGGTGGTCGCACAGAGCCACCAGCACAGCAGAAGAGGGAGCAGGGTGCAGAAGCGGAGCGGCCGTGCCCTAGACACTACGCCCGCTACTGCCCAACGCAGCAAGGGAACGAGCGCACCAAAGTCAGCTCAAAGGAGTTCTCTAGCGTGGAAGTTCTTTAGAAAATGTGCTGATGACAGGACACGAGTGGTTTGCACCCTGTGCAATCAGAGCTTGAAGTGAGGCATAAACCTTCTCAACCTGAGCACAACCTGCATGATCAGGCATCTAAGTGCAAAGCACGAGCTGCAGTGGAGTACACACCTTCAAAACCAAGAAACGTCTCTGGCTCATCCTGCTTCCTCTTCTGCTGCAGTCTCGGCCGCTCCAGCCACATCTGTAGTGATACCGGCACCTGCCACCCCGCAAACAGACGATCTGTCAGCAACACCACCACCTGGGTCACCAACAACCATCTCCACAATGTCCCATGGAAGCGTTCAGCTTTCCATCTCCCAAACACTTGAGAGGAAGAGGAAGTACCCCCCTACCCACCCGCGATCCCTGGCCCTGAATGCCAGCATTTCAAAATTATTGGCCTTTGAAATGCTGTCATTCCGTCTGGTGGAGACGCACAGTTTTAAAAACCTTATGTCGGTGGCTGTCCCACAGTACGTCGTGCCCAGCCGCCACTACTTTTCCAGGCAAGCCATCCCTTCCCTGCACAACCAAGTGGGGGAAAAAATCAGGTGTGCACTGCGCAACGCCATCTGTGCCAAGGTCCACCTAACTACCGATACGTGGACCAGTAAGCACGGTCAGGGGCGTTATATCTCCCTATCGGCACACTGGGTAAATGCAGTGGCGGATGGGCCTGAGGCGGATAGCAATTTGGCGCATGTCCTTCCACCACCGAGGATTGCAGGGCGCTTCAGTTTGCCTCCTGTTCCTAACTCCTCCTACTCCGCTTCCTCATACTCTACCGCCTCCTCATCCGGACAGCGTAACACCTTCACCACCAACTTCAGCACGGCCAGGGGTAAACGACAGCAGGCAGTTTTACAACTTGCCTGTTTGGGGGACAAACCACACACCGCGCAGGAGTTGTGGAGGAGCATGGAACAGCAGACAAATGAGTGGTTGCTGCCAGCGAGCCTCAAGCCCGGCCTGGGCGAAATCTCATAGCAGCTCTGGACCTAGCCGGTTTGACGCACATCCCTTGCCTGGCGCATGTGCTGAATTTGGTGGTGCAGAGGTTCCTTAAAAACTACCCCGATATGTCAGAGCTGCTGCAGAAAGTGCGGGCCGTTTGTGCGCACTTTCGGCGTTCTCACCCTGCTGCTGCTCGCCTGGCAGCGCTGCAGCCTAACTTCGGCCTTCCCTCTCACCGCCTCATATGTGACATGCCCACAAGGTGGAACTCCACCTTGCACATGCTGGAAAGACTGTGCGAGCAGCAGCAGGCCATAGTGGAGTTTCAGCTGCAGCACGCACGCGTGAGTCGCTCTGCGGAACAGCACCACTTCACCACCAATAACTGGGCCTCCATGCGCGACCTGTGTGCCTTGTTGCGCTGTTTTGAGTACTCCACCAACATGGCCAGTGGCAATGACGCCGTTCTCAGCTTAACTATCCCACTTCTATGCCTCCTTGAAAAAACAATTCGGGCGATGATGGAAGAGGATGTGGCACAGGATGAGGAGGAGGAGGAGGATGAAGAGGTAACATTTCCAAGGCTTTCAGGGCAGTCAGTCGCAAGGGGCTCCGAGGGTGGGTTCCTGCACACACAAACGCCAGGGACACAATTGTCCAGCAGGGGCACAGTTCTGGAGGATGAGAAGGATGAGGAGGAGGAGGAGCTGGAGGAGGAGATGGAACCATGTTCACAGCAGGGTGGCACCCAGGCCAGCTCATGGCCATCACTGGTGCGTGGCTGGGGGGATACAGAGGACACGGACGATACACCTCCCACAGAGGACAGCCTTTCGTCGCCTCTGGGCAGCCTGGCACACATGAGCGATTACATGCTGCAGTGTCTCCACAACGACCGCCGAGTTGCCCACATTCTAACTTGTGCTGATTACTGGGTGGCCACGCTGCTGGATCCCCGTTACAAGGACAACGTACCGTCCTTAATTCACTCACTGGAGCGCGATCGCAAGATGCGCGAGTACAAGCGCACGCTGGTAGACGCCATGCTGCTGGCATTCCCATCTGACAGCGGGGCCGCAGTGGAAGCACAAGGCAGAGGAGGAGGAGGAGGAGGAGGAGGAGGTCGCCAACGCAACCAGGGCACCGCCAGCACCTCAGAAGGCAGGGTTAGCATGGCCGAAATGTGGAAAAGCTTTGTCAGCACGCCACAACAAACAGCAGCACCAGCAGCTCAGATGGAACGTCTTAGCAGGAGGCAGCATTTTACCAACATGGTGGAGCAGTATGTGTGCACACGCCTACATGTAGTGAATGAGGGGTCTGCCCCCTTCAACTTCTGGGTCTCCAAATTGGGCACATGGCCTGAGCTTGCCCTTTACGCCTTGGAGGTGCTGGCGTGCCCTGCAGCCAGTGTATTATCTGAACGGGTATTTAGCACGGCTGGGGGCGTTATAACAGACAAGCGCAGCCGCCTGTCCAGAGACAATGTGGACAAGCTCACGTTCATTAAAATGAACCAGGCATGGATCCCACGGGACTTTTCCGTACCTTATGCAGAATAGCAATGGATACCGACCTTACCCACCCATTGTTCCATTTTTGCTCTTTCTCACTCTTTTGGGGTGTACCCTCATTTAAAATTTGTGAAAAGAAGCAGTGTTGGCTACCTCGTCCTCCTCCTCAGGGCCAGATTAACGTAGGGGCTATTGGAGCTGCAGCTCCAGGCCCCTACCTTTTATATAGGCCCCGGGTTGGCCATATTCACTGTTACCGCTCTTCTGTCACTTGTAAACACAGAAGTCTGGCTTCTATGCTCGCTTCCCCAGGCAGCACCCTCAGAACCTCCCCACACAGCGCGAAGGCCGGACAAGGAGGGACAGTTGCCGATGCATGGATGTGTTTATGGGCTTCAGAGACAGCATCCCATGTTGAATTAGGCATGCATGGCTGCACCCTTCCTCCTCTGGGTGCATGGCAAGGCACGGCACTTAAGGCCCTTCAAAATCCTCAGCACCAAGCCCATGATGCTCTTAATCCGGCCCTGGTCCTCCTCCACCGCCGCTTCCACCTACACCGCCCATAGGTGTGCGCAGCCTATTGCATTAAGGTGTGCACCCCAAAGTTGAAATACACATGCATGTGTTTGCCAGCAGGGAGAGTAATGTATCGGGGCCATGTACCTGTAGGCAAAGAGAAATAGAGCAGAGCAGGTCCGAGGGAGATCTTTCCCATCTCCTCACTGGCAATGCTATGTGCCCTAGGTGATTAGGGTGTGCCCAGGCACACCCGGCACACCCTGTGCGCATGCCTATGTCACCGCCACATCCACCACCACCTCAACCTCCCTCCTACTCCATATGGGCCTCATTCTTCAGAGATGAAGAAGAACATTGTTTTATTTTTCTGTTTTTTTTTGTTGTTTTAAGTTATTTCCCTATCCACATTTGTTTGCAGAGCACTTGCCATGCTCTTAATTACGTTTTGCTGCCATTTGCAGCACTCTAGCCCTTTCCTTTGGTGTTTTAGAGCCATTTTAGTGCCTTAAAGTTCGGGTCCCCATTGACTTCAATGGGGTTCGGTGTCCGGGAAAAGTTCGGTAAAAGTCCGGGACACGGACCCGGACTTTTTTTTAAAGTTCGGCCGAACCCGTCGAACACGGACATCTAGGTGTCCGCTCAACCCTACTCATGATTTAAGCACTAGCACTTTTTGCATATATATTGATTTAAGCACTTGCACTTTTTGCATATATATTGTGTGTAAGGGTAAATTTATATATGCAGTCACCATATTTTTGGGATACATGTTATATTTATGTTGACACAGGTACTAATTCATGCCACAATTCTTTAATTTAAATACACTGGATAAGTCCACGCCTATATAGGAGTGACATTTGGTTTAAATCACTAGTCACTTATGGTTATAGTGCCATTAAGCAGAGCCATTTCTCACTACTAGCACACTAGCACCTTTTTCATTGTTTGGTTTATGTATTTATGTTGTATGATGTAAAGGGAGGGGGGGGGAACTGTAATCCCCCCCCACATATTGATTTAACATATTGATATATGATTTAACCCCCTTTGGGAAGGGAGGGGAGTTTTTAGTTTTTAATTTTTTGATTCACAACACTTCACTATTCAAAGGAGAAGGTGTTTTGTAGTCCATCCTTATTCATAGAACATACTAGATAGTATATAGCTAACACCATATTTGACTATACCACAGCAGGAGGAATTGGATTTTTTCACACTAGGAAACATGGGGGAGGTGCATTACAGAACTCCTAACCAAATTGCAGTCACGACCATATCTGTCTGGTCATTATGAATATATTGGCACCCACAGCAGATCGCGCACCGAATGAATTTTAAATTCAGTGCGTGTTTCCTGCTCTGAATTCTGGTATGAAAGAACCCTAATAACATAATTTGTATATTTAAAGAAACAATAGCTGTAAAGTATAAATAGAGTACACAAATGCTATAGCCATAGCAGTAGAGAGGCTCCCACAGACCAGCTGGATAAGTGCACAAGCAGGTCACCATGGCAGATGGCGTAGGCTCACCCAAGGTGCGAGGTCTAAGCACTAACCAGAGCTCCTGATGGTGGAGATGGGTTTTACTGCGTGTTAGTACCAGGTTATGGTCCTCAGGATTGCCCTACCAGGTGCTAAGTAAGCCACGGTCCAGTAACAGATATAATAGGTAGGGGTCAGTAAACAAGACAAAAGTCAGTAACAAGTCGTTGAAGGATGGAATGAAGAGTAGTCAGGGAACAAGCCAAAGGTCGATAATGAATAGTTGCAGGTTGAGATCAAGCAGAAGCACAGTCAAGGAACAAGCCAAAGTTTGGTAACAAGTGGTAGAGGAGATAAGAACAGCTGTAGGTTTGCAAGGGTGTCGCCTGCTTTTAATATCCAGCGCGGTACCCGCCAGGGGTGCCCGCTATCTCCGGCGCTGTTCTTGCTGGCGGTGGAGCCCCTGGCGAGGGCCATTCGAGGGTCGGGGAAGATCGGGGGGATTCGGGTAGGGTCCCTGGAGGAAAAGTTGGCGTTATATGCTGATGATATCATCCTGTTCCTTCGGGACCTGGGCCCCTCCCTGCGGTCTGTCCTAGACTTGCTCTCGCGCTTTACTGAGCTCTCTGGACTCCGGGTTAATTGGGGGAAATCTCTCTTGCTCCCGGTTGACGCGGACGCTCGGGCGCGGGCGGACCCATCTCTCCCATTGTGCTGGGCAGACAGTATCCGATACTTGGGAGTCACTATCTCCCCTAGGGTGCAGGACTTTTGTGAACTCAACCTATCTTCCCTCCTCCAGTCTTTCAAAGATAGGCTCAAGGCTTGGACGAATCTCCCATTGCCATTGATAGGGAGAATTACTCTAGTTAAGATGAAGCTGCTGCCCCCGCTCTTGTATATTGTGCGCCAATCCCCTGTGTGGATCCCGAAGTGGATCTTTAAACAGTTTCATTCCCTGATGACTGCCTTCCTCTGGGGTGCCCGCCCCCCTAGACTGCGCTTATCTATACTGCAGTGGCCCTGGACTCATGGGGGTCTGGCTTGTCCCGATTTTTTTATGTACTTCGTGGCTGGTTTATTAACTCATGCTCATAACTGGCTCATATGGGACGACACTAACTCTGCAGTGGTGCTTGAGGCGGCCCTGCTTGGGTCTTATGAGGCGCTGCGTAATGTCCTTTTCTGCAGACCCAGGGCTCCATATCCCCTCACGGCCTCCATGAAGGCGGTCATCAGGGCCTGGACAACGGTTTCCCCATACGCCAAATCTGACCATAGTCGGCTGTCTCCGAACCTCCCCCTATGGCGAAACCCGGAACTGCTTGAATTCCACTCCATCACTGATCCATCTCTCTGGGCCGTCAGGGGAATTCGGTGTATTTCCCACATCTGTTCAGGGGATGGTCTCCTTAGTTTTGACCAATTGAAACACAAGTTTAATTTGCCAAACTCTTACTTTTTCCGGTTCTTGCAACTCCGTCATGCCTTTCGGACTCAGTTTGGGGGTTTTCCCCCGGATTTGACTCCAACAGACTTGGAACTGGTCCCCCGGGATGAGGATCTGCAGAAACCGCTCTCTTCCATATACAGATCCCTGATGCCTAGTGTGCATGTGGGTCTGGAGGGGTTGCAGGCGTTCTGGGTGGCGGAGGTGCCGGAATTGGATTCAGAGGATTGGGAAGATGTCTGGCATCATCTCTTCAAACATTTGGTATCCTAAAGGGATCGCTTAGTCCAATTCAAGATTCTACATAGGTTTCACCTCACGCCTTCCAGGTTGATCGGGTGTCTTCCGACTTCCCAGATGTCTGCTGGCGGTGTGGCTCTGCTGTCCCTTCTTATGCACATATGATCTGGCACTGTCCGTGCCTGCAAAGCTTTTGGTCTGAGGTCTTGGGCTTCATCGCACTTTTGACTACTATTACTGTCCCAGCCGGCATTGAGACCTGTATCCTGGGACTTGTGAATGCGTTGGCTCACTCTGTTGCTGCTCGCACCATGTTGGGATTGCTGCTCTTTTATGCTAGGAAGTTGGTGGTGATGCGCTGGAAAGAATCAGGGGCCCCGGCCCTATCACAGTGGAAGGCATTGGTGAATTCGATGGTACCACTGTATAAAGCTGTTTACAAATTTAGGGGGTGCCCCAATAAATTCCACAAAGTCTGGCACCTGTGGGTGGAGGCTACTGATACTGCTGATGAACCCTGCGTTCCACATCCAGGTGTTTCTTTAGCTGCCGGGTAGGTTGTTCCTGTCTATGTAGGCTACTGTGATCTGTTAGCGCTTTTCTGACCACACTGGACCATACTGTATTCTTTCTTTGCATATTGGACTGTCGGCACTCAGACCTGTGAAGCTTAGGAACTTCTTGGAGCTACAGCCTTTTTGGGGGGGTGGGTGGATGTTTTTTTTTTATTTTCTTGTCTTTGTTTTTTATTTTTATGTTTGGTCTTGTTACTGTGGTTCTATGTTGTTGAGCCTGGGTATGCCCACACGGCTCTGTTTTATATGTTGTTTTTCAAAACTTCAATAAACAGAATTTCAAAAAAAAAAAAAAAGAAAGATATTAGCTGGAAAAAGCACAATAAGCTGGCAAACAGAAAGTGCAGAGCCATGGCTTGAAGTGGTTGTAACTAAAAAAGAAATGATCCTGATCCTTTACAGCAGGATACACAGCATAGTGTTTGTGCTGTGTCATTTGTCACTCTCCATGTTCTAAAAACCTGGTTGATCCTGCCGGCTCCTGTCTCCCCCTGTCTGTGCTGACCACTGTAATCATGGTTGCTGATCCTGTGGTCAGGTTACGTGCCCCTGTCATCCCGCTGTCACTCCTCTCTCCCCCTCTCCCCCTGCCTGTCAGCTTGGGAGTCTGTGTTATCCATCTCCTTCCTACCCCTCCGGCTGCTATAGCTGTTAAAATTACTAGTGACAAATCATGTAATCCCCTTTCTTACATGAAGATCTAATGTGCAGTGTGTGTGTATTTAAAAATGATTTCTCGAAATACCTAATTTACAGCACCGCGGGCCGCTCACATGACCTCCCAGTGCTCTCTTTCTCTCCTCCCAGCTGACGTCAGCCGGGAAACACAGCCCCTCCCACTGTAGTGCTCTGATTAATGAGGGAGAGCACTGGCAGGTCATGTAAATGCATTGCGCCGATGTAAAAGTATTTTGCAGAATAATTTTTAAAAAACAAACACACTGCACAATAGATCTTCATGTAAGCAAGGGAATTACTTGATTTGTCATAGGTGACTTAACAAGCACTTTAAGGCAGGAAGTTTATGGGAGGAGCAAAGAGTTCAAGGTGCAGCAGAAACAAGAGAGAAGGCAAGATTATTCAAAGATATCAGACAGGGAACTGTACAGCATTTTTAGGTGACTCAGCAAGAGGAGCTACTGCTGAATAAAAAAATTCTTCTTCCCCTTGCAACTCAACAGATGGAGGGCGTGGAATAATTCTCTCAGAGAACGGATTTTCATGAAGTAGTTTAAGCAAGGATACATGAAACATGGGGGGAATCTTCATACTGTCAGGAAGTTTTAAGTGAACACTGACTGCAATAATTGAGCTGAAATCCTGGAAAGGTCTCACAAACTATTGGCCCGCCTTTGCAGATGGAACGTGTACCTTCAAAAGTTTGGTTGATAACCAAACTTTGTTACCCATACTGTTTGAAAGGTGGGAAATGATTTGTGATGTTTATCAGCAGTCTTTTTGTAACATTCTTGAGCCTTTTTCAAAGTCACAATCGATTTCTCCTGAATCTCCTGCAATGTTGTTATTCTGTTAAGACCAGGAACTGGAGTTGAGAAGGGAGATCAGGAAAAAAACTGGATAATATCCAGTGTTTTAAAAAAAAAAAGGTCTTCGGTCAGTGAAGTTGTTTAAAATTGTTATACAGTAAGCAAGATTTTCTGAGAGGAGATCGTCCACCTAGTCATCCTGAAGATAACTAACAAAACATTGAATGTACTGCTGCAGAGTTTGATTGTTCTGACCATTAGACTGAGGATGAAAAGCAGAGAACCAATTTGAAACAATTAGCGCTGAGCAAAATCTTTTTCAGAATTTTGAAGTAAACTGCACTCTTCTGTCTGACATTACATCATCAGGGATTCCATGCAGTTTAAAGGTTTTCCGAACCACCAGTTCTGCAGTTTGCTCAGCTCTGGGTACCCCTTAGCTGGCATATAATGATCCATCTTAGTGAGACAGTCCACAACTACCATTTTTTATTTATTTTGAGAGAGGTAAATTAACCACAAAGTCCATAGAAAAATGACCCCCATGATCTTGATGGAACAGGGAGTGGTTGAAATAATCCCAAAAGAGAAGACTGGGGTATCTTGCTTGCACAGGTCAAACATGAGGTAACATAGTTCTTGATATCTTTCTGGTAACCAAGCCATCAAAAGGAACATGATAAAAAGTTATTTAAAAAACTCAAAAATGCCCAGCAAGTTTAGAGTCATGCACCTACCTAAAGGCTTCTACCTGCACTTATTCAGGTACATGGATACAATGTTTTTGAGTCCAAAAGCCATTCTTGTACTCAAGGTCATATACTTAGGAGGATGATTGAGAAGTGGGTCGTTCTCATACCCCTCTTTGAGAAGACTCAAGAATGCTTTGGAACTTGTGGCCCATAGGAAGTTCTATTGTGCCAGGATTGTACATTCAAAGTTACTTTCCTGGAGAGCCTCAGACAACATCCTTGATAGGGCATTAGCCTTACCATTCCATGACCTTGGTCGTTATGAGATAATAAAATTGAACCTGGAAAATCAACATGCTTCTCTAGAAGACAATGAATTCCCAATTTTTATGATTAGTGGGAACATTTACAGGATGTTTAGCCACTGCAAGCAGATGCCTCCATTTGGAAAAAAAACGTCCTTAATTGCCAGCAACTTTTTCTTCCTAATTAAAAAACGAAAAAATAAAAGGCTGCAGCACACAAAGTTCCCTAAAATGCAAAATACCACCTGTGCTGCACTGACAAATATTAATAAATTGAAAAAGATAAAGATAAAAAAAATATATATTAAATGTATCTATGCACATGAATTACATACAGTAAATCAACACCATAATGATATATCAACCTTATGTATATAATTCCAAATAATTTATGTTGCAAAATCTCAGTTTTAGTCTTTTGTAATAATCTTCTCATTCAATTCAACACCGACATCAACCATGTCAAAAATAGTTCCACCAACTCAAGGCAAAAGATGGCCAGTCTTATCACATAGATCTATAATACTCTGGAATATCCTTTTAATAGTCTCCTGGGCAGGTATAATCATTCACCTCCAAATGTGAGGACAAACCGCCACCACTACAGATTGGCCATTCATCTTAAGATGTGGACCATTAAATCAAAAATATAAACGAGTGGTAAAAAGGCGCTGGTGATCTTAAGTGTAACAATATCAAGCCTATTAATCTGATATAAAATTGGTTGAAAGTTTTTTTTGTGATCCTATATAAAACCTACTAAAAACTCACATAAATTAATATAAATATTGGTGGCACATATATGTACAATACATTTATAAACTTTAAAATTGGTGACATTTAAAGTGCAAGTGACATACAAGTGACATACCAGTGCTCTGAGGAAGAGGCTTATGCCTCGAAACGCGTCAGCCGTCATCCTAATGAGACTATGGACACCTGTATGGACTACTTCTGATACTCAAGTGCATGAGTTTGATGTGATTGATTTTCACCTACGTTTGTGAGTAGCCATTTTTATATTTCAACTAATAAAGCCTGTAATGAGGATAATGTGCTAGGTCGGTGCGCCCTTTTTTTGTGTTTTTGTGTGCAGTATTGTTGGACTGCCCCAGTCCTTTAGGGCAGCAAGACCTAAGCCATCTGAGACTCCATTTATAAAGTCCAGTCGGAAAAGCTGTTGGGGAAGCCTCGTTTTCTGAGCGCAGGAGAAAGGTGGTTCATTCACCACATTTTGTTTGGATATGGTATTATACCCCAGACAAACTGGCTTCTATTTACCTGAATCCATCACCTATGTGTTGGAGACTCCGTGATACGCCCAGTTCATTACCTCATATATGGTGGCACTGCCCAGCAATTCAAGACTTTTGGAATAAAATATTCAACCTAGCCTCCACTGTCTCTGGCATAAAAATCCCCCTAGATCTGAAACTAGACCTATTCGGCATATGCCTTTGACTCCTGGTCTTGAGACATTCACGCCCTGTTCACCCATATCTTCATTGCAGCAAGACGTGCCATTGCCCGTGCCTGGAAACAACCCTCAGCTCCTAGTCTCAGCACAGCTATTCAGCTCCTAAATGACCACGCTAATTCTAAATACCCATTTGCCAGAGCTCACCTCCGCCTACACAAATTCTATTGTCATTGGTCTCCCTGGCTCCAATACCCTAATAGCTCACTGAACAGACTGCCTTTTATTCAGTAACTTGGACTTCGCCTGTCTGACACCACGATTTTCTGCCCATGTTTCTTCCCTTAACTGTAACTACTACATTTCATTGATGTCATATACTGTCACTTCACTCTTTTTTACCTGTAACATTTACAGATTGCTTTTATCATCATTACTTGTTACTTATTACTTAGTATTACCCTTTGATACAACCCAGTCATACCAGCACCCCCACCTCCAGCCCTCTCCTCCTTCCCTACCTAATTCGCCCCTACCCCCCCCCCTCTCTTTTCTACCTCCTTTTTTTAAGTTTAATGTTTTGTATTACATATGCAAATGTTCCCCTGTTAGGCTTTACATTTTCTATTTGGAAATTTACCTTTAATAAAAACATATTGAAACTAAAAAAACTAACAGAGCGAGGTGCACCTCCAGCCGCTATAGAACAGGGGATCACCTCCGCTTATACCCATACCAACAGAAAGCTCTGCCCTACATGTTATGTCTGTCTTCTGACTTCTTTCATTGAACAGAAGTTCACACAATGAACTTTTGTTTGTGATGGTTGTCTTAATTCTTATATCGGTTTCTTGAGCTTGGAAAATGTATATCATGCAAAGTACCAAGAAAAGTATCAATGCATTCCCCAGTTGACTAAAAAGTAACCAAAAGTGAACATAAACATGTATAACTATAATGGTATAGTCATATGGAAATGTAATAGCTACTCTGACTTTGGTGACATGGCAAATAATGTGGTGCTGGGGACATAGTTCTGTTTTATGTAAACAAGGCATTGATTTTTGCAAGCAGTTGATTTTTAAATGGTAAAATATTTCAGCCTGACAATATCCCAGCCTGGTAACCCCACCTTGACCTTTGTCCTGGTCACCATTTTGCAAAAATTACCATGAATCTGTGCACAGATGGGTGTGTGATATGGTGGATGGGACTGTGTGCATGGTTGATCATGTGACCTGTAATAGTTTTGAACCTGCAGAGACACTTGAGGATGGATCACCACAGAGAATGCCAGTTATCAGAGCATATAGACTTTCCTCCTCACTCTTCGTGAACGTTAAGTTGTAATTTATATACATGCAGCATTTGTAACAAGACAGGCTATTTTTTCATTATGCTCACTTGAAACATAGCATAGAATAGCAGTGCTAAAGCGGTGTAGGGCAGGGTAGCAGATAAAAGCTCTGCAGGTAAAGACCAATGTGGACCTATTGAAACATGCCAGGATTAGGCTATACTGTAAAGCAACCAAGTACCACTAAACCTACCTTATTTTCTTCCCAAGAATATGTGCCTTTGGAAGAGGCACTTACATCATCCCAAGACTAATCCCAATCTTGTGACAACTGAACTTTTTTTTACGCAATGTATTTTCTCCAAGAGCAAAAGACTAAATAGTACTTAACTGAGCAATATGTCTGGCAATATAGTTTATGTTATATTTTAGGCATTCCCTTTGTAGGTTGTAAGCTTTAGAATGAAGATTTATTTTCTATCATTTTGTATACTCCTTCTGTATATTGTAATTAACATCATTTAAATATGTTGTGTATTTTAGTACATTTTACAGGATGCTTGTTATCACTGTAACCATATGAGAATTGAAATGATTAGGTTGATTATAATACATATTCTATCTAGTCCTTTAAAAAACTGAAATTCATTAAAAAAGACCCTGAAGGTGAAACATCACATACAGGCATAATTTGTGATGCAAATTATTTGATCATTTTGCACAGGAGCTTTGGCACACACATTTTTGCACAGTTTCTGCTGAGAAAAGAGAAAATAACCTATACTAATATATATATATATATATATATATATATATATATATATAAAACTATAAATTATACAACTTTTCATCTAATTAAAAAAAATTATTATAACCTTTTTCAAAGAATATACTAAATATAGATGCACTTATTAAAAAATATATGATTTTTTTTTTCTGTTGCTTCAATAGTACATTTACATAAATATACAGTATTACCTGGAACCAAGTACGTTCCTGGAAAAACATTTTATTGAGAAAAGTCATCAGTTGCCTTTGTGGCAAAAACATAACTTTCACTCAAGATGCGCACTTTGTAAAACTGAATTCTGTTGAAAAAATGTGTGATTTCTTAGTGAAAGCTGTGTGACTCACGAGTGAAAACATTTCTAAATAAACCTCTAAGTGTCAGAAACACTCAAAATGTTCAGTACTAGTAAAAACAAGCTTTAAATTCTGTTTGGTAATGCAAGCGACCACACTACTAGCAAATCCTTTATGTAGCAACGGTATTCCACCAAAACAAGCTAGTAGAAGAGTAGCTATAGACACAGGAGATTTGCCATCAGATTTTAAATGATGTATGTGTTCTCATACATCAGGGGATTTCCCTACTCTGCACCTAGGCAGAGTGAGAGGGCATGAGGGGAAATATTCCTTGGGTCACAAAAACAGAAATAAAATCCTGCTTAAGATTCTAAACCTTTCCCACTCTTCTAGTAGAGTATGGTAGGAGAATATAGTAGTATAACATAAATGTAATTTTTTTTTTTTGTTATCATATTAGGTGGATCTTACCGCTAATAATATAGCAGTCCTGTCAAGGTAGAATCTGCTGGGTAAACATGCCCCCCTTCTGACTCTAATGCTCTCATTCATAACAGCTGGCAGGGCTAAACCCAATAATTGTTAAATTGAGAAAACACTGTTGTATAGAAGCTTGCATTGGATATCTTTCATTAGTAGTACACAATATACACTTCACCATTTGCAATATGGATAGTCTAATTTTTTTCTGAAGTGTTGGCATTGTGGGGTACTGCAAATTATCTATTGTGGTGGTCTCACAAGTCTCCTCTTGCAAATAAAGAGCTGGCAACATACAGTATAAAAACTGTTAGAATTGATGTTAAATGTAAGACTATTGAGAACCACAAATACTCTTGTTTCACATATTGAACATTTGCACCATATTCACCTCTTGCAATAACAGAGGTGTTGTTTAAAGTAGAACTTTAGTCACAAAATGAAGTCCTGCTAGATCACTTCACGGTGGCCCCTTTTGCAAGTATACTGTAGCTATGTAAAATATTAAAAATAGGTGTTTATAATGTTTAAAATCCAGTAATATACTGCCTTACCCTGCTCTGCACATGCTCAGTTGCTCTTTATTTTTAGGCATTTTTAGGCACTGCTGAGTTTGTAAAGACCGAATTGTTGACAGCCTTAAAGTGGAATTAAATCTGCCTATATTTTTGAGCCAATGGAACTGCCATCTGTTTGAGCTGCAACTGCCATGGTGCTGCACACGTGATCAATAATGACACCAGCCATTTGATGGTTTAACAGTTTGGTTGAGGACACAAGCAAATGTGATGGTTAGCCTTTCCCGGCATTCCAGGAATGTAACTGTTTTTTGAAACCATTAAATTGATAGGTTTAGTTCCGCTTTATGGTTTACTGCTGTTCAGGGTCTCTGGGCTTCAACAAAATGGCAGCCTCCAGCAAGAAGAAACAGGAGCAGTGCTGGAGGCAATTTACAGCACGTGCTATTTTTGGTAGCATAATTATTCATGTGGAATGAATGTTACTTGCTAAAGAACATTATTTTTTATCAAGTTGTTATGGGTAAAGTTCCGCTTTAAATTTCTCCGGGATTTGAAGAATAAATTACCTCACCTCTTGCAATTTAAGAGAAAGTGTTTAACAAAATATATCTGAGGTCAGATGTTTATTCTATTTATAACAATTATCTAATTTTTACAGCCTTAAAAGGAATCTTGGGATGAAAAGCTGCATTCCACTCTGGTTAAAGGGGATTTGTTACATGATTTGAACAATTGTCCTCTGTGATAGAGGAAAACAATATGATTAACAAGTATAAGATCTTAGCCATAAGTTGGACTTGCATCACCCATTGACTCGTTTTTGTTTTCTTAAGAAATTGGTATCTATACCATATAAACACTGTGGATATACCTGTATGCATACATGAAGACTTATTAACCATGATTTGGCAAGAATTTTTAAGCCAAGAAGCAATGTAAAAAGGTTATAGCCAACCTCTCCAAAGCAAAATTCGTGTGAAATGTAATTTGAAGCAGTGAGCATCTCATCGGTTTTTATATGGTAGACATCTACAGGGGGGAAGGATAGATTGGCATACAGAAAAACACTTGGAGGGAATATGTTTCCTTGTATGATATCAAAAGATGGAGACAAAACTGTAAATATTTACAGAGATAAGTAATCCAGTTTGAGTACCTGTCGGTGAAATAGTAACTTGATAGGAGTTTTGTGCAAATGTTGCATAAACAGTACAGATATTATAATTTTAAGTGATTTTATGTCTTATTAGGTACTGTAATTTGAATAAAGCACAATAAAATGCACATTGGATAGTTATAGATTTATTAATGCAAAGAATTGTTATAAATTATACTCTTTGAATCTTTGAATATTGGAAATCTCCAAAACAAGCCATAATACTGACAGAACATTTTCTCTACTCTTTGCAAGCAAAAAACAAGTTTGGTTTGTTTTGGCAGTAGATGATGCTTTACTCACTTTAGAACAACAGGTCGCAAATTTGAGTAAATGATAATGTGGAGCTTACAAGCATTCTATATTTCAAGCTCATGCTGATAAATGCATTCTGTTGTGTACTTTGAGCTGCCTCGACCTACATGGGTTCAAGCATAGATGCAAACTTTATATCTGTTATATGTGTATTAAGCCCATATGCCCTAAATATGTGTATCTGTTGCATTTGCTTGACCTTTGCATTACAAAGCAACTTGTTCTGTGCTAGCGTTCTGCAGGGTCCTTTAGGTTACACTTTCATGAAAGCTTAATTTGCTGTTGAGGACCTTAAATATTTGTTTACTTGGAGGTCTATAGTATATCTGAACTTTGCTTTTCCTCCCAAGCTTCACTTTGAACATTTACTCATAGGTTTCTAATTGATTATCTTTTTTTGTGATATTTTGCTTTTCTGACTAGCGCTGAATGGCTATCATCATTGAGATATGTCTGGGTTGGTTACGCTTACATTTCAACTGAAATTTTAACACTTAAAGAGGGTTTTCACCCTCCCACCCCTATTTTTTTAAACCCCTGCTTAGCTGGTGGTAAGTTCTGCAAAGTTTAGATACTCACTCACCCAGTCGATCCAGCTGTGTCCAGCTGAGACACTCTTCTCTTCAACCAGCGCTTGGTTCCGTGCTGCCATGTTACCATGAGATCATTGATAGGTGGCTGGCTGTACCGGGTTCAGCCGGCTTGCTTCCCTTTCCTTAAAAAAACAGAAGTAGAAGATTTTGCCAGCCACATACCCCAAATGTTGAGAAACATTTTTGAGCAACCTCTATGATCTTTTACAGGAGCATTTTAATATTCTCTGCTTTCCATTGTTGGAAGGACTCCAGAGTAACATGCTTGAAGAAAGTATTAGGCCCCTTTCACACTGACAGAGTCCACCAGCGAATTCATCTTCTCAGCAGGGGATCTCTCTGCTAATGCAGAGTGGACAGACACAGCCCACTGTCTTCTATGGGCTGTCGGATGGAAATGGACAGTCTGTCTGTTTCCATCCGACTGTCATCCAATCTGCCATATGGATGGGGAATGCATCCCCATCCATTTTTTTTTTTTTTTTTTTGCACAGTCTCCTCAGAGACTCTCAAAAATTGCCAGCGCTGACTGTATTTAAAGTCATCACAGCAGAGTATTGGGAAAAGTTTTCAATTAGCAATAATCACGCCTCGGGTGGACCTCATTGGCTATGATACTGCCACTGCGCAAAGTTCATCCATCTGTTTTTAACGGACAGGATGGGATTGGATGACGATGGGTGGCAACGGACACATGTCCGTTAACACTCACCCCTCCATAGAGAGCAATGGATGGTCCAAACATTTCCACCTGAAAAACTACCAGACGGACCCGATTGGTCTGTCCATGTGAAAGGGGCCTTAGGCTTGTAAGGGTAGTCAAATGAAGGAAAACTTCTAACAAGTTCAATAGTTCTGGTGAGACAGATTCCAGACAGCAATGCTTCCTTTGATGGGCACCGAAGTAGCTCAAATTATAGACATACAGTAAGGTCCTCCACCTCTGCTCAGCAACTGTTGTCAAATAGAAAAGACAATTAGAAGAAGTGAAAAATTTGACAAATTGAAAAGAGCGGTGAAGATTATGACTCGTGAAGCTTGAGATATTTGTTACATGGTACACTGTTTGTAACCTGTGGTTGCAGGAAAGAAATTCTCACCATGTATGCCTAACATGCAAGCCTAACATGCAAAAGAATCAGTCACCATCTCAATGCTAACAAAGACCAGTGTTTTAAGTCCTTTTAACAGTTACAATCTGATTTTAACTAGAAATTGTTTTTACCAATTCTTAAAGTGAAAGATAACTATTCCTAAAAATGTTCCCTTCCCCCTCCTTCTAAAAATCTTGCATACCCTGTACAAAAATAATCTGTGCACTTATATATTTTTTATCTGCTTCAGTCTGGTTACATGATCCTACAGCTCCAGCTCCACTGTGTCAGTTAGCAGAGAGGAGGGAACACTGACAACAGCTAGGCCAAAGAAGACTATAGGTGACATCATGGTTCCCCGAATCCAAAGCCATTTTTGAGCATCACCTTGGCAAGTACACAGATATTTTTTCAAACAGGGTATGCAGATAGCTGGTAGGAGGAGGGAGGAAACCTTTTTAAGAATAGTTAGTAGTAGCCTTTATTACCACTTAAAGGTTCTCACATGCAATCCAAGCTTAAAATACCACACTATATGTGTTGCTGTAATAATTCTAATTTGAGGAGAATAGTTTTTCACGACATTTCTGTTACTTTGTAAAAAAAAAAAAATGGAAGTAGATCTTGATACTCTCGTAGACCAAATTTGGGATAAAATATTTCAGCACTTGTATATTTGCCCCCTTCTCACATACCAATGCAACATTCTATTTTATCCACAATACATTACACAAAATAGGTCTACCTGCTGACTCTTTAATAGATGCAGTCAATCTCAAATGGAAATTGATTGTTTTTTTTTGTTGATTTCTGAATTATGAAGATACTGGGACAGGGTTGTTACATCCCTTATCAATGTCTTCAATACAAGATTATGCACTTACCCTCTTATCTGTATCCTGGGATATTATGACTTCTAGACTCAAGAAGAGTTTACATTTGTAGTGGTCTCCAGGTTGTAATTCATTGCTTAACGAATGTTAATTAATAAATTGGTCTTTGTAATCCCAATTTACAAAAAGGATGGCCAATATCATTACAAGGGTTCATATAGATGTGGGTCATGTCCTTATTGTAATGTATTTTGGATGGAGATTTTCAAAACCAACCCAATGATAAAACACATAAGGCAAAACACCTTGTAAATTGCAAATTGTTCACGTAATTTATATTCTGATATGAGAGTGTGGTTCTCATTATTACGCCATACAAAATGGTGATTTATCATGGAGCCATACGTCATAATTGAGTTTGAAATTCTTTTTTTTTTGTTTGAGTTTGAAATTCTTTGCTTTAGACAAACTCCATGCAAACCCAAGAGGGGGTGATTGGGACCACCAAATACTACAAACAGATATGAGATGGATCCATCAGCTCTGGGCAACAATTCTCCTTGGGTTGAATTAATCCACTTAAAGTGGTAATAAAGAAGGTTTTTATCTTTATGCATTCTATGTCTGACCTTGTTCCAGGTTTTTTGCCATTAGGGAGTATGTGGGGTACAACTTATTTGACTTGCAGAAGGGTAGCCCCTCTAATCCACTTTCAATCCTTTCCACACTGACTGTACAAATAAGTAGTCTAGTGGAAGGGTCCCCCATTTCTCTCATTTATCCCATTGGTGGAGAGCATGGAGCATGCTATATGCTGCATTTGGGAGGCCAAATAATAGAGCCAGGGGTTGGGGGGAACAAGATCCCCAGCATCTTTGGGTCTCTGAAATTGTTTTAATCTCACCCTTGGGTTTTTGGACAGCCAGAGAAGGGATCTAAAGATGGTAGATCATCTTAATAAGGTCGGTTCAACCAACCAAAGACCTGTTAAGTTTTGACCATACCTTAACTCTATCCTGGAACTTCAAGAGTAGGGGTGTTAAGTTTAGGCTTATATAGTCTAAGGGGCCCGGTGTCACCCGAATACCCTGGTATTTAAATGCATTGGAGATAGGTACTGAATATTGGCTGTACCTAGAGAAGGCAAGTCTGACTTCACATCCAGAGGCATTCAGGGAGGACTTAGATCAGTTTATAAGCAAGCCTGAGCATGTAGCAAAATCGGTGATTACTGCCATTACCTACTTAACCACTTCTGGATCGGGGAAGATTTTCCCCCTTAATGACCAGGCCATTTTTTGCAATTTGGCACTGCGTTACTTTATCGGGCAATTGCACGGTCATGCAACGCTGTACCCAAATAAAATTGATGTCCTTTTCACACAAATAGAGCTTTCTTTTTGCAGTATTTGATCACCTCTGCAACTTGTATTTTTTGCGCTATAAACAAAAAAGAGCGAAAATTCTGAAATAAAAAAAACAATAATTTTTACTTTCTGCTATATAACATTCCCAATAAAAAAAATGTAAAAATCTATTTTTTTCATCAATTTAGGCCAATTTGTATTCTGCTACATATTTTTAGTAAAAAAAATCCCAATAAGTATATTTTGATTGGTTTGCGCAAACCTTATCACGTCTACAAACTAGGCAAAAGATTTATGTCCTTTTTATTTATTTATTTACTAGTAATAGCAGCAATCAGCGATTTTCAGCGGAACTGAGACATTGCGACAGACAGATTGGACCCCTAACTGACATTTTTGACACTTTTGGGGGAACCAGTGACATTACTACAGTAATCAGTGCTAAAAATATGCACTGTTACTGTAATAATGACACTGGCAGGGAAGGGGTTAAACCAGGGGCGATCAAAGGGTTAACTGTGAGTCTAAGGGGTGTTTTCTAACTGTGGGGGGTTGGGCTTGTAAAATCAACACAGAGACCTGTGTCCCTAAATAGGAGGAACACAGAAGCTCTGTGTTGATAGCTGAGAGAACAACGGTTTGCTGTGTTTACACCAGCAGATGGCCGTTCTCTCTTCATGGGGAGCGATCGCGGGTGCCCGGCGGCAACCCCGGCCACCGACCCCATGGATCAGCTTCCCCGCTTGGCGTGCGTGCGTGCCCCCAGGATCGCTCCCACAAACCGCAATACATGTACGGCGATATCTGGGAACCTGCCGACCTGCCACCGTATAACTGAGGTGGCTGGTTGTCAAGTGATTAAGAGAGGATGTGGTATCACATCATTAGCCATGCAATAATCAGCCAACGTTAGCATGGTATGGCCTGGTGCATATAACATTATTATCTCTTGTAGGCTCCCATATTGAAACCCACAAATATTCGCATTGGATCGAATAGGTGCTGCCATGGGCGAATAGAAGCTGAGACAAGGGGCAGTCCTGTCTTGTTCCCCTGTGTAGATCAAAACTGGGGGAGATCCTACCCGACTCTCTGATGACAGCCTTTGGAGCTTGGTATAGTAATTGGTCCATGAAATGAAACCTTCTCCAAAGCCAAATTTACGCATTACTGTCCACTCAATGCTATCAAAGGCTTTATGGGCATCGAGTGAGAGCAACGTGCTATCCCCGACATTATCCCCCGGGGATTGTAAATTGAGGAACAACCTACGTAGGGTAATATATGAAGGTTTTTGGGGCATGAAGCAGGCTTGATCGGCGTGTATGATGGATGCTATAACCTTTGTTAAATGGATCCAATGGATGCTTCCTGGGCTTTAACAAAAATATAATAGTAGCTTTATTTATAGTCTGGGGAAGACATTGATTGGTCTTTGCATCATTAACCACATAACGACCGCCCACCGCAGTTTTACTGCGGCAGGCAGCCGCTCCTGGGCAAAGCGATGTTATACTATGTCGCTTGCTCAGAAGACTCTAGGGGGCAAGCGCGCCGCCGGCGGCGCACTTCCACCCTCGCTCGTTAGCTGAGAAGCCAGTGCACGTGACCAGCGGCTCCGATGGCTGCCGGCCACTCGCGATCTTTCGCAGCTGAGAGAGAAGAACAGAGAGAAGGAGACTGTCATTCTCTGAAGTGATCACAGAGGCTATGTGATCCTGCTATATAGGATCGCATGTCTCTGTGATTACTTTACAAGCCACACCCCCCTGACAGTTAGAATCATGCCCCTAGGGACACATTTAACCCCTTGATCACACATAATGTTTAGCACTGATTACTGTAGTAATGTCACTGGTACCCCCAAAAGTGTCAAAAATGTCAGTTAGGGGTCCGATCTGTCTGCCGCAAAGTCGCAGTCCCACAAAAAAAACCAATAAAAATGACATAAATCTTTCCCGTAGTTAGTAAACGCAATAACTTTTGCGCAACCCAATCAAAATACGCTTTTTGCAATTTTTTTTACCAGAAATATGTAGCGGAAAACAAATTGGCCTAAAATGTTAAAAAAATTTGATTTTTACATTTTTTTTTTGGAGAATTTCATATAAAAGAATGTGGAAAATATTGTAATTTTTTCAAAATTGTCGCTCTTTTTTTGTTTACAGCACAAAAAATAAGAATCACACAGGTGATCAAATATCACCAAAAGAAATCTCTATTTGTGGGAAAAAGAGGACATCAATTTCGTTTGGGTACAGCGTCGCACGCCCGCGCAATTGTCCATTAAATGAACACAGTGCCGAATCGCAAAATAGGGCCTGGTCATTGAGCAGTCAAATCCTCCAGGGCTAAAGTGTTTAAACACTTGAAGTTGCCGGGGTAATATCTCAGCCCTATATGTCTTATACACTTCAATTGGCAGCCAATCCTCCCCTGGTGCCTTTGAGTTAGAGAACAGACTAGTCACTGTCTGCAGTTCCTCCAGTGTCAGGGGTGCATCTAGCATATTCCAAGAAGCAGAGGAGAGAGACGGCAAAGGGATTTTCCTTACATAATGTAACAACTGATTTTAAGAATGAGTTTGTTTAGACTGGTACAGGGTGGAGTTTAGCCATAATCAGCTCTTGTTATTTAACCATTCTGCTGTCCCGTCCCCTCCCCTCACTGCCCCTATATCAGGGGAAGATTGATGAGAGTGAGCAAGCTTAGCCAATAGACAACCAGTCTGCTCCCCTTCTTCATAAAATGCCACCCTGCTGAAGAAGCGCTTCCTCTCAGCTGTAGATGTGGTTATGCAAGAAAGTGCCATCCACCCTTCCCAATTCACCTCCGATGGGTCATTAATAAATTTGGTTTCCATTTGCTGCATCAGTTGCTCAACCTGCTCCCCCAGTGCCACTGTTGCTCGTTTGATGGCCTGAATTTCTGAAATGAAACAACCTCTCAAGAAGGCTTTGAAACCCTCCCAAGCAATGCTTACATATGGGTAATCAACATTATCATGCCAGAACTCAGATATCGCAGTCCTGATACTATTATGTTAGGGTTAGGCATTGAGCTTCCAGGGGGCCTTTAACAGCTCAGTCAGGGGCCACATCTCCACACTCACTATCTTTGGAGAGTGGTCAGATTTTCCCCATGGGGCATAAATGATATTGCACACATAGCACGCTGTCCGAGCATTAGCACATGTCTATCCTGGATAGGGATGTATGTGTCTTGGAGAAACAGGAAAACAGTTTTTATCATGAAGGCATGCTTCTACAAAGGATCAGCCAAGCTCAATTCACTGGAAATCTTTTAAAAGCCCGTACTGACTGTGTGTTCTCTGTCCCGCTGGAGCTGGGGGGGGGGGGGGGGTGTTTGTCCATTGCTGTGTCTAACCAACAGTTAAAATCACCCATAATAAAAATAGGTATTTCGGGGCATCGCAACTGGTACGTTAATAAGTCTCTGAGGATCTCACTTCTATAGGGAGGAGGTATATATATATATATATATATATATATATATATATATATATATATATATATATATATATATATATATATATATATATATATATATATATATATATATAAGCTAGAATACAGCACAAGGTATACGGTATACAATTTACATGTTAGAAGTGCAAATCTACCCTCATTATCTACAGTCTAATTCTTGGAAGGCTAAGGAACGGTGCACCAGGACAATCACACCTCTCAAATATGTGTTGAGGGTGGAATGGTACGCCCTCCTGACCCAAGCTAAATTAAGACATGACATAGAGCCCCTGGTGAGGTGGGTTTCTTGTAGGGTGCAGATCGCAGGCAGATGCTTACGCAGCATTGTATTTACCATAGTACATTTTAAGGAGTCATGTAACCCCCTAACATTCCATGAGACTATGGACACTGTACTAATGTTAATAAGAACAAAAGGTATATCACAGCATATAACATGGTCATGTAACCCAGATCGGTCATTTATTGGAAACCAATATGGAAACCAATCCAGATTGGGAACTTGATAGATAACAAAGGCCTCCCTTGCCTCTTTATCAGCGAGGAGCACTGCCCAGGTCAAGCAGCTCAAAACAGGAAGTGATGCATCTGTAATCTCCCTCTGGCAATGGGACAATACTGAGGTATCATGAAAAGGCAAAACTGTGGTGTTCACTGGCTTTGCACACTGTCACGGTTATTAATGCATAAGTAAGTCAGAGAACAAGGGTTTGTTGTATGGGCACTTCCATGGAATACAGCAGGCTTTAAGTGAGACACTGCACTTCGGCAGCACTGGAGAGGAGAAGCTGCTCTGAAAGTGATAAAGATAAAAAGACAAGGGGCCTCTAAGTGCAGTAGGATCTGAGTATTTATTAGGTTAAAAGTGTAAACGCACTCACATTTGGTAAATGTGACATGGGCATAGCAAAGATCTGTCTGGAGTCTTCCTATCCGCTGTGCTGAGTGGTTGCAATGAGGACATCCGGTGATCCGCTGTGATCCGCTTCCTGTAGATGCACCCTTTAGTCTGTGTCTCAGCTGAGTCAGCATGAGATTTCCTAAAGGCAAGGTGTCCAATAGAGCGGGTGGTGGACGGTTACAGGTCTGAGGAAGGAGCTGAGCTCCGAAACATGTAACCGCAGACGAAAGGACGCATCTACAGGAAGCAGATCACTTTGATGTCCTCAATGCAACCACTCAGCACAGTGTGATTAAAAAGGCGCGCCAACATAGTATGCAGTGGGTGCCCTGGTTGCAAGGACCATGAAGGAACTCTGTGGGCCCTTTCAACTGCATACAGTGAGAAGAAGGCATCTTTGCCAAAGACTTCTAGCAGCCAACCTTCCACAAAGTCAGTGGGATCCCTACCTTCCAACTTCTCTGGTAGTCCCACTATGCATATATTATTTCACCTAAGGCAGTTTTAAATGTCTTCAGCTCTCATATCCATGGCTTTAGCAAGCTTAGCTGTAGACTGGGACTTCCTAATAAGGGTTGGCAGCTCCCCTCCCTCCCCTCCACAAGGCCAGACAGTTTCTGAGCATAGAAGAGCATATTGCGCTGTTGATCTTTAGGAGCGGTGTCATGGGTCTGCCACCTAAGGGTTAACTTAGTGCAGAGTCTGCAGACTAATTTAAGTGATTGGCAACAGGCTGCCTTATTTAAACACCTCAGCAGCACTGTGTCTTTGCTGTCTGATCTTCAGCTTTCTGTGACCCCTGCTTCTGTTTACCTGCTTCTGTGATTTATCTCCTGTACAACCCGGCTTGACTTTTGGACTCCCCTTGCTTTCTGCCTGCACCTGACCTCGGCTCCCCTCTGACCTTGAACCTGCCTTCTTCTTTGGATTCCACGCCGCCCACCTGTTGTTGACCCAGGCCCCCCCAGCGTGAGTGTGGACTCGGGCGCTCCGGTTCAGCCTGCCTGCTGTTCGGATCCTCCTACCTGCTGGTTGTCTCCTTTAAAGCATCTGGGACCTTGGAGCTGCCCGCCCAACAGCTGAACGGCCAGGCCCTCATACCATTCTGCTCTGCTGTGCCACCTTTCTGCTCTACCAGGGGCCGCGAGTCAGATACGTAAGGGAGGACTTCCTCTGCACTATTGGGCTCATCAGTCAGGTATGTGAGGAGTTGACAGGAGGAGTTGACAGTATCAGACAGCTATGTCTGAGCCCGAGCGAGGAACATCCCCCATGGAAAAACTGTGCTGACACCTGGCGGGTTTGACACAAGCTGTTAAGGATCTACAAGAGGGATATACTCGGCTGGAAGAACGAGTTCAAATTCTGTCATTTCCTGCCAACCCTCAAGGCGCTACCTCAGCTGGTACCTCATCCGCACCTGCGGTAGTGATGTTACCACCAGAACCAAGGGTACCCAGACCCGAAAGGTTGAACATAGCAAGTACAGAGCATTTCGTAATGCTTGTGAACTCTATTTTGTCCTGCAACCCTGCACCTTTTCTTTGGAAGAAACCAAAGTGGGCTTCGTTATCTCCCTGTTGACCAGGGAACCCCAAGCCTGGGCACATCGCCATTCTGGAACAAAAGGCTGAATCGCTAAACAACCTCACCACATTCTTTGACGCTATGTCCCAACTTTATGAGGACCCCCAGCAGACTGCTACCGCTGAGGCCGCATTACATGCACTTCAACAAGACCGCAGAGCTGCAGAGGACTACGTGGCCGAGTTCAGGTGTTGCAGTTCTGATACCAATTGGAACGATGCGGCCCTTAATTACCGATTCCGGATGGGACTATCGGATCCTCTAAAAGATGAACTGTACCCCGATCTCTGGATGCACTTATTAACTTGTCAATTCAGATTGACCGACGCCTAAGGGAACGTCACTCCGAAAGATCCTCAGGCCAATATCGGCCAACTTGGATGCTACCTAAAGTTCCCAGTTTCTCCAGCCAGACTCCTCCTGCTCCAGTCGCTCCAGACACCTCTGAACCCATGCAGTTGGGCTTGCTTCGTCCCTCTCTCACCATGGAGGAACGACAGTGCAGACTAATCAATAACCTCTGTATGTACTGTGGAGAACCCGGGCATTATGTGAGGTCCTGTCCTGCAAAGATGCGTAAAAGCCTTTCAATCTCTTCAATGCATGTTCCTATTTCACCTAACCAAGCCTCTCATCTTACTCTCCCCATCATTTTACAGCTCCCAGGAAGGAGTATCCAGGTATCCCTCATAATTGATTCCGGAGCCTGCAGCTGCTTCATAGACTTGACGTTTGCAGCTAAACACCTCATTCCACTTCAACCAAAGGCCCGGGGACTAGCCGTACATCTTGCTGATTGCTCTGTCATTAAATCTGGTCCGGTCACATAGGAGACGGTCTCTTTGCTTACTATCATTGCTTCCCATCACCAAGAGTTTTTACACCTGGACGCCATTTCATCACCTCTGTTCCCCATCATTTTAGGTATGCCCTGGCTACAGGTCCATAACCCCCAAATCAACTGGGCCACAGGAGAAATCAAATTTCCTTCAAGCTATTGCCAGCAAAATTGAATGCAAGAAGCCTCAGTCAACCCCTCACCCTTACTCTGCCTTGACTCAGACCTTGAATTACGAAAATCAATCCCAGTGGCATACCACGATTTCCTGGACGTATTCAGTAAGAAGGGTGCAGAGACCCTCCCTCCGCATAGGTCCTACGACTGCCCTATTAAACTGTTACCAGGGGCTGAGGTCCCTTTCGGAAGGATTTACCCTTTAACTGAGCTTGAATTAGGCACGCTAAAGGACTATATTGATGACAACCTAAAAAAAGGGTTTATTCGCCCATCTACCTCTGCGGCTGGCGCAGGCATCTTCTTTGTTGAAAAGAAGGACCATTCACTGCGACCCTGAATAGACTACAGAAAATTGAACAAGATTACTGTAAAGAACAGGTATCCTCTGCCTCTTGTGCCCGAACTGTTTCAAAGACTGGGAGCCGCAGTCATCTTGACTAAACTGGATCTCCGGGGAGCATACAATCTAATCCATATTCGAGAAGGAGATGAATGGAGAACGGCATTTCTTACTCGATTCGGGCACTTCGAGTACCTAGTCATGCCTTTTGGGTTATGCAATACACCGGCCACCTTTCAGCACTTTGTCAACAACATTTTTCGTGACTATCTGGACCTTTGTGTCATCGTGTACCTGGATGACATCCTGATTTTCTCCTCCTCAGTTGATGACCACCGTAGACATGTCCGAAATGTGCTAGCCCAACATGGCCTCTACGCCAAACCAGAGAAGTGGGAATTTGAACTTCAGTGTATCCAGTTCTTAGGTCTGATCATCTCTGTTGAAGGCTTTAAATGGACCCTCAGAAAGTCTTATAATGGCCAGCTCCCGTGGACAGGAAGGGGGTTCAACGCTTCATCGGGTTTGCCAACTTCTACCGGAAGTTTATTAGGTGATTCTCTGCTATTATCGCCCCCATTACCGTACTAACTAAACAAGGAATACGATTCCTCTGGTCTCCCAAAGCGCAATCGGCCTTTGAAGCCATCAAGAAGCTGCTCACGTCAGCACCCATCTTGAAGCACTCTGACCCTGCCTTACTGTTTGTTCTTGAAGTTAACGCCTCAGAAGGTGCAGTGGGGGCTGTGCTGTCTCAACGGCAGGGAGCTAAAGCCCTACTCTAAAAATCAAAAAACGTGCTGCGCCAGAAGGGCACAAAAATAATGAGAAGTCACCCCTACCGAAGAAGCCAAATGGAGCCCACGCTCCAGGCGTAACGCGTATAGGGAGGCGGAGCCTGCGTGCCTGACGTCGATCGCTCGGGTGCTACTCTCTAACATTGAATGCCATAACAGCAGGCACGGTTGAGTGCCCAACAAATGTGAGTTACCCCTTTATGCTCAATAAAAGCTCATTATTCACATTCAGAGAGCACTAGATCTTTGCTTTATCTTTATTTTATGTCCTGGCGACCCCCGGAGGTGAAGGCTGGAGAGGTTACCTGTGATAGTCTGTTTATCCCCTGATATGCTCATGCTGGCCCGTTTGGGTCTGGTATCAAGGTAAGAGGCCAATCTTACTGGTGGAGGGAGTTCACACACTGGTGGTTCCTGCTTGATTCACAAGGGATTGAGGCTATCCTGTCATCACCTGGATATACTAATCATTACTTTGGAGCACTTTATAGGAACATTTATGTTTCATCAGAGCACATATGATGGACACCATATTTTGTTGATAACACTTGTTGATTCATGTAATCACTAATTATTTTTGTGCCCTTCTGGTGCAGCACGTTTTTTGATTTTTATGTTTTTGTTGTGAGGTGTGGACACAATTTGTGTATGCAGCCGGATTTATATATTGATTTATTCTAGCACATTTTATACACATTTGAATTTCACTTAGTCTTGCGCTGATAGTTTTTTCACTATATTCCTAAAGCCCTACTCTACCCGGTTGCTTTCTTTTCCTGCAAATTATCAATAGCGGAAAGAAATTATGATGTGGGAGACCACAAGGTTTTGGCCATCAAGGCTGCGTTGGAAGAATGGAATTACTTACTTGAAGGTGCACCACATCCCATTCTAGTCTATACGGACCATAAGAATCTAGAATATCTGAGAATGGCTAAGAGATTAAAACCTCGGCAGGCAAGGTGGGCACTTTTTTTCCTCTAGATTCTCATTCCATATAACGCACAGGCCAGGGTCGAAGAATACAAAACCAGATGCACTTTCAAGGTATGTTCAACGACCCTGAATGGTCCACACTCCCAGACACCATCCTTCCCTCAGGAAACTTTCTTATACTACAGGAGAATCTCCTATCCCAAATCAAACAGGCTTCTGCCGAGATTGCTTTGTCTTCTGAAACCAGCTTACAGGCACAGGATGGCCTACTGTGGAATGAAGGTAAAATTGTTGTACCTAAGGACTTAAGAATGACAGTGTTAGAGCTCTGTCATGACCACAAGCTGGCCGGACACTTCGTGCCCTGAAGACGTTCGAATTGGTACAACGCACGTTCTGGTGGCCTCAGGTGGTAAGCGACTGTAAGGGCTATGTGGAGTTTTGTGCTATATGCTCCCGAAGCAAGAACAGCAGAGTAAAGGCCTGGGGTTTACTGAAGCCATTGCCCATTCCAGAGAGACCCTGGAAAATTATCTCAATGGACTTCATTGTGGAACTCCCCCTGGCAGAGGGCTTTTCTACCATCTTGGTGGTGGTGAACAGACTGTCCAAAATGGCCCATTGTTTGCCCATGAAAGGTACACCCTCGGCTGTGGAAACTGCAAAAATGTTCACGGTCGTGCGATGCTGTATCCTAAAAAAAATTGATGTCCTTTTTTTTCACAAATAGAGTTTTCTTTGGGTGATATTTGATTACCTGTGCATTTCTTAATTTATATTTTTGCGCTATAAACAAAAAAAGCAACAATTCTAAAAAAAAAAAAAAAAACAATAATATTTTTTACTTTCTGCTATATAACATTCCCCAAAAAATGTAAAAATCTAATATTTTTTTTATCCTTTTAGACCAATTTGTATTCTGCTACATATTTTTGGTATAAAAAAAACCCCCAATAAGCGCATTTTGATTGGTTTGCGCAAAAGTTATCACGTCTACAAACTAGGGGAAATATTATGCCATTTTTATTTATTTATTTATTTTTTTACTAGTAATGGCGGTGAGCTGCAAATTTTTTAGCAGGACTTTGACATTGCGGCGGACAGATCAGACCCCTAACTGACATTTTTGACACCTTTGGGGGGACCAGTGACATTACAACAGTAATCAGTGCTAAAAATATGCACTGTTAACTGTAATAATGACACTGGCAGGTAAAGGGTTAACCGAGGGGGGAGCAAAGGGTTAAGTGTGAGCCTTGGGGAGTGTTTTCCAACTGTATGGGAGAGTGACTTGTGGAATTAACACAGAGACCTGTGATCCTAAATAGGAGGAACACAGGCTCCCTGTGTTCATTCCAGAGAGAACAACGGTCTGCTGTGTTTACAACAACTGACCATCGTTCTCTCTCAAGGGGGAGCGATCGCGGGTGCCTGGCGGCAATCGCCACCGCTGGCCCCATGGATCGGCATCCCCACTGCTTAATGGGGGTGGGCGGTCGGCAAGTGGTTAAGAGGAAATATGATCGCAGTATAAAAACCTTTGAATAGTGACTCTAGCATTGGCAGGAAACTTTTTTAATCTTAGATCTCTAAAAATGACATGCAGCCACACAATGAAGTTGGATGTGAAATGGCTCAATCTTTAACTGCGTGAGGTTTTCTTTACTGTTACACAGAACTCCTTCCCACAGTTGGTGATGTCAGCAAAGAGTGTAGATAGGTTGAAAAAAAAATTCAGATGTGTTTCTTAGCAAACACAATGTGCAGAGATATGGAAAACAGTGCAAAAAAAATATTAAATGGTCAAAGTACGCATACAAAACAAAAAGTGCTGAATATATCAAAAGTCCTTGTGCTTAAAAATACATAAATAATTATATAATAAATATGACAAGCAATAAATAAATGTCCTTTTGTGAAAAATAGAAAAAAAGTGCTGTTGTGCTCCACTTCTTAGAACAAAAGTGCTGGTGTTCCCCCTTGTGGTTCCCTACTTGCCACAAGCAGATGAGAGTAGAGCGGTAGGTTATCATAAAATCTCTTTCTGATGACCAATATTCTCATGGAGACAGCCTTTTGTATTGGTATGTGTTGGAAAGAAATCCTTACAGGTGGATGTCAATGTTCCTGAGAGCCCTCATAGAAACAGAATGCCATCAATAGTGAAGTACGTTTTAAAGCAGTTTATTTAATCCAAAAAGAAAACGACTTCCAAACATGTAAAACAGAGGTAGCAGTGCTCGGCTGAGTGGTTGCTGCTCTCGCAGCGTGCGCTTCACCGGCCGGATGTGACGTAGTACGTGACGTGGTACGCTCAACCAATTAGCGATGGTATCTTTATTCGACCTTGCGAAATAAATAATTATGTATACGATCTGTTGGGCTTTATGCGCTATAGTGCTCTAAAATTGATGAATAATTTATCTAAACTATTTCACTAAAAATAGTTCAATATAAGCATGTCTTTTTACAGTTCTTTTACTTTGAGATATAGAAATTAGGTTTTATCATAGGTAGCCACCCACCAAGATATTCAACTGGTAAGAGGGGCTTAAAGGGGCATGGTTAAATAAATCCTGAGCCTACTCTCTGTCTACACTGCACACATATGCCACAGTACTTGTAACTACACTTTCGGGAGTGCATAGTATACAGAGTGCAAGGCTCAGAAGTGGGCAGCACATAGACTGCAAGTATGAGGAGTGGGTAAAACACAGGTCACTACACATAATAGAACCAAAAATTGAAGCACCTGCCATAGATCTCAATCAACAGCTCCAATCCTCCACAGTACAGATTTTCTCCCACAGCCCCGAATCCCCCTATCAGGCCAACCACCTCAGTACAGACCCCTCTCCCAGTCTAACCCCTTAGTACAGACCCCCAGTACAAAACCCCCAGAACAGACAACGCTCAGTAAAGACCCCTTTAGTGCAGACCCCCCAGTATAGATATCCCCAGTCCAGACCCTTTTCAGTACAGACCCCCTAAGTACAGATTCCCCTTAGTCTCAAATAGCAGCCAAAATCTCACCCTAGAATAGATCTTCCCCCAGAGCCCTGAATTCCCCCTCCAAGCACTTCAGTACAGACCCCCTCCCAGCCTAACCCCTCAGTACAGACCCATGTACAAGGAGTGCTGTAAGGAACATGTGGCAATTCCATATAAAACAAAAAAATACCATACAACAGGGAGAGGGCCTTTTCATCCATCTTTGAGGGAAATACTGTAAGTTAGTAAAGCCTTTTTATTACAGGTTTGGGGCATGCTTCAGAGCTGCGCATGATGTTATGGAACAGGGTACTGAAGGATATTTAGCATATTTAGCCCACCACTGCACTCCACAGTATAGCACACTACAGTGCAGTATCTTTTCATACACCAAATTGTCAGCTTTCCCTAACAGCTTCAATACACACAGTGAAAATACTATTTCTGTGAGCTCACCCTTTTACCCTGAGTGGTCTAAAGGGTAACTCCACTTCCCTGGGAAAAAAATAGCAAATAATAAAAAGAAAAAAAAATTATATATATATATATATATATATATATAGCATACTGTATACAATTGCAACATAAGTCATGTTATCATTTTCTGAAAAATGCAATGCAATATGGCTACCTAGAGGTGCTTTGTACACAGAATGTGTACAGAATGCCCCCCAGAAACATTCTTTCCTGCTTGTGTCTTTGGCTCATTGATTTTCCCAGAAATCTGCACTAAGATACAAGTCAGATTTCAGGCATCCCCTGCAACAAAAATGTAATTTTTGATGAGATACTCCCAATAGGAAATCAGGTCTAAAGGTAAACAGACCCTGCAATTTTCCTCGTTAGAGTCTTGCAGGTGCAGCAGCTGATTGATAATAATGAAACCACTACCATTAAATTTACTTTGACATGGACACAGACAAACAGCTATTTCTTCAGAATAGCAAAAGGTAGGAATCTGCATTAAAGGGGAGTTCCTGCCACAAAAATATTTTTTACATAAAAATACCCCCCTAATCCTAAGTTATCGCCAATTACCCTAACACTAACCCCACATTACAGTACATTACAGTTATGGATTAAAGATAAATTCTTACCTTTGAAATTGATTGCAGAGCGCGGCCATCTCCGGTGTGGGCATCTGAAGCCGTGGTGTCCCCCGCTGTGTCCCTCTTACAGAGTCCTGGCTACCCAGAATGCCGATCGCAATCTCGCGCAACGGCCGGCCATTCCCATTGCATCCTGGGATTGATGACGCTCATCTCCCAGGACGCAATGCAAAGGAGGAAGTGACGTCGGGGGCCGCGGCCGCATAAGGAGGAAGAGGAAGGAAGGTAAGTTAATTTTCATTAAAAACAAGGTAAGTGAAACAAAAAAAAAAAAATTAATTATCCAATTCTTTTTCAGTTTTTTTTTACTCTAACTGATGCTGCAAAGTTCATTTTTAGGGTGGAACTCTGCTTTAAAGTTTGTTAAAAGCTCTGCAATGTACACAGATGACAAAGAGGGGAATGTTTTTTTTTTCCAACAAAAGTGGAGTTACTCTTTAACTTTTGTTTCTGCTTCTTCTACCTCTTCATTGTAAGCTTGCAACATTTTTTTGCTCAGTTTCTGTTTACTGTGCTACTGTATCTGTGTATACAGTATGTTTTCCTCTGCACTTTTAGTTGCTTGTCATTCTAACTTTTTTTTTGCTAACCTTTGTTTTACTTACTTTGTACAATACTACAGGAAATCTTGTTTCTATATAAGTAATTATAATAATTATTATGAAAGCTTTCCAGTAAAAGCAGGAGTTAAATCCATCTGCAAGGGAAGGGTATCTCCCATATAAATTGGAAAGGAGGTCACACTAAATGACTTTCAGAGTAAGCTCTGTTTATCAGGAAATACTGCTAAGAGTGAGAAAAAGATTTGCAGAGAGCAGGGAATGATTAGAAACCCTGTCAGGTTTTTTTTGCCATCAATTTCCCTTTGGTGAGAATTTCCATTAGTTCCTGTTGACATTACTGATGTCACCAGAACAAGTGTCCCCTTTTGGAAGATTTCCTCTTGATCCCAGTTCTAGTGACTTCATAAAATTTTACATTTCTCATCACTTTCAGACCCAGTGACGATGATCACCAGGACAAATAGCCACTTCCCGCGAATCGGCATAGCCCTACGTCGGCTCAGAGAAGTGGTTGTACCGGGGTGATGCCTGCAGCTAGAGGCATCATCCTGGTACCATTTTTTACAGCCGGCAGTCGGCTTTCAGATGATAATGGCTGATGCGGCTTGGGAGCCACTTGGCCCTTATCCCAGCGAGCGGGAGGGGATGCCCCCCTCCCACCATCTTTCATGGCTCTGCCCGGGTCTCCCCTCCCACCAGGAGACCCGAGCAACCAGCCAGAACATCCGCTGGCTGGTTAGGGTCCCAATCAAAGCTGAATTTAGCTGAATTCTTTGATCGGGTCTCAGATGTAGTAACCCGGAAGCGGCATGATTATGTCCCTTCTGGGTTACTCGGCAGCTAAAAGGCGCCAAATTTAAAAAACTTTCAGTATTCAAAAATGCTGATATCAGCATTTTGAATACATTGAAGTGCAGTGGAGAAGTCAGGGGTATTTTAGACCCCCGATCCCTATTACTGTCACAAGGGATGTTTACATTGCTTGTGACAGCAATAAAAGTGATCGGATTTATTTATTTTTTTAAAGCTGTGTTAAAATTAAAAAATTAAATAAAATAAATAGGGAAAATTTAAAAAAAATTAAAGCGCCCCCATCGCCGTGAGCTTGTGCACAAAAGTAAACTCATATGTAAGTTGCGCCCACAAATGAAAGCGCTGTTCAAACCACAATATTTTTTACTTTCTCCTATAAAACATATCCAATAAAAAAATGTAAAAAAAATCAGATTTATTCATAAATGTAGGCCAATATGTATTCTACTACAATATATATTTGTGGTAGCAAAATCTTAATAAGCCTATATTGATTGGTTTGCGCAAAAGTTATAGCGTCTACAAACTATGGGATAATTTTATGGAATTTTTTTTGTATTTTTTTGTTTTTACTTGTAATGGCGGTGATCAGTGACTTATAGTGGGACTGTGACATTGCGGTGGACAAAGCGGACACCTAACTGACACTTTTGACACTTTTTTGAGGACCAGAGACATTATTACAGTGATCAGTGCTAAAAATTAGCACTGTTACTGTACTAATGACACTGGCAGGGAAGGGGTTAAGATCAGGGGCGATCAAAGGGTTAAATGTGTTCCCTTGGAGTGCTTTCTAACTGTGGGGGTTTTCTCTGACTGGGGGAAGACAGATATCGGTGTTCCTGCTTAGCAGGAACACAGGATCTCTGTCTTTCTCCCTATCAGAATGGCGATCTGCGTTCTGTGTCTCTTTGAAACGATTGTGGGTGGGTGGAGGACATCGGATGTACTTCACATACCATTTAAAGCTTATTTGTTTAAAAATATCTTCTATTAAAATGTAACTGAATTCTTACAAAAAAACACTCATTAATCCGTTAAGGACTTTATTAAAAGTGAAATTAAACAAAAAAAAAGTGACCATATTGGTATTGGTCATAAAACCTTCTCCCTGCCTTTCAGCAAGTGCAGCTCACTGTATTCTTATGACATCACTCTGTGCCCCGATGATGTGACTGGTGCACGTAAGCTGAAATGACTTAACTGGGCCACTTGGTTAGCTCAGCTAACCAAGTGGCAGAAGAGTAGGAACCTGGAAGGAAGACAGGGAGAAGATGACAGCACCCATGACTAATGGGAGCATGGTGCTGGAAGGGATCCCTAGCCAGGTAAGTCTGCCATAATGTGCTAATATGCTGTGCATACTAGCACATTATGCCTAAAAGCTCCTGGGGCCTAACTGAGAGAATTTCTTAGGAGAGGTTGAATTTCACTTTAAGCATGAAAACAAATAGGTTCTTTGACTAGGTATCCAAAGCAAATTTAAGATGCATCGACTAGTGTAATGCTTCCTTTTGGTTTTACAAACAGAAGAAACATACTACCTAATAAGTTATCCACCAAGGACTGGCGAAATAATAATACATCACTGTTCATGTTAATTCAGTTTTCCATTTACTGATTAGGATAAACAGTACTTCTTCAAAATGTAATTCACAATTGTCTACTTTTACCTAACAACTGCACAGATACACTTAAGCATTATGCACAAAGTCAGAATGCTCCTTTTAAAGATAATAAAAATATATACACATTTAGTATATACAGTGCAAGTTAATTTTATTCTGAATGGGAAAAAAAAATATTCTTATACCTGATTTTTCTCATAATCATAGATCACTGTAAGATAGTTAATTAAAATAACAGTGAACATTTTCATTAGAGGAAGTCCTTTTGAGGAAGGTGACCTTATAACTGTAACTTTAGCAAAGTTTCCCACTATGTGTGTAAGTACAACTCACGAGAACATCTAAACATAGGTGCTGGCACACATTAACTTAAATGAAGACTGAATTAATCTCTGCATGAGCCATTCTAATGTTATGTACTAGTATAATGTCCTCATTGATTGCAAAACTAAAGACATTCTGGTTGTTAAATTAATGAATACATTAACTTGCAGTAAATCAAATCACTATGATGTATTCCTATTTGTGTGCATGTCTGTGAGTTGGAATAATCATGAAGAGCAAGCATAAAATGACCTGGATACAATATATATAAATACACCAAAGAACGTTTCCAGAACATTTTAAAATATTTCTCACAGGAGAATGACCTATGCCTATAGGTAGTTTATTAGCATTATAAAAAATAAAAAAAAAGCATTATACAATAACTATGATAATAAAACAATATCTATCCATAGAAGTGCAAAATTATTCCTTTTTATAGAAGATTTCACAACGAGTTATGTATACAGTTCATTGTTAACTTATAAAATACTCTACAACTTATAACTACTACTACAACAACTAATGATAATAATATTCATAATAATAATAATAACAACAACAACAACAATAGCTTTTTTTTCACTTTAGCAATGTATCCACATTTTTTTGGGTTAGACCTGCATATGCAATTTTTTCTATAAGCATGTAAGTCATTTGTCTGTTATATTGTACATGAAGAGGTCTTTTTATATGCAGTCTATCGGTGTTGTGTAGCTTGACAGCTAAGTGGGAATGGAAACAGTGCCATCATGTGATACTTTTTAGTGCAATCCATTTATTAAACATTGCTGTGTTGTTGGCACATAAACAGCTATTAACATTGCAAGCATAAAATGAGAATGCAAGCATAAACTGAGAAGAAAAACCTAACTAAATCAAGTATGTATCTAAAACTACAAAGTTACAAGTTAAGAATAATACATGGTGGGACTGATTTACTGGTGGCAATTAGACTGTTCACTTTGCAAAGGAAAGTAACACTTTTCAAAGACATTTTCCAAAGAGCTTACTGAATGAATCATTCAATCATGTGCAGATAAAAATTCAGTTTCTTCTTGCATGTGATTGGATATTCTTTGCACTGTGAAATTTCACCATATTCACTATGCCCTGGAGAAAAGTCCCTTGCAAAGTGCAACTTCCCTTTCAAAGTGAACAGCCTATTTCCTTTTAATAAGTCTACAACACAGCGCTGTATACTGTAGTGCACTTTCTTGTTTTTCTTTTTCATAATATTTGCATTTTATATACAGTGGGTACGGAAAGTATTCAGACCCCCTTAAATTTTTCACTCTTTGTTATATTGCAGCCATTTGCTAAAATCATTTAAGTTCATTCTTCTTCCTCATGAATGTACACATAGCACCCCATACTGACAGAAAAACACAGAATTGTTGACATTGTTGCAGATTTATTAAAAAAGAAAAACTGAAATATCACATGGTCCTAAGTATTCAGACCCTTTGCTCAGTATTTAGTAGAAGCCCCCTTTTGATCTAATACAGCCAGGAGTCTTTTTGGGAAAGATGCAACAAGTCTTTCACACCTGGATTTGGGGATCCTCTGCCATTTCTCCTTGCAGATCCTCTCCAGTTCTGTCAGGTTGGATGGTAAACGTTGGTGGACAGCCATTTTTAGGTCTCTCCAGAGATGCTCAATTGGATTTAAGTCAGGGCTCTGGCTGGGCCATTCAAGAACAGTCACGGAGTTGTTGTGAAGCCACTCCTTCGTTATTTTAGCTGTGTGCTTAGGGTCATTGTCTTGTTGGAAGGTAAACCTTCGGCCCAGTCTGAGGTCCAGAGCACTCTGGAGAAGGTTTTTGTCCAGGATATCCCTGTACTTGGCCGCATTCATCTTTCCCTCGATTGCAATCAGTCGTCCTGTCCCTGCAGCTGAAAAACAGCCCCACAGCATGATGCTGCCACCACCATGCTTCACTGTTGGGACTGTATTGGACAGGTGATGAGCAGTGCCTGGTTTTCTCCACACATACCGCTTAGAATTAAGGCCAAAAAGTTCTATTTTGGTCTCATCAGACCAGAGAATCTTATTTCTCACCATCTTGGAGTCCTTCAGGTGTTTTTTAGCAAACTCCATGCGGGCTTTCATGTGTCATACACTGAGGAGAGGCTTCCGTCGGGCCACTTTGCCATAAAGCCCCGACTGGTGGAGGGCTGCAGTGATGGTTGACTTTCTACAACTTTCTCCCATCTCCTGACTGCATCTCTGGAGCTCAGCCACAGTGATCTTTGGGTTCTTCTTTACCTCTCTCACCAAGGCTCTTCTCCCCCGATAGCTCAGTTTGGCCGGAAGGCCAGCTCTAGGAAGGGTTCTGGTCGTCCCAAACTTCTTCCATTTGAGGATTATGGAGGCCACTGTGCTCTTAGGAACCTTAAGTGCAGCAGAAATCTTTTTGTAACCTTGGCCAGATCTGTGCCTTGCCACAATTCTGTCTCTGAGCTCTTCAGGCAGTTCCTTTGACCTCATGATTCTCATTTGCTCTGACATGCATTGTGATCTGGAAGGTCTTATATAAACAGGTGTGTGGCTTTCCTAATCAAGTCCAATCAGTATAATCAAACACAGCTGGACTCAAATGAAGGTGTAGAACCATCTCAAGGATGATCAGAAGAAAAGGAAAGCACCTGAGTTAAATATATGAGTGTCACAGCAAAGGGTCTGAATACTTAGGATCATGTGATATTTCAGTTTTTCTTTTTAATAAATCTGCAACAATGTCAACAATTCTGTGTTTTTCTGTCAGTATGGGGTGCTATGTGTACATTCATGAGGAAGAAGTATGAACTTAAATGATTTTAGCAAATGGCTGCAATATAACAAAGAGAGAAAAATTTAAGGGGGTCTGAATACTTTCCGTACCCACTGTATTTAATGATATGTACAAATTACACAATACATCATTAATTTCACATTTATTACGGGTGTAATGGCAGCAACTACCTGCCATAACCCCAGTATAATTTTTTACTATGGGCAATTCTGCGTCAGATAAAAGTAGTCCCTCGCGCGCATGTGCTGAGGGATCACTTTTAGAGGCGACGGGAGTGGTGACCCCCTCTCGCCGCATCCCAGTTGTTTCTGAGCTTACTGGAGCCATCCGTTAAGCCCGGAAGTGATCCGATTAGGACATTTGCTGGGCAGGAGGATGGGCAAAATGGCCTCCACTGAGCTCTTTGCCCTTGGAGGACCGAAACAAGCTCTGAAGTTACTTCCCGTTCTCAGGCCTAAACAAAAGATTTTTTTTTTTTAAATCAAAATGTAAAAAAAAAAAAAATTAAATTAGAGATCTGGGGTCTTTTTGACCCCAGATCTCCCAATAAAGTGGACCTGTCATGCTTCTGCTAGGAATAAAAGTGATCAAAAATAAATAAATAAAGGGACAGTGTAAAAATAAAAAGTAAAATAAATAAGAAAAAAACTAATTTACAGCACCCCATCCCTCAGTGTCTCTGTGCTTGCATGCCGAAGTGAACGCATACGTAAGTCTCTCCCCCATATGTAAACAGTGTTCAAGCCACACATGTGAGTTATCACCGCGATTGTTAGAGTGAAAGCAATAATTCTAACACAAGACCTCCTCTGTAACACTAAACAGGTAACCTGTAAAAAAAATTTAAAGCAGCGCTTATGGAGATTTTTAAGTACCATAGCTTGTCGCCATTCCACGAGTGTACGCAATTTTTAGGCATGACATGTTAGGTATCTATTTACTTGGCTTAACATCATCTTTCACTTTATACAAAAAATTGGGGTAACTATTGTGTTTTTTTTTATTCATTAAAGTGTTTGTTTTTTTTTAATTCGTTTGAAAGACAGCTGGGCATATTATAAGACGGCACAACTAGCTCAACTGAATCTACTTCATAGAAAACACTATAGGCCAGATTGGGTGTCCTTAGAGGCCCAAGCTTTCTCCCCACTTGCAATGGATCTCATACTTTGGACTCCCTCGCCATATTGTAAGGTGATTTTATGCCCCACGCTTTCCCACTCTATTAGTCTATGAAACACAGGTTGTAGGAGATGGCCCCTATGCTCATCACACACACCAGCAGCTCCTCCGTTTGGCAACCCCTTTCTTTCACCAGGGTTGCAGGCTGTAGGCTTTGACTGGTGGTTAAACAAGGGCCTTTACCGCATTGGGGACTATATTGACCATAGAGGGTCACACCCTCCATCACACTATGTGAACATCCTGGAGATGCCTTCCTCTGAGAATTTCCATCTACAGCAAATTTACCACTTCCTTAAAACATTACAGAAAAATAACTTAGACCTAGGCACTATGTTTGAAAATAAGTACATGCAGGAGGTCTCTCCACACTATATAAACTATTCTCCAAATCTTTGGTCAAGTTGACTTATCAGTTGGCCTGGGAGAGAGATCTGGACATATCTCCTGAGGCAAAGGTTTGGCACAAATTGAGTTCACGGGTCCACAAAGGTAAATTAAATGTGGTTCTGATTGAGGCTAGCTACAAAGTGCATGCTACATGGTATCTAGTACCAGAAGGCCTCTCGAAAATGGTTCCAGTGGCGTCAGCCGTCTGCTTTAGAGGATGTGGCCAGATAGATTCGCTTTTCCACACATGGTGGACTTGTCCTAAAGTGCGACGCTTTTGGAGTAGAGTGCACTCTTTTATTTTTTTCAGTTACTTTGTTCAATAATATTGAAGATACATTTATTGCCTTACTGAATAAACCAGTCAACAATTTCCCAGAGACACACAGAGACCTTAATATAGTTAATGTTCCTGGCTGCCAAAATTGCCATTGCAACCGACTGGAAAAGCCTAGTTATAGATATAGCCTTAATGAAGTGTAAACTCACGTGGATAATGCTAAATGAAAAAATGGTTAGTGTCTTGTGAGACAAACAATGCCTCTTCGACAAAATATGGTCTTCTTGGTTTGGCTTTTTGCAGACCCCAAACAAAATTTGCTGACTCCAGGAACGGCTGATAGTAGATCCCCAGACAGACTCACCTTCTTTTCTTTTCTACTTATTCCACTCTTTTTCTCCACTCTTCCCCCTTTTACCCTTGCCTTACCTGCTATTTAAAAAAAAAAACAGTAATGGGAGTTACATTACCCATAAATGACTGCTTTGTGTTTTGGTAATGGACAGAGTAACTGAAGCTTACAACATAAGTTCAATGTCTCATAGTTTGAAGACTATCTCATAAAGGTTTTTCGATATTGTTGTTTAAAGCTTTAAGGCTTATGGGTGTATCATTGATGACCTGTAGGGCAATCCCAAGGAGGGATTTTTTTCACCTCCGGGAGCCTTGTGGGTTTTTTTGGTGTATCCACCTCTTTAATGTTTGGTCTCCATGTTTTGTTCTTGTGCCTATATCAGTTACCAAGGCTGTCCTGTCTTATTAGTAATACACTGATTATGGTTCCCTCCCCCCCCCTTTACCCCCCCCTTTTGTTCATTATGTACTGAAATTGTTGAATGATTCAAGCATGGCGAGGATTGTTTGCTGCTCAATTTTGTACTGTTTACAGAAAAGAAATTTCATTAAAAACTATTGAAACAGAAAGACCGCTGAGCAAATACAGTGTGACTTTAATATTGCAACAATCGCCATTTTATTCTCTAGGGTCTCTGTTAAAAAATAATATATAATATTTGGGGGTTCTAATTTATTTTCTAGCAAAAAAATACTAATTTAAACTTGTAAACAAAAAGTTCCAGAAAAGCCCTGTTCAGCAAGTGCTTAAATGTATTCTTAACAATGTATTCATTTTTTAAATTTTTTGCCATTTATATATCATAGAAAGTATTAACCAGTTCTAGGTAGCCAGTGAAAATCTGGACAATTCCAGCAGTGCCAAAAATGACAGTTTTCATATCATTGAAGGTGCTGAATAGTTCTAAGCAGCCTGTGAAAATATTGAGAAATTCAGCAGTGCCAAACATGATATATGTATTACATTTTCGGCATAATACTTACACTGTCCTATTCTACTTCGCAACTTTCAAGAAACAGTTAAAAAAAATGGATATGTTCACCCAATGATAATATTCTCTTTATGATATACAGTAGGTTTGTTGGCTGAATCAACTTTAGACTAGTCATAGCTATCTTAGCAAATTCAATATACAGGAATATTGGAAAAGGTAGTGACATAAACACACATAAACCTGTTCAACTGGATATACGGGTCTTTATCCAACCTTACCAACTATGTAACTCAAGAGGCAAGGTTACCCTACCGAAGATAGCAACTCTAACCCAGCCAACCATAGAATTTTACTCCTATTAGTGCAGCATGCAAAGTCCCATTCCACATTCTGCAGTATCCTAACATAAATGTCATGAAAATCCAAAGGAGAGAATAGGAAACCCTTGTAATGACCACAATTAGTGGATGGAACAGGGAGCTTAAGTATAGAGAATTATCCACCAGAGTCCTTGAGGAATAGATACAAATCATATTGGTTTACCACATATAACAATGTACATAAAATGTAAAGAGCACGTTTGGTCAGACTGTCCCATTAATTTTATTTCATTACACTCCTGGGCAGCACACAAAAAGAGATTAGATTCATTAAAGACTCATTCCTTTTAGTCAATACCCAGTTTTTTTACTGTTCCTTTGAAGCATGGGGCAGGAACAGAAAGAGATCTTCCAGAAAGTAAGAACTAAAAATCCTTCACAGAACTAGCATGTGCTTTAGTTGAATAATGCACTCCACTACTCATCTCACTTTTTTTCCTTTTAGCCTAGATTTGACCAACAGAAAATGTTTTCAAGCAAGGCACAACAAGTTCTTCAAATCTTATGACTGGGGCTCAGCATTTGTCTGACCAAAGTGTTGTAGACTTTAGATGTTGGCAGGGCAATATGGAGCTCTATAGCACTGCTTGATCAAAGGGAAGCAAGGAACCTGAAGTCTTAGTTATATCTGGATTAACGACATTGGTTTAAGGACTGGCCAATGCAAGTAGATCTTTAAAATATTTGTTAAGGGTGATAGCAATAACTTTGGTCCAGGGGTTATTACATGAAGATGAAGTGGATATTTCAGGATTTCTATATAACTGTCAACATAAACAGCAGATTGGTGTTCTTTTTAATCATGATGAAGGAGTAGCTTTAGGTCCTAATATATGCCTGACCTTAAGAGTATGTCTGATCAAGACACAGCATGGGTTTTCACAATTTTAGTACAGTTATGACCAGTATAATGAAAGTTAAGACTTTCAAAAGCTTGACATTAGGCGATGGTTTCACATGAAACAAACAAAAAAAAGATGCTTGTACCCATGACACTTGACATCTTATTAGAGTAGCAACATATTAATTCTTTAAACGTTGTTATCCTATTGCCAACACACAGCAGGGTTCTGCTGCATGTGATGGTAAGAAGGTAGGCCTGTGATATGTCTTTATTGAAGCCCGATACGTAAAATGATTAGCTGTGCTTACACTCATCCAACTTACCAAAACTAACTAAATGATGTTCTGTAATAAAACAGCATATTTAAAAATCTTTAACTTCTTTTTAATCAGGTAAAAAATTGAATATTTTGTTTTCCAGGAAAAATACTTACTTCTATCGTTGATACCAATCATTACAGACTGTAACATTACACTACATCATCAAGATGGAATGCTATTCTACACCAGCACTTTCTTTCTTCCTTGTATAATGCTGACCAGTCACCCAGCCTTGACCTTTGAGGAGTTATGTTTACAGTCAGGTTCACATACTGTATATTTTATCTATACCATTTCACACCCCAAATCCTCTCCCAGAGGACTACATATCATTTTTTTACTGAAATGGGAACGGGATCCAAAAACGACATTCACACTGAAAGATAGTGGTCACATATATATATATATATATTTTTTTTTTTTACACTTAAAGCATCTATTTTATACCCAGGATTAAAAATTATAGCAATTTGGTATATAATTCCTTCAATTTTTCATAATCTTTTTCCTCAAATGTCCTCCCAGTGCTGCAGTGTCAAGCGGCAGAGGGTATGCTGTTACATATCCCCTGGGAGTACCCGGTACTTTGAGGTTTCTCGGATAAAGTAGCAAAAACCATAATCAAATTAGCACGTGCATCCGAGAGGCAATTTGGCAACATTGTTCTGGGATCTGAAACCCATACCTTAAAAACATTACAAGAAAAATGTACTTGTATATTCAATAATGCAGCACAGTTCTATGTACCCCTGTGTTGAAAAAAGGCATAGCCTCTACCCACAAGTTTATGGTGCACAAAAATTAATGAGTTCAAAACCATGGAAAATGTAACAGCTAATGCATCACAAGAAAGACCTTTTTCATATAACTCTGTTTTCTTGATATTTTACTATGCAATCCTAGGAATATAAAAAAGTTCTGGTGGATAACTAGTCTAACATTATCCTATCCTTCTCCCCCACCTCCTCTTTTCTCCCCCCTTCTACTCCATTATATTAACCTAAGCCCATTATCCTTGTTTTAAACAAGCGGCAGAGGGTACACTGTTACATATCCCCTGGGAGTACCTGGTACTTTGTGGTTTCTCAGATAAAGTAGCAAAAACCAAAATCAAATGATCACGTGCATCCGAGAGGCAATTTGGCCACATTGTTCTGGGAATTGACACCCATACCTTAAAAACACTACACGAAAAATGTACTTGTATATTCAATAAATGCAGCACAGTTCTATGTACCCCTGTGTTGAAAAAAGGCATAGCCTCTACCCACAAGTTTATGGTGCACAAAAATTAATGAGTTCAAAACCATGGAAAATGTAACAGCTAATGCATCACAAGAAAGACCATTTTCATATAACTCTGTTTTATTGATATTTTACAATGCATCCTATCCCTCTCCCCCACCTCCTCTTTTCTCCCCCCTTCTACCCCATTTTATTAACCTAAGCCTATTACCATTGTTTTAAACTTTCAGATCTCCTTTGCCTGTCTTTAGTTCTACATTATTTTACATACTTTCCTTTTCTATTACAGCCCCAACATAATGTCCTTGTAACTGTTTCTTTTTTACTTATATAAAAGACCCCACATTGGATCTTTACCGATAAGTAGAGGTTTCTAAACCTTTTCAGTGACATTTTTTCTTGTCTTTGTGGAAATGCCTCATATTACATTTTCCCAAATTGTTTTGTACACCTCTATTACAAGTCTGTCATTAGCATGTCATTAATTCATGTATTATTTAATGTGAGTTTAAAATAAAGAAATAAAAAAAAATGAAATAATTAATTTGTATGATTTGCAGCCAGCAAGTGGCAAGCTGTACGCAATATAGTGATATCCGATGACACATTCTTACAGCTGAAGCACACCCCTCTCATTTCACAAATGGTTATGCCTTAGGTAGTCTTTTACTACTAATAAATCTGTAAAACTTTAAAATAATGAATCTCATTGTTTCAATTTATTTTCCGTATCTTTATGAGCCTTTCTAAAAGGATTTTATTTTTTTACATCTAGTCTTGCACACTATTTTATTTAAAGGAGTTGTAAAGTCAGAAGATTTGTTATCTTAATGTATTCTATGCATTAAGTTAAAACGCCTTCTGTGTGAAGCAGCCACCCTAGCACCCCCTAATACTTACCTGAGGTCCCTCTCTGTCCAGCGATGTCCACGAGTCCCTCGGTCATCTGGGACTCTCCCTCCTGATTAGCTGAGACACAGCTGCAAAGCCATTGGCTCCCGTGGCTGTCAATCAAAGTCCGTTAACCAATCAGGAGAGAGAGGAGGTGAAGCCGAATGCCAGCTTCGTGTCTGAATTGACGCACGGAGCTACTGCTCGGCTCGGGTGCCCCCATAGCAAGTTGCTTGCTGTGGGGGCACTCGATGGGAGGGAGGGGCTAGGAGCAGCAAGGAGAGGCCTGAGAAGAGGAGGATCTGGGCTGCCCTGTGCAAAACCAACTGCACAAAGCAGGTAAGTATTATCTGTTTGTTATTTTTTTTAAACTAGACTTTACAATCACTTTAGAGAACTAAAAACATTTTTTATGGGACTTTAAATGAGGTACAACATTTGCATAAAAAGATTTATTGAGCAATAGATGAAAATCTTTTACATAAGAACATTTTTAAAACAGCAAGCTGATTTGTAAATACTATCGTATATCATTGTATAGCCAACATAGTATTCATATAATGATACATATACAACTTTTATTCTTCCAAGTTTTTCACAAAACATAATGATGGGTACATCCTTTAGCTCAACGCGTTTCGTGACAATAAGCTCACTTCTTCCGGAGAATATGGCCATTGTAAAATAAATCAGCTATATAGCAATCTAACATCTCCAAATGGAAACCACTGCCAGGTGTCTGGCACAGGAGTTGTGGGGAAAAGACATAGCACCCCAATAGGAAAACCAAGAAGCAGTACCAAGTGCTGACATATGTGAGTGAGCAATCATCCCAGACATGACTCCAGGTCCCACAGGAAGAAGCTGATCCTGATTCCAAACTTTTTGCTTCTTTTCAAGGATATAATTTGCTAGCTTTTTCCTAAGATTAACATATCTAATTCAACTATAATTTCTATTAGATGATATAGTGAAAGGTTGAACTGTGCTGTGGTTTTATAATTGGGTTTACTACAGTCCATACTTACAGTACTTATCCTGGGTGTGCTGTTATGGAGAGTAGTGGAAAACACAGGTTACTCTTATAGATATTTGTAATTCCTTGGCATTTATAATGGCTCATAATGTCTCCTTTGTATTCTGAATTGTGTGTCTTAAAAACATTGATAATTTAGAGGAAGGAGTGGGCAAATGACAATCTTCTTTTTCCGGTCAATTGTCAATAATCAGTTTCACAGGTCTGCCCTCTCAGTTGTACATGGGGGTTACTTGGTCATTGTTAATAAAAAATATTCCTATTTTCTGTAGTCTCTGGGAACAAAATATAGCTAAGTATCACTCTCATGTGTTCATCTACCGGTGAAATGTGTTGTGTAGGGGGCTTTTGTTTTAGGACTGAAGTTCATAAGAACAGTTTTTGGGAATGTTAGAAATAAACTCTCAATTTAAATCATAGTATTTCAAGTTCTAAATTTCCAAATACATTTTACATTTTAGAAACAAAATATCTTAAATTCAATAACAATAATATTACATTTTTTTTAATAAGTGATGATAAATATTTACTACTGTTGACATCTCAGGTGGTATTACCATCTGCTGTGAAATAGGAGATGCCTATTGGACAATCTGAAGTCACAGATTAGCATAGCTCAGCATGATTAATTTACATAATTTAGTAGCAAAATGATTAACCACATTCTGTTTATGCTAATCCCTGTTACTTAAATGGCTGAGGCAAGAAACATCGTTTACATCAAAGAACACAGCCCTTTCAACCCATAGCTGTGTTATGTTTGACTTAATTGTTAGCATATACACAGCATGTAAGACACTTTTATCAGAACTGCTTAGAATAGTTTACAGAATCTAGCAACATTTCATTAGGCTTTTACATTTAAAATAAAATCTTACTGGATTTTATGGTAAGCCTTGCAATGCCTTCGCTGACCTAGACTCTGTACACAAAATAGAATTATGATAAAACAAATTGGATATCCATCAAAGAATGTGTATTTGCAAGGGTTTTATGATTCCTTAGCATAAGAATCCTGAACTCCTTATTTTTGTTGGTTGGTACTTCTGAATATATACTGTATGTTCCAAAATGATGCTGCTGGCATCATGACATTGCCGAGGAGAGTAATTTGAAGTGACTGAGCCAGCTGACACCAAACGCCATATAGCCACAAGTGGCAGTTCTGATAACAGTAGACTATGGTATTTTCAGATTGGTAGAGCTCTGTTCTACACTTAACGGGTAACTCCACTTTTGTTGAATAAAAATAACAAAAAAAATAAATAAATAAATAAATAAATAAATAATAATAATAATAGCATATACAATTGCTACACACGTCATGTTGTAATGTTTTTAAAAAATTACCTTCCATTTTCATTCTACAGCCACTGTATTTTTTATTGCTAGATTTAATACAATAGGGCAATCTGGAGGCCTTCTATACTTTACTAGTCTACAGATCGCCCTCAAAATTTTTATTTTTTGCTTGTGTGATTGGCTTGTTGATTTTTACAGAAATCAGTACTAAGATAAAAGTCAAATTTTAGGCACTCTATGCAAAATAAATTTCAGTTTTGATTAGATATTCCCCAATGGTTAAATACCTTTGAAGATATACCAACCACACAGCTTTTTTCTATTAAAACACTGAGAGTGTACCAGATAAACACAATGAACCAGGCAGGTCTATTCAGATTCAGTCTACAAAGGACACGGTGAAACAAACAGTTATTTCTTTAGGGAAACAAAAGGTAGGAATCTGCTACAGAGTTTGTTAAAATCCCTACAATGTTTATTGTTTTCTTTACTGTTACTCATTAGGCTAGCAAAACAATACATTCACATTTGGTGAAGGCGGTAAAGCATTTTTTTTTACTTAATTTTTATTTGTTTCAAAAAATAATTGACTAACATGAGTAACAGTACACAATGTACAAGCAAGGTAACAATGAGCATGGAAACAAGTACAATTTGAAGAAACGACACATTCGTAGGAAGAGCATTATATATAATGTAAAACAAGTTACAGACAGGAAGGTGAGATTAAAAGGGAGGAAAGGTAGGAATGGAAAAGAAAATATATCTCTATATTAGCCAACGGGTTATTCGGGTCAGACCTCTGCTGCTTCAGTGGGAAGTGATAAGATAGATCATCCATGATTATCAGTTATTTGAAGTCTTTAGGACTTCTAGGGACAATTAGCCAGGGTTACCACATGGCATAGAATTTTGGTAATTGGAGCTATGCTCTTGCAAAAGCATATTCAAGCTAGCAGTTTTCATCTAGTATAGAGATGACTACCTGAATAGAAGGGGGGGGGGGGTGTACACATTTTCATTTTCTGGCAATGGCCAGTCAAATTTCTATTAAGATCTAAGTCACAATAGTTTTTAAATTAGGAGGCCAGAGGTGTGAATCTATGCTTAGTAATCATGTTACACTTATGCCTTACATCATAAACAGACATTGCAGCATTAGCAGCGCTCATCCAGTGTATTGCACACCGTGTGCTTCCAAATAGTTCATGGTTAATTCCACCATGTGAGTGATGTTGCTAATAAAGGACTTCCACCACTCTGATGAGGCAAATATAAATGATTGAATACACCGATCCCCTCACCACACCTCGTGAGATCTGCTCTCCTTAGATGTTACACTCACCAGATCTCCAAAACATCAAATGCCTTTTATCAATGATATCCTTGTTCACATATAGTCCCACTGGATACAGAGTACTTCTCCAAAAATAAACTCTCTCCAACTGGAAGGCTCGCTAGAATCAGCTGTTGGTCTTCCGCAGGAAAGGCACGTCATCTCACTTGCCCTGACGCATTATTGTCTCCATCCTGTGAGCAGCCATATTCTTGGTGGCCTCCAGACAATAATACTCACCACTCTGATGTGCGCCTTTCCTGGGGGACGCCAACAGCTGATCCCAGCGAAACTTCTGGCTGGAGAGGGAGGTTATGATTGGAGGAGTACTCTGTATCCAGTGGGACTTCATGTGAACAAGGATATCATTGATATAATGCATTTAATGTTTTGGAGACCTGGTGAGCATAACATCTAGGGGGAACAGATCTCACGAGGTGTGGTGACTAAATCAGTGTGTTCAATCACTTATATTTGGCTCATGGGGATCAGAGTGGTGGAACTCTTTTTTTAGCAACATCACTCACACTTACATAAACCGGATGAGCGCTGCTAATGCTGCAATGACTGTTTATGATTTAAGGCATACGTGAAACATGATGGATATCTTTTTATAGCAGCATTCAATGGTGGAATATACTATAATTTTTACTTCTTTTGTTTCATGAGCACTGGGATTTGCGATTTATTTGCTTTTTTGTATTCATGCCTAGTAATACAGTTTGAGGGGTGGGAGAGAAGGTGGTGTGTGTTACAGAGGTGATAAAGTGAGCTACACCCATCCAGAATTTAGAAAGTTTGGTACAGTTCCACCAAATGTAAAATAAGCCATTATTGCCACATTACCTCCATTAATTTGGTGAGACAGAGGGGTAGATGTGGGCTAGTTTAGCAGGGGATTAATGCTTTTTGCACAGCTTCCCAGTGAGCTATACAATGAGAAACGTTAAGTGTTGAGGTAAGGGCTAGACACCAATGTTCAGTAGAATGGTTTGTTTGATCCATTGTTCCCATTTATGCATCAAGGAGGTCTTGACATTAAGGAGAGGAGTCAGCAAATGTTTATATATAAAGGCTATGCTTTTGGTGTGTGGTCATGGAATATTGTAGAACTGTATTAAGTCTTGGAGCAAGGAACATTGAGAGCATTAGGCTTGGGTCAAAGCTGATCTGAGCTGGAGGAACATGAAGAAATTTATGGCGTTTAGATGATATTTTTGGCACACTGTTGTTGGAAGGTGGTTAGGGAGGTGCCTGTGTATAGTTTTCTAATGGTTTTAATGCCTGCCTTTGACCAGGAGATGAAGAAGGTGTGAGGGATTAGAAAATCCAGAGTTGTTGGAGGTGGGTTGAGAAGCAGTTTGTTTGGTATTCTTTAACGTTTTGGAGGATAGCTTTCCAGATTCTAGTTGTGGCTGTGATAATGTCCAAAAAGGATTTGGTTGGTTGTAGTTGTAATAATAGAGCACTAAGAAAGTTTTTAGGGGTAGTTGACAAGGCTGTTCATTAAATATGAAGCCACGTTGAAGGTTGTTTTGGGTTCCACCAGAGTTTGGCTTGGTCCAATATCACCACTCTGTAAAAGGCTGAGACATCTTTTTATAAAGGCCATACAGCCAGCCCAAAAAGCACAAATGTTTTGCAGTCCCTGAAAAATGTGTGAGAGTTTGGAGAGAAGGATTTGTAAATTAGTATGGAAGAGTTGAGAGGAGGGTGAGACAATTTGGATACCCAAATACTGCAGGGTAGAGTTAGGAGCCCACAAGAAAGGTACAATGTCAGTAATAGTAGTTCTCATTGAGTGGGGTAGACAAATGCCCAGCATGGGGGATTTATATATAGGAAGATTTGACTAAACTAATTTTAGGAGTTCAGGAAGGGAGTTAAGAGGGTCTGTGAGTTAGATTATAACATCCTCAGCATAGAGGCTAATTTTATGGGTCACGTTGCCTACTGATATACCTGCGATGGAAGGGTTAGTATGAATGGCTTGAGTAAGGGGTTCCATCACCAGGGAAAAGATCAGGGGGCACCTCTGTCTAATTCCGTTGGTAATATTGAAAGGATCAGAGAGCATTCCTGATGTCCAGACCATGGCACTGTGGTTAGAATAGAGACTTAATTTCGAATTTAATACATTACAGGTAAATCCAAATTTGTGTAGTACAGCTGTGAGATATTGCCGATGTACTCAGTCAAACGCCTTCTCTGCATCCAGAGAAAGGAGCAGAGAAGGCATTTAATGGTGTTCAGTCAACTGCAAAAGGTCAATAAACCGTCTTGTCCCATCCGATGCGATGCCTGTCTACCGACCACAAATCCAACCTGGTCTTTGTGTACCAATTGAGGAGTAATTGGGGGCAGACCTGTTGCAAGGAGTTTTACAAATAGATTGGTGTCCGTGTTGAGGAGGGTGATGGGCCGGTACTTGGCAGGGGAGTCAGTTGGTTTCCTTAGATTTGGAATGGTCACGACAAGGGCTTCTAATGATTCTTTGGGTACTGTGCCTCGATTAGCTGTATGATTTAAAGCAGATCTAATTGGAATAACATTATCAGATAGATCTTCCTTTTCTGGATTTGCAAAAAGCTTTTACTAAAAATAAAAGCACCTCCATAGTGTAAAATCCTTTAAAATAAGCAATTTTCTTTAAAGAATATTACTCACAGAACCATTAAATGATTAGGAACCATAATAAAAAAATTGTATTTAAAAAATATTACTCACAGAACTATAAAATGATTAGGAACAATAAAAAAGCAGGCACTTCCGGGTTTTGTGTGTAATAATGATGTCACTTTCCGCCGCTGTGTGATGACATCACATCCGGTCTGCGCGTTTTGTCATGTGACTTTTTTTGGGACAGCAGTGGAGAGGAGAGAATGATTGATAACAGCTATTAAAGGCCCAGAATTCCACTTTATATCAACCTTTTTGTCAAAAATAAGAAAGGCGTGATAACTTACCACCTTATTGACTGCCACTTCTTGACTGTGAACTCAAACGTTTCCTAGATGTTCCTAATTTGGTCTTGTTTATTGCCCACTGATATCTGGCATGCCTTCAGAAGAACTGGGGGATTAGAATATCTGACCATACATTTAGGAGACTGAGAAAGTGTATATTTGCATATAATTTCAGCTGCCTACATTTAATTCACTTTGAAATGTGCCTCCATCAAATGCTCAGTTTATACGTTTTTTAAGATTACACAGTAAGGCATTTAAAGGCAAATAAACACAAAAAAACAGCTGTTAATTATTATACCAAAGAAATAAATTTGTTTCTCAGCATGGACCCAGAAAATATAATTTATGCTTCAAAAGTTAACTTTGTGTGTTTGTAAATGAAAAGCAACCCTTACTGACTTACTGACAGATGAAAACTTGTCAGGCCTGGATTTGTAGAACAGAAAAAAAGAAGAGTTAAATGTGCAGACAGATTGATATTTCAGATTTTTTTTAAATGCACTTGGCACTTTACTTAAAGCGTTTGTTACCCCAGCATTTCATTCTCTCGGGCCGGATGTTGCTGAATATCCAGGCGTCCAAAGATCACGAGGCCTGTTGAAAAATACCTTATTGCTGTCCTATAATATAGACAGCACCTGGCTCTGGTGAGTTTGAATTTCACTCATTGGTGGTGGACACAGCAACACTTGTGAACCCTGTTTTTCATCATATATTCATGAACTTTGCAATATCTTTTGAATGAACATTTACAATCCCCTCACTGGGATAATGTGTATAATTGTTGCATTTTAATATGTTTGAAATTTTCTTGTTTTAAGCACTGCAACCCTTTTTCATTTTGTATTTTAGAGTACGTATATTTTACACTTTTTTGCTAGCTGCTTATCTTTTATATCATAAGCGCTGATTCACATTTTTTTTTTTTTTTTTTGTTTTTTGGTTCGCTAGCTATGCTGGGAACTCACCCTGCTCTCCTCCAATTATCAGACTTGTCCTGACAAACATCCCGCCCCCTGCACAGCCATTCACTAGAAAGCTCAGTGTGCAGCTGCTTCTCCTCCCCCCAGCTAGTATGCAGCTGAGAACAGAGGGAATGGGATCACTTATTAAAAAGGGAATAAAAGGTATTTATAATGTTTTTTTTTTTTTTAATGTATACACAGGTGTTTGCCTTTTATTTCAATTTTAACCTGAATGAGTTGTTTTACAAGGTGATAGTTTACAAATACTTTAAGGCTGATTTACTTAACCAGTTACGCTCCAGAGCAATTTTTTTTTATTTGTCGCATACATGTAAAAATCTTAATTCTTGGCAATAAAATTACTTAGAACATAATATATTTTCTGAAAGCCGAGGTCCTGTAGAATGAAAAGGTGATAGTTGCAAATTTATGTTTTACATGATATTTGCGCAACTGTTTATTAAATGCAAATTTCCTGGATAAAATATAATAAAATTAGTTTTAGTGCAAAACCACACCATATAATACCCATTTTGGTTACAATATAAAAGATGAGGTTGCATCAAGTAAATAGATACCAAACATTGCATGTCCTAAAATTGCATGCGTCTGTGATATTTCCAAAAGCTATAATGCCCAAAAATCACCATAGATGACGCTTTAAAAGCAACTACAGCTCATTAATGTAGCGTTAACTAGGAGCTCTTAGGCTAGAATTATTGTTCTTACCCTGATGTTCGCGGCAATATGTCACACATGTGGTGTGACCACATTTTAAATATGAGAGCGCACCTTGGGCTTGCGTTTGTGTTTGTGCAGGTGTGCAGGGCAACAGGGGTTTCGGCTATTTTTATTTTACTATATTATTATCATTTGATTTTTTTTTTTACTTTTTTCTTTTAATTATTTTATTTATTTTTACTTGATTGCTATCACAAGGGAATAACAAAACCCTTTGTGATAGCATTGGGCAGGTGACAGGTACTTATAGACCCCAATGTCTCCCTTGCCCTTCAGAGATAGGCTTGGTTAGATGTGTCCCCTTGCTGTACTGGCCAGGTAAGGGGACATATGAAACCAGAAGTGACATCCCTTCCAGTTTCAATGTTTGCACCGGAGATCGAGGTATGGATTTGCCTCGGTCTCACTGCAATCTCTCTCCCCCACCGGCAGTTATGTTCCTGGTACTGGCAATCACTGGACAGTCTAGGAACCACTGGAGGAGTGGGGAGGCACCACACTTCCGACTCTGTAAAAGTGATCGGCAGCTATGAAGCTGCCGCATCACTTTCACTTTGAAAAACACACACAAGCTGATGGCTTCTACTGCAACCATCAGCTCGTGATTAAAGGTTCACTCTTTGGATGTACACAGCACGCCCAAGGAGCTGAATTGGTTAAGAAGCTGGGAATCTTCACACAACACATTGTAAAAATTTGTGTTTACCTATTTCATCTGTAGATGATTGGATAATGGAAATGAATATTCACATAAACTGTTGTGTAAAGATTATCAAGAGTATATGTTGAAACAAAGTGAAAAGTCACTTTGTAAACAATACCTTAACCACTTATGGACCGGCCCACTGCGGCAGGGCAGCCATCCTGCATGAAATCATGTATCTCACCACACGTGCTGCCGGAAACCTGCTCCCACTGTGATTGGACACAGCGGGAGCCAATCAGCAGGGCCAGCAGACGGTGGGCTCCATTCACTGTGTCCACAATGTACTTGCATGAGATATTTAGGTGTCAGGACACATTTTGCCTAAATATTTCATGTGAACTTGAAACTTCACTAGACAGTTTGTGCAGTATTTACCAAAAAATGCTGAAAATACTCATAAAATATTGCATGAACAGGTTTTAAAATCCTTTCAAAAAAGGAAATAAATAATTAAATGCACGCAGAAATTAAGTCGTGGTCCAGGCATGTGGTATTTGTGAAATGAGTACCAGTTGTTAAGGAGCGGGTGGCCACCCAGTGACATCATCCACTGGCCCTGCCTCCTAATTATTTAGGAACTGTCAGATGGTGGAGCTGGTAGATGGAGGGAGCCTTCAACATGAGTTGACCTTTTTTTTTCTTTTTTTGGGTCGGCGATGGCGTTGGGCATCGTGATTGACAATGGATCTACACTGGGGGGACATTTATTTTAATTTTTTAAATAAAGGACTTGTCAAAAACTGTCTAATGTCTATTTTTACACTACAGATTTGTATGGTGTACCCCATACTTATTCACATGGGGGGGCAAGATCTGGTGGCCCCTTGTTAAAGAGGCTTCCAGATTCTGATAAGCCCCCTTCCCCAGACTCCCACAACCACCAGGCAGGGTTGTGGGGAAGAGGCCCTTTTCCCCATCAAAATGGGGACAAGGTGCTTTGGGGGGCAGAGCCCCCCACCCCATAGCATCCCCCCTCACTTTGAGGGTATGTGGCCTTGAATGTTTCAGGAAGGTGGGCGCTCGCTCGTCTCCTCCCTTTACTAACCTGCCAGGCTGCATGCTTGGAAAAGGGTCTGCTATGGATTTTGGGGGGGACTCCCAAGCCATTTTTTTTTAAATTTTGGTGTAGGGTTCCCTTTAAAATCCATAACAGAACTAAAGGGCCTGGTATGGATTTGGGGAGACCCCAAGCTGTTTTTTTTTTATTGTCGGCAATTGTTTTTTTTACATTCAGCTGTCAGCGGGGTTCCCTGATGACTCATCGGCTGTTAAGGACGCGACGACCGCTCACTTCTTAACAACCATGTTGTTTAGTGTGTTTAGTGGTTGTTAAGGATACCGTCTGCTCCTTAACAATGCCTATTTATTATTGTCAACAAATATGCCAGCTAGTGCTAGGCATTAAATTACTGCATGTTTTCACTACTAAAATACTGCAAGACTTCATAAAGTAATTTGGTATGCGGTATTTTAGTAGCGTTTGTTTGTGAATGCCAATGGTACTTTAACGCATTTTTTAGGAGGAACAATACCACTTTGTAAATAGAGCCCAGTTTGCCATGCAGTTGCTTTTCCCACTAAATGGAAAAGTAGCAGGTTCTCTCATAAGAACCTTTCTTCCACCTACTGATCAGTTCAAGCTTATTACAGGGTTAACTTATTCTACCTCTCGGTCAGCTGAAACACTGCACCTTGGAAGAAGGTCACATTTTCATCCATACCCAGAAAGACAGAGTATTTACCGAAGGCCACAATGAAGCAATGGAGTGCCTGGAAGGTGAGTATCAGAGAGTGGGGGTGCTAAGTAGCAGAGTGTCATTGAGGCAGGGCTCACATTGTTGCGAGTTGGATGCAGGTTTTCCCCGCATCCATTTTGCATGTCAGGAAACTGTGACCGGCTCTCAATGGAGCCGGTTTACACAGCTCTGGGAAGGCCGCAGAGTGGTTTGCAGAAGGGTCCTGTGCATCTTCTGGTCCGTTTCAGCCAAAAATTATGTCCGAATTCTGATCTGAAATGGTCAATAGGGAGGCACCGGACCCCCTGCTTCGAGCTGCTCCACACACATTGTGAAACCAGCCTAAAAGTACACTGAGCAGCAGCTCAGCCACTGCCAATCAGTAACTACACAAGCAAGGTAATGTATAGAAAATATAGAAACAGTGATGCAAGTATATTGTGTTTACTTAAATATGGAAAACTTTTTGCCCAATTCAAGTATGTGTGAGGACATAGGTTATATCTCATTCTTACCTAAAGGCTAGAAAAGCTGGGCTTCTGTATGAAAATAGGACTTTGAAGTTATCTGTATAAATATCACTATGTTTTATTTTGAAATTTAGCTTTTACTGCTATGAATGTAAGAAGAAAAGAGAAGCTCAGAGGAAGAGGATATATCCCTTCATTATGTGTGCCGTGTCATGATGGTCTTCTGCACTGATTGCCCAGCTCCTGGAGGTGTCAAGAGACCTTCTCTTAGGTTTCTCTTTTAAAACATGATTTTCATAGATGTGTGCAGCCTATTGCATTAGGCTGTGCACCCCAAAGCTCAAACACAAATGAATGCCACCTGCTGCCAGAGGGAGGTGGCTCGGGTGGTGGGAAACAGTTGATTGGGAGCATATTATGTTATACCCTAAATACGGTAATAATGTGTTCCTAAGGCTGAACCTAGCCTTTAATATAATGAGGGCATTTACACTGGCCACTGGCACCACCCCCCTGGTATTGCCCCTGGGTAACGCTAATGCACGTGAGGTGATTCGGATGTGCCCAGACACACTTGTGAATGCCCATGATGCTTGTAAATATACAGCTTTTGTGGACATTTTTTCACATTTAAATTAATAAATGATGTTTGTGGTGATGCACTTGGCTGGTGCCATTTTTTTATTTTTCTGTATGTGTATTCATGATTAGTGTTGAGCGAACACGGACTGTATTATTCGTGTTCGTACCGAATAATTGGATTTTTGTTACCCGAACACGGACACGGACACTTTACTGTATGTTCGGGTAAAAAATCAGTGTTCGGTCGTTTTATTTCCGGGTTTTGCATGTTTTGGCGCTCTTTTCATGGCGGGCTTTCAACAGCCAATCAACAATCGTTTAACTGGTGTGCCTTAAGCTATCCCAGCCATGCCTGCAAATGTATGAGTAGCTGTGATTGGCCGTCTGAAGCATGTGACCAAGTCTTTATAAGTTCGAGGCAGCCGCAGCGGCGTCATTCTGCTGCTTAGCTCAGGGACAGAGCACACATACGTGCTGGCTGCTGATTAGGGAAAGACAGGCAGGGAAAACGAATTGGTGTCCGGATAGAATTTAGGGTCAGGTCGGAGTGTTTAGGCAGGGCGAGTTGTAGGCATTTTAGGGATAGAGTCTGCTGAATTATAGGGTCAGTGTGTTCTACAAACTACAATCGATATTGCTGTGTGGTGTGGGATAGGAGATAGGCAGGTGTCAGTGATCCACATCCATTTTTCTGTGTGTGGGCTGCTGTGAACACAATCTTTTTGGGGTGCAGTGAACACAATCCTTTTGGGGTGCAGTGAACAAAATCTTTGTGGGGTACAGTGAACACAATCTTTGTGGGGTGCAGTGAAGACAATCCTTGTGGGGTGCAGTGAAGACAATCCTTGTGGGGTACAGTGAACACAATCTTTGTGGGGTGCAGTGAAGACAATCCTTTTGGGGTGCAGTGAACACAATCTTTGTGGGGTGCAGTGAACAAAATCTTTGTGGGGTACAGTGAACACAATCTTTGTGGGGTACAGTGAACAAAATCTTTGTGGGGTACAGTGAACACAATCTTTGTGGGGTGCAGTGAAGACAATCCTTGTGGGGTGAAGTGAAGACAATCCTTGTGGGGTGCAGTGAACAAAATTTTTGGGGGGTACAGTGAACACAATCTTTGTGGGGTACAGTGAACACAATCTTTGTGGGGTGCAGTGAAGACAATTCTTGTGGGGTGCAGTGAAGACAATCCTTGTGGGGTGCAGTGAACAAAATCTTTGGGGGGTACAGTGAACACAATCTTTGTGGGGTGCAGTGAAGACAATCCTTTTGGGGTGCAGTGAACACAATCTTTGTGGGGTACAGTGAACACAATCTTTGTGGGGTGCAGTGAAGACAATCCTTGTGGGGTGCAGTGAAGACAATCCTTGTGGGGTACAGTGAACACAATCTTTGTGGGGTGCAGTGAAGACAATCCTTTTGGGGTGCAGTGAACAAAATCTTTGTGGGGTGCAGTGAACAAAATCTTTGTGGGGTACAGTGAACACAATCTTTGTGGGGTACAGTGAACACAATCTTTGTGGGGTGCAGTGAAGGCAATCCTTGTGGGGTGCAGTGAAGACAATCCTTGTGGGGTGCAGTGAACAAAATCTTTGTGGGGTACAGTGAACACAATCTTTGTGGGGTACAGTGAACACAATCTTTGTGGGGTGCAGTGAAGACAATCCTTGTGGGGTGCAGTGAAGACAATCCTTGTGGGGTACAGTGAACACAATCTTTGTGGGGTGCAGTGAAGACAATCCTTTTGGGGTGCAGTGAACACAATCTTTGTGGGGTGCAGTGAACAAAATCTTTGTGGGGTACAGTGAACACAATCTTTGTGGGGTACAGTGAACACAATCTTTGTGGGGTGCAGTGAAGACAATCCTTGTGGGGTGCAGTGAACACAATCTTTGTGGGGTACAGTGAACACAATCTTTGTGGGGTGCAGTGAAGACAATCCTTGTGGGGTACAGTGAACACAATCTTTGTGGGGTGCAGTGAAGACAATCCTTTTGGGGTGCAGTGAACACAATCTTTGTGGGGTGCAGTGAACAAAATCTTTGTGGGGTACAGTGAACACAATCTTTGTGGGGTACAGTGAACAAAATCTTTGTGGGGTACAGTGAACAAAATCTTTGTGGGGTGCAGTGAAGACAATCCTTGTGGGGTGCAGTGAACAAAATCTTTGGGGGGTACAGTGAACACAATCTTTGTGGGGTACAGTGAACACAATCTTTGTGGGGTGCAGTGAAGACAATCCTTGTGGGGTGCAGTGAAGACAATCCTTGTGGGGTGCAGTGAACAAAATCTTTGGGGGGTACAGTGAACACAATCTTTGTGGGGTACAGTGAACACAATCTTTGTGGGGTGCAGTGAAGACAATCCTTGTGGGGTACAGTGAACACAATCTTTGTGGGGTGCAGTGAAGACAATCCTTTTGGGGTGCAGTGAACACAATCTTTGTGGGGTGCAGTGAACAAAATCTTTGTGGGGTACAGTGAACACAATCTTTGTGGGGTACAGTGAACAAAATCTTTGTGGGGTACAGTGAACACAATCTTTGTGGGGTGCAGTGAAGACAATCCTTGTGGGGTGCAGTGAACAAAATCTTTGGGGGGTACAGTGAACACAATCTTTGGGGAGTACAGTGAACACAATCTTTGTGGGGTACAGTGAACACAATCTTTGTGGGGTGCAGTGAAGAAAATCCTTTTGGGGTGCAGTGAACACAATCTTTGTGGGGTACAGTGAACACAATCTTTGTGGGGTGCAGTGAAGACAATCCTTGTGGGGTGCAGTGAAGACAATCCTTGTGGGGTGCAGTGAACAAAATCTTTGTGGGGTACAGTGAACACAATCTTTGTGGATTACAGTGAACACAATCTTTGTGGGGTGCAGTGAAGACAATCCTTTTGGGGTGCAGTGAACACAATCTTTGTGGGGTACAGTGAACACAATCTTTGTGGGGTGCAGTGAAGACAATCCTTTTGGGGTGCAGTGAACACAATCTTTGTGGGGTACAGTGAACACAATCTTTGTGGGGTGCAGTGAACAAAATCTTTGTGGGGTACAGTGAACACAATCTTTGTGGGGTGCAGTGAAGACAATCCTTTTGTGGTGCAGTGAACACAATCTTTGTGGGGTACAGTGAACACAATCTTTATGGGGTGCAGTGAAGACAATCCTTGTGGGGTGCAGTGAAGACAATCCTTGTGGGGTACAGTGAACACAATCTTTGTGGGGTGCAGTGAAGACAATCCTTTTGGGGTGCAGTGAACACAATCTTTGTGGGGTACAGTGAACACAATCTTTGTGGGGTGCAGTGAAGACAATCCTTGTGGGGTGCAGTGAAGACAATCCTTGTGGGGTGCAGTGAACAAAATCTTTGGGGGGTACAGTGAGCACAATCTTTGTGGGGTATAGTAAACACAATCTTTGTGGGGTGCAGTGAAGACAATCCTTTTGGGGTGCAGTGAACACAATCTTTGTGGGGTACAGTGAACACAATCTTTGTGGGGTGCAGTGAAGACAATCCTTGTGGGGTGCAGTGAAGACAATCCTTGTGGGGTGCAGTGAACAAAATCTTTGTGGGGTACAGTGAACACAATCTTTGTGGGGTGCAGTGAACAAAATCTTTGGGGGGTACAGTGAACACAATCTTTGTGGATTACAGTGAACACAATCTTTGTGGGGTGCAGTGAAGACAATCCTTTTGGGGTGCAGTGAACACAATCTTTGTGGGGTACAGTGAACACAATCTCATACTTCTGAAGATTTGAGGGTGCTGCCTGTTTCATCCTCCTCCTCCTCATCCATCCTTTTAGGGGTACAAACAATAGTAATTGGGGCCTAGTGTGCTTCTGTACGTGTGAGATACATACACTTTTTTTGATCATATTTCCTATTCCGCTATTCAATAAAAACCTTTGGGGATCAATTAAATTGCGGAATAGTCTGTGTCGGTACGTGTGAGATCCACCTTTCCAAGTTTTTGGGGTTCATCTCATACTTCTGAAGCTTTGAGGGTGCTGCCTGTTCCATACTCCTCCTCCTCCTCATCCATCCTTTTAGGTGTACAAACAATAGTAATTGGGGCCTAGTGTGCTTCTGTATGTGTGAGATACATACACTTTTTTTGATCATATTTCCTATTCCGCTATTCAATAAAAACCTTTGGGGATCAATTAAATTGCGGAATAGTCTGTGTCGGTACGTGTGAGATCCACCTTTCCAAGTTTTTGGGGTTCATCTCATACTTCTGAAGCTTTGAGGGTGCTGCCTGTTCCATACTCCTCCTCCTCCATCCTTTTAGGTGTACAAACAATAGTAATTGGGGCCTAGTGTGCTTCTGTACGTGTGAGATACATACACTTTTTTTGATCATATTTCCTATTCCGCTATTCAATAAAAACCTTTGGGGATCAATTAAATTGCGGAATAGTCTGTGTCGGTACGTGTGAGATCCACCTTTCCAAGTTTTTGGGGTTCATCTCATACTTCTGAAGCTTTGAGGGTGCTGCCTGTTCCATACTCCTCCTCCTCCTCCATCCTTTTAGGTGTACAAACAATAGTAATTGGGGCCTAGTGTGCTTCTGTACGTGTGAGATACATACACTTTTTTTGATCATATTTCCTATTCCGCTATGCAATAAAAACCTTTGGGGATCAATTAAATTGCGGAATAGTCTGTGTCGGTGTCCGTTCTCAGCTTAACTATCCCACTTCTATGCCTCCTTGAAAAAACAATTCGGGCGATGATGGAAGAGGATGTGGCACAGGATGAGGAGGAGGAGGAGGAGGATGAAGAGGTAACATTTCAAAGGCTTTCAGGGCAGTCATTCGCAAGGGGCTCCGAGGGTGGGTTCCTGCACACACAAATGCCAGGGACACAATTGTCCAGCAGGGGCACAGTTCTGGAGGATGAGGAGGAGGAGGAGCTGGAGGAGGAGTTGGAGGAGGAGATGGAACCATGTTCACAGCAGGGTGGCACCCAGGCCAGCTCATGGCCATCACTGGTGCGTGGCTGGGGGGATACAGAGGACACGGACGATACACCTCCCACAGAGGACAGCCTTTCGTCGCCTCTGGGCAGCCTGGCACACATGAGCGATTACATGCTGCAGTGTCTCCACAATGACCGCCGAGTTGCCCACATTCTAACTTGTGCTGATTACTGGGTGGCCACGCTGCTGGATCCCCGTTACAAGGACAACGTACCGTCCTTAATTCACTCACTGGAGCGCGATCGCAAGATGCGCGAGTACAAGCGCACGCTGGTAGATGCGATGCTGCTGGCATTCCCATCTGACAGCGGGGCCACAGTGGAAGCACAAGGCAGAGGAGGAGGAGGAGGAGGAGGAGGTCGCCAACGCAACCAGGGCACCGCCAGCACCTCAGAAGGCAGGGTTAGCATGGCCGAAATGTGAAAAAGCTTTGTCAGCACCCCACAACAAACAGCAGCACCAGCAGCTCAGATGGAACGTCTTAGCAGGAGGCAGCATTTTACCAACATGGTGGAGCAGTATGTGTGCACACGCCTACATGTAGCGAATGAGGGGTCTGCCCCCTTCAACTTCTGGGTCTCCAAATTGGGCACATGGCCTGAGCTTGCCCTTTACGCCTTGGAGGTGCTGGCGTGCCCTGCAGCCAGTGTATTATCTGAACGGGTATTTAGCACGGCTGGGGGCGTTATAACAGACAAGCGCAGCCGCCTGTCCAGAGACAATGTGGACAAGCTCACGTTCATTAAAATGAACCAGGCATGGATCCCACGTGACTTTTCCGTACCTTGTGCAGAATAGCAATGGATACCGACCTTACCCACCCATTGTTCCATTTTTGCTCTTTCTCACTCTTTTGGGGTGTACCCTCATTTAAAATTTGTGAAAAGAAGCAGTGTTGGCTACCTCGTCCTCCTCCTCAGGGCCAGATTAACGTAGGGGCTATTGGAGCTGCAGCTCCAGGCCCCTACCTTTTATATAGGCCCCGGGTTGGCCATATTCACTGTGACCGCTCTTCTGTCACTTGTAAACACAGAAGTCTGGCTTCTATGCTCGCTTCCCCAGGCAGCACCCTCAGAACCTCCCCACACAGCGCGAAGGCCTGACAAGGAGGGACAGTTGCCGATGCATGGATGTGTTTATGGGCTTCAGAGACAGCATCCCATGTTGAATTAGGCATGCATGGCTGCACCCTTCCTACTCTGGGTGCATGCCAAGGCACGGCCCTTAAGGCCCTTCAAAATCCTCAGCACCAAGACCATGATGCTCTTAATCCGGCCCTGGTCCTCCTCCACCGCCACTTCCACCTACACCGCCCATAGGTGTGCGCAGCCTATTGCATTAGGGTGTGCACCCCAAAGTTGAAATACACATGCATGTGTTTGCCTACATGTACATGGCCCCGATACATTACTCTCCTTGCTGGCAAAGAGAAATAGAGCAGAGCAGGTCCGAGGGAGATCTTTCCCATCTCCTCACTGGCAAACAGAGCGATAATGCTATGTGCCCTAGGTGATTAGGGTGTGCCCAGGTACACCCGGCACACCCTGTGCGCACGCCTATGACACCGCCACATCCACCACCACCTCAACCTCCCTCCTACTCCATATGGGCCTCGTCCTTCAGAGATGAAGTACATTGTTTTATTTTTCTGTTTTTTTTTTTTGTTGTTTTAAGTTATTTCCCTATCCACATTTGTTTGCAGAGCACTTGCCATGCTCTTAACTACGTTTTGCTGCCATTTGCAGCACTCTATCCCTTTCCATTGGTGTTTTAGAGCCATTTTAGTGCCTTAAAGTTCGGGTCCCCATTGACTTCAATGGGGTTCGGTGTCCGGGAAAAGTTCGGTAAAAGTCCGGGACACGGACCCGGACTTTTTTTTAAAGTTCGGCCGAACCCGTCGAACACGGACATCTAGGTGTCCGCTCAACCCTATTCATGATTACTCCAATCTGAAGAGGGTTGCAAGTCTTTGAGTGGATTTTGGGAACAGAATTGATTTGACTGTTCATTAAGCCTTTGCAAGATGCTGCCTGACCATTTACAATAGAATTATTTTATTTCAAGGTATTAATCAGAATGTTTTCATCAAGTAAGAAAGTATGTTTTCCCTTGTGATACAAAAATAGCCACAGTCATCTAGGGGGAAGAGAGGGTTAGTTATCTTTACTATGGACCAAAACTGCAGAACTTATGAAAGTCTGTCTTTTTTTTACAAGTTAACTTTGAAACAATGATGATACTATAATAGCCATCGTCTTAATACCTATTTAAGGGATACAATGTTCCCAATAAGGTGACTTCCATCGCATTTTTTTAATATATATACTGTAATACTGTAATACCGTAGAAGGGTGTTGGACTGTGTTAGGCATGAACAGAAGCACTGAGATAAAGTGTCACTGACAGCTTTTGTTAGCTGAGTAAATTAAAACTGCAGATTTTTGATAGTTCAGATCTCTTCATTTGGCACCTGATTTGTACTGAAAGCTTTCAGTTTTAATCTGCAAATTAGATAATGGAAGTATATTAACTAATTATTGTGCCTGTGTGAAATAAATTAATTTATTGGATACCATTGTGATATCATTCTAAAGCTTTATTTATTTATTTTTTTCTTAGAGTTTGGAATGATTAAAATAATTGTGTCATTTTTGTTGTTTGTGTCCCATTAGGGAGATTGTCCCAGGAATATAACACAAAAGTGAGAAGAAATCCTCTATTAGACAACTTGCACTAAAATAGATGTCCATGTTGGATGACTTCTCCCCTATTCATTAAAAACTGTCAAATTTTCTATCACATTTTTCTGTTGTCACATCTGAGCAAATGTCTTAAGATAGATTATAGATTACTCATAGCAGGTTAACCGCTTGCCGACCGCCGCAAGTAAATTTACTGCGGCGGTCAGCCCCGGCCAGGCAGAGTGACGTTAATTAACGTCACTAGCCTGGGAGGGTCTGGGGAGCGAGCGTGCGCCCGCGGAGGTGCACTCCCGCGCGGTCACGGACCCCCCCGCGCGTGTGACCGGCGGACCCGATGTGTGTAAACAAGCTGCCTGTCATTCTCCTCGGTGTAAAAACCCTGATCACACAGTTCTACTATGTAGAACCGTTGATCAGTGTCCTTACACCTCAAGCCACAGCCAATCACAGTAAGAATCACGCCCCTAGGGACACACACAGCCCCTCCCTCTCAAATAAAGTTAACCCCTTCACTACCAGTGTATTTTTACAGTAACAGTGCATATGTATAGCACTGATTACTGTAGAAATGTCACTGGTAACCCCAAAAGTATCAAAAATGTCAGTGAAGGGTCCGATCTGTCCGCCACAATGTCGCAGTACCGCAAAAAAAATCGCAGATCGCCGCCATTACGCGTTAAAAAAAAACAACAAAAATTACAAAAATCTTTCCCTTTGTTAGTAAACGCGATAACTTTTGCGCAAACCAATAAAAATACGCTTTTTGCGATTTTTTTTACCAAACATATGTAGCATAAAACAAATTGGCCGAAAATGTTAAAAAATTTTGATTTTTACATTTTTTTTCCGGAATTTCATATAAAAAAATGTGAAAAATATTGTTATTTTTGCAAAATTTACGCTCTTTTTTTGTTTATAGCACAAAAAGTAAAAAGCGCACAGGTGATCAAATACCACCAAAAGAAAGCTCTGTTTGTGGGGAAAAAAGGACGTCAAATTCGTTTAGGTACAGCATTGCACGACCGCGCAATTGTCTGTTAAAGTCACGCAGTGCCGCATCGCAAAATACCCCCTGGTCGTTTAGCAGCCAAATCCTCCGGGGCTTAAGTGGTTAAACAAAAAAAAAGAAGGTTAGCTGTACAGAAATCGATCAACAGATTGATTTATGTACAACCAGCCTTACCATATGTTGATTGAAATTCAGCCAGTCCCTGCTGAACTGGTCGAATTTTGACCCATGTATCGCTGGCTTTAGCTGTCAGGATTCAGGAAGATTCCTATGCAATTGCTTTGAGAAGGCCCAGAGTGGTGGACTGGTATTGTCTGAAGAGTAGCACCGTTTTAAAACGAAATAAAAAGTATTAAGAAAACTGTGTATGAGAGATCTGCACACAGATTGGTAATTATTTGCAGACATCTTCCAGCCATGGTTTACTCTGGTCTAATCCTGGTAGATTAATTTGCTTACCTTGTGAACAGCTGAAGCGCCTTAAGTTGTATCCACTAACATTACATACACGCTAGTATGTAATGAAATGAGCATTCATTATAGGAAACAAACTTTTTTTGGCTTAAAACAAACTGAATGCTTGAAGAACTACTGATTTCTGTGTTCACATAGATTAAGCTATTGTCCAAACTCTAGAACAGGTCAAAATGAAGTAAAAGGTCCATAAAAAGTACCTCCATGAAGGTGGTAAAAAAGGAAGTAAGGCAGGAGAAATAGGAGCTTCTAGTGTGTAACAATATTGAAATATATTTTCATAAATGAATTGTTTATATTCAAATAATTTTGGCAGAAAATATAGAATTTAATATGAATTTTCTAAATTAGTTGTATTTTAGAGTCAAAATTAAACAGTTAAAGACCAATCTTTGAATTTAAATACACCTGTATTGAATTTAATCATATACAGAATAAAGGTATACACTTTGTGTGTGATATTTATCCAGTTGATGAGAAAAATGTCTCTCACTATTTCCCCAGATAAATGCTCTTTTCATAAATAGGCCCTTTATATATGTCTCACTCTCTTCATACAATAGGCATGAAATTTGCCTTTACTATACTTATATAATGAATGGGCTTCTCCAAGCATAAAGTCAATGGAATTGGAGTTTTAACATGTTTTGTGAAGTTACAAAGGAAATATGCTGCTGTGCTGTATTGAAGTTCACCTTTAATTATATCTTCACCTTTGATAATATGAACTCTTTTATAGCATACATTTTATCATACAATTAAACTGTATATCGGTTACTGTCATATATTTTGTTACTCTACATTACCACAAATGAAAGGGACCAGATATAAATAGACTAAGATACTGCAGGTGTTTTGGTGACGGGTACAATTAAATCATAACAGAATAAAGTATTAGATTGGTAATTTTTATGATAAAAATAGTAAACTTATAAAAATGTGCACCAACCCTTACAGCTTTTTTGCAAGGATTTATTAAAAAACATTATTTTTGCATTGAACAGCGTAAATTTTGGTTCTGCACGAGTAGAAAGTCAATGAAAATATTGTCAATTCGTGAAATAAACCAGCCACATGTTATTTCTTTGGCTAATGCCTCGTCTACGTCCTGTAGGTAGAGAAAAATGTCCCAATTCAGTTTAGTAGAATATCATCAGATTTCCTTTCACAACCCCCCAACTCGCAAGTTTTTATACATTTGGAATTATATTATTTACTGTCCAGTTTAGATTTACCCCCTATTGTCCAGTCCAGTCTAGACTGACCCCCTATTTAAATGACCCAGTCTATGGTTAAAGGATATAATCACTGTTTGGACCCATATTTAGGGTGTAACATGTAACATGTTTGAGCACAACACACCCTAGGGGTTCAAACTGTTTGCTTGATGTCAAAAAGTCCAAGAAGCAACAGGAAAAGTGTGGTACCTCATTCTTGTGACCATCAGCTTGGATAAGGGTCTGTCTAAGCCACAGAGTAATGGTGGAATGAGGAGCAGGATCCCCTTTTTAGGGATGAGCAGGAATGACAAAAAGAGAATCAGTTTTCTAGTGGATACAGTGGTTGTGAGGTAAACGTACACTGCCTGAAATAACCCAATTGAGGCACATCTCCTTCTGGTGAACTGGAGGCAGACAGAGAGACAGTAGAACAATGTCCTGATTGAAGTGAAAGGTTGACAGTACCTTAGGAGGAGAGAAAGCTCTAGGCCTCAATACTGACCCGTGATGGTGTTAAGGGCTAATTGCTGTTCTAGGCCATCTGCTAAAAGGACAGGATTAGTCCCACAGAGAACTTCCTGTGATGAAATCTCCATTCTTCCCCACAAAGTGCAATATGCTTTCTACTGTATGTAACGTGAGTAGACTTCCTGTCTTTAAGCATCATGCAGGTCAATGATTCAGAGATGCCTATGTTCTTAACCTAGGCTTCCACATCCACCCTGTTAAAGCCAGTGACCAAGAAGCAGGGTTGTAAACTGATCCTTGGCACAAGTAATCTGGACACTCTGAAAGAGTCCATGGGGCATCTATCAGGAGTCTGCTAAGGCTGGAGAGCTACATCCACCTGGGCCAGCCTGGAACAATGAGGATCACCAAAGTGCCCTCCACCTCAAACCTGCGGAGCAGACAAGTAAGAAGTGTCAGGGGAGGAGATAGATCAGGCTGTTCTGATGCTACAGAGACTCCAGAGCATCAATTTTTCCTGTAGCTGTTGACAAACCTGTCTAGGTTGTTGTTGAACCTGAGAGCCACGAGATCCACATGTGACACAGGTCCTGGAGCACCTCCAAGTGTAGGGACCATTCCCCTGGATCCAGGCACTGCTGGCTGAGGAAGTCTGTCTGCCAGCTGTCAATGCCTGGAATATATATGACATGTAGCCCCTGGAAACCAATTCCAACACACAAGCATCTAACATTCTGATTTCCCAAATGTCCACAAAGGCTAACAGATGTCCCCCCACTTTCCAAAATACTCATGCATGGCAAGGACACTTTTCTAAGTATTTGGAGGAGTTTGAAGTCCAGGATTTTTAGGCACACTGGAAATCACTTTTGGACATGGCTTTCAAGATTGAGGCTTGAGGGTAACATAGGAAATCTTAACAATATTCAATATTAAGTACAAAATACAACCCTTGTGATAACAAATATAATAAATAAATTAAAAAATGAATAAATATATTATATATATATATATATATATATATATATATATATATATATATATATATATATATATATTGTAAGCTGGGGAACAGGTAGCAGGTGCAAAGCTCCCTGGGATAAGCAGTTTTTCAGGCACAGATACCAAATCCAGTGAGGTAGTGACAAACAGTGCGGTGTTTATTGGTGTTATATACAAGTCTATATACAGGTGCTGTACAGTGCCTTTTTAGAAAACAAGCAGTAATAATAATAAACAAAAGTCTAGCCATGTCCCGGCGCTTACTACACACAATGCAGTCCCTAACTAACACAGACTGAGCAAGCCTACAGCTTGTCAGCTCCCAAAGACACACACAGGTAGTTTTACTGACCTTCCGCTCTCATAGACAAATGTTGTCTGTGTCCCCAGGCTGAGAGAAAGCCCTGCTGTCTGTCTCAGGTGAGATTAAATTGGCCTGGTGAAGAGGACGAAGATCCGAACTGGATCGTGGCTCAGAGATCCCTAAAGGTATAGGAGAGATGCCTGGGTGATGTATAAACCCCGAACAGGACTTTTCCTGGCTCTCTCTGGGACACTCTGCTACGATAGATAGATAGATAGATAGATAGATAGATAGATAGATAGATAGATAGATAGATAGATAGATAGATAGATAGATAGATAGATAGATAGATAGATAGATAGATAGATAGATAGATAGATAGATAGATAGATAGATAGATAGATAGATAGATAGATAGATAGATAGATAGATAGATAGCTGGACATATATACAGTATTTCACAAAAGTGAGTACACCCCTCACATTTTTGTAAATATTTTGTTATATCTTTTCATGTGACAACACTAAAGAAATGACACTTTGCTACAATGTAAAGTAGTGAGTGTGCAGCTTGTTTAACAGTGTAAATTTGCTATCCCCTCAAAATAACTCAACACACAGCCATTAATGTCTAAACCGCTGGCAACAAAAGTGAGTACACCCCTAAGTTGAAACGTCCAAATTGGGCCCAAAGTATCAATATTTTGTGTGGCCACCATTTTTTTCAGCACTGCCTTAACCCTCTTGGGCATGGAGTTCACCAGAGCTTCACAGGTTGCCACTGGAATCCTCTTTCACTACCCCATGATGACATTATGGAGCTGGTCGATGTTAGAGACTTTGCGCTCCTCCACCTTCTGTTTGAGGATGCCCCACAGATGCTCAATAGGGTTTAGGTCTGGAGACATGCTTGGCCAGTCCATCACCTTTACCATCAGCTTCTTAAGCAAGGCAGTGGTTGACTTGGAGGTGTTTTTGGGGTTGTTATCATGTTGGAATACTGCCCTGTGGCCCAGTGTCCGAAGGGAGGAAATCATGATCTGCTTCAGTATGTCACAGTATATGTTGGCATTCATGGTTGCCTCAATTAACTGTAGCTCCCCAGTGCTGGCAGCATTCATGCAGCCTCAGACCATGACGTTCCTATCACCATGCTTGAATGTAGGCAAGACACAATTGTTTTTGCACTCCTCAACTGGTTGCCCCCCTGCACATGCTTGACACCATCTGAACCAAATAAGATTATCTTGATCTCATAAGACCATGGTACATGGGTCCAGTAATCCATGTCCTTAGTCTGCTTGTCTTCAGCAAACTGTTTGCGGTCTTTCTTGTGCATCGTCTTTAGAAGAGGCTTCCTTCTGGCACGACAGCCATGCAGACAAATTTGATGCAGTGTGTAGCGTATGGTCTGAGCCATTTTCCCTCTCCAGTGTCATGCGACTCATTAGTGTTACAAGTAGTGTTGAGCGAACACGGACTGTATTATTCGTGTTCGTACCGAATAATTGGATTTTTTGTACCCGAACACGGACACGGACACTTTACTGTATGTTCGGGTAAAAATCCGTGTTCGGTCGTTTGATTTCCGGGTTTTGCATGCTTTGGCGCTCTTTTCATGGCGGGCTTTCAACAGCCAATCAACAATCGTTTAACTGGTGTGCCTTAAGCCATCCCAGCCATGCCTGCAAATGTCTCAGTAGCTGTGATTGGCCGTCTGAAGCATGTGACCAAGTCTTTATAAGTTCGAGGCAGCCGCAGCGGCGTCATTATGCTGCTTAGATTCAGGGACAGAGCACACATCAACGTGCTGGCTGCTGATTAGGGAAAGATAGGCAGGAAAAAACCATTTGTGTCCGGATAGAATTGAGGGACAGGTCGGAGTGTTTAGGCAGGGCGAGTTGTAGGCATTTTAGGGATAGAGTCTGCTGAATTATATAGGGTCAGTGTCTTCTACAAACTACAATCGATATTGCTGTGTGGGGGGTGGGGTCTGCACTCAATCCTGATCTACGATCTCTTCTCAATCCTGTTAGGGACAGAGTCTGCTGAATTTTAGGGAAACTGTGTTCTACAAACTACAATCGATATTGCTGTGTGGTGTGGGATTGGAGATAGGCAGGTGTCAGTGATCCACATCCATTTTTCTGTGTGTGAGCTGCAGTGAACACAATCTTTTTGGGCTGCAGTGAACACAATCTTTTTGGGCTGCAGTGAACACAATCTTTTTGGGCTGCAGTGAACACAATCTTTTTGGGCTGCAGTGAACACAATCTTTTTGGGGTGCAGTGAACAAAATCTTTTTGGGGTGCAGTGAACACAATCCTTTTTGGTGTGCAGTGAACACAATCTTTGTGGGGTGCAGTGAACAAAATCCTTTGTGGGGTGCAGTGAACACAATCTTTTTGGGGTGCAGTGAACAAAATCCTTTTTGGGGTGCAGTGAACAACATCCTTTTTGGGGTGCAGTGAACACAATCTTTTTGGGGTGCAGTGAACAAAATCCTTTGTGGGGTGCAGTGAACACAATCTTTTTGGGGTGCAGTGAACACAATCTTTTTGGGGTGGAGTGAACAACATCCTTTTTGGGGTGCAGTGAACAAAATCCTTTTTGGGGTGCAGTGAACAAAATCATTTTTGGGGTGCAGTGAACACAATCTTTTTGGGGTGCAGTGAACACAATCTTTGTGGGGTGCAGTGAACACAATCTTTTTGGGGTGGAGTGAACAACATCCTTTTTGGGGTGCAGTGAACAACATCCTTTTTGGGGTGCAGTGAACACAATCTTTTTGGGGTGCAGTGAACACAATCTTTGTGGGGTACAGTGAACAGAATCTTTGTGGGGTGCAGTGAACACAATCTTTGGGGGGTACAGTGAACACAATCTTTGTGAGGTGCAGTGAACACAATCTTTGTGGGGTGCAGTGAACACAATCATTGTGGGGTGCAGTGAACTCAATCTTTGTGGGGTACAGTGAACACAATCTCATACTGAAGGTTTGAGGGTGCTGCCTGTTCCATACTCCCCCTACTCCTCATCTAGCCTTTTAGGGGTACAAACAATAGTAATTGGGGCCTAGTGTGGTTGTGTACGTGTGATATACATACACTTTTTTGGGATCATATTTTCTATTCCGCTATTTAATCAAAAACCTTTGGGGATCAGTTAAATTGGGGGATAGTCTGTGTTGGTACGTGTGAGAGAGATCCACCTTTCCAAGTTGTTGGGGTTCATCTCATACTTCTGAAGGTTTGAGGGTGCTGCCTGTTCCATACTCCCCCTACTCCTAGCCTTTTAGGGGTACAAACAATAGTAATTGGGGCCTAGTGTGGTTGTGTACGTGTGATATACATACACTTTTTTGGGATCATATTTTCTATTCCGCTATTTAATCAAAAACCTCTGGGGATCAGTTAAATTGGGGGATAGTCTGTGTTGGTACGTGTGAGAGAGATCCACCTTTCCAAGTTGTTGGGGTTCATCTCATACTTCTGAAGGTTTGAGGGTGCTGCCTGTTCCATACTCCCCCTACTCCTAGCCTTTTAGGGGTACAAACAATAGTAATTGGGGCCTAGTGTGGTTGTGTACGTGTGATATACATACACTTTTTTGGGATCATATTTTCTATTCCGCTATTTAATCAAAAACCTCTGGGGATCAGTTAAATTGGGGGATAGTCTGTGTTGGTACGTGTGAGAGAGATCCACCTTTCCAAGTTGTTGGGGTTCATCTCATACTTCTGAAGGTTTGAGGGTGCTGCCTGTTCCATACTCCCCCTACTCCTAGCCTTTTAGGGGTACAAACAATAGTAATTGGGGCCTAGTGTGGTTGTGTACGTGTGATATACATACACTTTTTTGGGATCATATTTTCTATTCCGCTATTTAATCAAAAACCTTTGGGGATCAGTTAAATTGGGGGATAGTCTGTGTTGGTACGTGTGAGAGAGATCCACCTTTCCAAGTTGTTGAGGTTCATCTCATACTTCTGAAGGTTTGAGGGTGCTGCCTGTTCCATACTCCCCCTACTCCTAGCCTTTTAGGGGTACAAACAATAGTAATTGGGGCCTAGTGTGGTTGTGTACGTGTGATATACATACACTTTTTTGGGATCATATTTTCTATTCCGCTATTTAATCAAAAACCTCTGGGGATCAGTTAAATTGGGGGATAGTCTGTGTTGGTACGTGTGAGAGAGATCCACCTTTCCAAGTTGTTGGGGTTCATCTCATACTTCTGAAGGTTTGAGGGTGCTGCCTGTTCCATACTCCCCCTACTCCTAGCCTTTTAGGGGTACAAACAATAGTAATTGGGGCCTAGTGTGGTTGTGTACGTGTGATATACATACACTTTTTTGGGATCATATTTTCTATTCCGCTATTTAATCAAAAACCTTTGGGGATCAGTTAAATTGGGGGATAGTCTGTGTTGGTACGTGTGAGAGAGATCCACCTTTCCAAGTTGTTGAGGTTCATCTCATACTTCTGAAGGTTTGAGGGTGCTGCCTGTTCCATACTCCCCCTACTCCTAGCCTTTTAGGGGTACAAACAATAGTAATTGGGGCCTAGTGTGGTTGTGTACGTGTGATATACATACACTTTTTTGGGATCATATTTTCTATTCCGCTATTTAATCAAAAACCTCTGGGGATCAGTTAAATTGGGGGATAGTCTGTGTTGGTACGTGTGAGAGAGATCCACCTTTCCAAGTTGTTGGGGTTCATCTCATACTTCTGAAGGTTTGAGGGTGCTGCCTGTTCCATACTCCCCCTACTCCTAGCCTTTTAGGGGTACAAACAATAGTAATTGGGGCCTAGTGTGGTTGTGTACGTGTGATATACATACACTTTTTTGGGATCATATTTTCTATTCCGCTATTTAATCAAAAACCTTTGGGGATCAGTTAAATTGGGGGATAGTCTGTGTTGGTACGTGTGAGAGAGATCCACCTTTCCAAGTTGTTGAGGTTCATCTCATACTTCTGAAGGTTTGAGGGTGCTGCCTGTTCCATACTCCCCCTACTCCTAGCCTTTTAGGGGTACAAACAATAGTAATTGGGGCCTAGTGTGGTTGTGTACGTGTGATATACATACACTTTTTTGGGATCATATTTTCTATTCCGCTATTTAATCAAAAACCTTTGGGGATCAGTTAAATTGGGGGATAGTCTGTGTTGGTACGTGTGAGAGAGATCCACCTTTCCAAGTTGTTGGGGTTCATCTCATACTTCTGAAGGTTTGAGGGTGCTGCCTGTTCCATACTCCCCCTACTCCTAGCCTTTTAGGGGTACAAACAATAGTAATTGGGGCCTAGTGTGGTTGTGTACGTGTGATATACATACACTTTTTTGGGATCATATTTTCTATTCCGCTATTTAATCAAAAACCTTTGGGGATCAGTTAAATTGGGGGATAGTCTGTGTTGGTACGTGTGAGAGAGATCCACCTTTCCAAGTTGTTGGGGTTCATCTCATACTTCTGAAGATTTGAGGGTGCTGCCTGTTCCATACCCCCCCTACTCCTCATCTAGCCTTTTAGGGGTACAAACAATAGTAATTGGGGCCTAGTGTGGTTGTGTACGTGCGAGATACATACACTTTTTTTGATCATATTTCCTATTCCGCTATTCAATAAAAACCTTTGAGGATCAATTGAATTGCGGGATAGTCTGTGTCGGTACGTGTGAGAGAGATCCACCTTTCCAAGTTGTTGGGGTTCATCTCATACTTCTGAAGGTTTGAGGGTGCTGCCTGTTCCATACCCCCCCTACTCCTCATCTAGCCTTTTAGGGGTACAAACAATAGTAATTGGGGCCTAGTGTGGTTGTGTACGTGCGAGATACATACACTTTTTTTGATCATATTTCCTATTCCGCTATTCAATAAAAACCTTTGAGGATCAATTGAATTGCGGGATAGTCTGTGTCGGTACGTGTGAGAGAGATCCACCTTTCCAAGTTGTTGGGGTTCATCTCATACTTCTGAAGGTTTGAGGGTGCTGCCTGTTCCATACCCCCCCTACTCCTCATCTAGCCTTTTAGGGGTACAAACAATAGTAATTGGGGCCTAGTGTGGTTGTGTACGTGCGAGATACATACACTTTTTTTGATCATATTTCCTATTCCGCTATTCAATAAAAACCTTTGAGGATCAATTGAATTGCGGGATAGTCTGTGTCGGTACGTGTGAGAGAGATCCACCTTTCCAAGTTGTTGGGGTTCATCTCATACTTCTGAAGGTTTGAGGGTGCTGCCTGTTCCATACCCCCCCTACTCCTCATCTAGCCTTTTAGGGGTACAAACAATAGTAATTGGGGCCTAGTGTGGTTGTGTACGTGCGAGATACATACACTTTTTTTGATCATATTTCCTATTCCGCTATTCAATAAAAACCTTTGAGGATCAATTGAATTGCGGGATAGTCTGTGTCGGTACGTGTGAGAGAGATCCACCTTTCCAAGTTGTTGGGGTTCATCTCATACTTCTGAAGGTTTGAGGGTGCTGCCTGTTCCATACCCCCCCTACTCCTCATCTAGCCTTTTAGGGGTACAAACAATAGTAATTGGGGCCTAGTGTGGTTGTGTACGTGCGAGATACATACACTTTTTTTGATAATATTTCCTATTCCGCTATTCAATAAAAACCTTTGAGGATCAATTGAATTGCGGGATAGTCTGTGTCGGTACGTGTGAGAGAGATCCACCTTTCCAAGTTGTTGGGGTTCATCTCATACTTCTGAAGGTTTGAGGGTGCTGCCTGTTCCATACCCCCCCTACTCCTCATCTAGCCTTTTAGGGGTACAAACAATAGTAATTGGGGCCTAGTGTGGTTGTGTACGTGCGAGATACATACACTTTTTTTGATCATATTTCCTATTCCGCTATTCAATAAAAACCTTTGAGGATCAATTGAATTGCGGGATAGTCTGTGTCGGTACGTGTGAGAGAGATCCACCTTTCCAAGTTGTTGGGGTTCATCTCATACTTCTGAAGGTTTGAGGGTGCTGCCTGTTCCATACTCCCCCTACTCCTCATCTAGCCTTTTAGGGGTACAAACAATAGTAATTGGGGCCTAGTGTGGTTGTGTACGTGTGATATACATACACTTTTTTTGGATCATATTTTCTATTCCGCTATTTAATTTAACTGGGCCTCCATGCGAGACCTGTGTGCCTTGTTGCGCTGTTTTGAGTACTCCACCAACATGGCCAGTGGCAATGACGCCGTTCTCAGCTTAACTATCCCACTTCTATGCCTCCTTGAAAAAACAATTCGGGCGATGATGGAAGAGGATGTGGCACAGGATGAGGAGGAGGAGGAGGATGAAGAGGTAACATTTCCAAGGCTTTCAGGGCAGTCATTCGCAAGGGGCTCCGAGGGTGGGTTCCTGCACACGCAAACGCCAGGGACGCAATTGTCCAGCAGGGGCACAGTTCTGGAGGATGAGGAGGATGAGGAGGAGGAGGAGCTGGAGGAGGAGATGGAACCATGTTCACAGCAGGGTGGCACCCAGGCCAGCTCATGGCCATCACTGGTGCGTGGCTGGGGGGATACAGAGGACACGGACCATACACCTCCCACAGAGGACAGCCTTTCGTTGCCTCTGGGCAGCCTGGCACACATGAGCGATTACATGCTGCAGTGTCTCCACAACGACCGCCGAGTTGCCCACATTCTAACTTGTGCTGATTACTGGGTGGCCACGCTGCTGGATCCCCGTTACAAGGACAACGTACCGTCCTTAATTCACTCACTGGAGCGCGATCGCAAGATGCGCGAGTACAAGCGCACGCTGGTAGACGCCATGCTGCTGGCATTCCCATCTGACAGCGGGGCCACAGTGGAAGCACAAGGCAGAGGAGGAGGAGGAGGAGGTCGCCAACGCAACCAGGGCACCGCCAGCACCTCAGAAGGCAGGGTTAGCATGGCCGAAATGTGGAAAAGCTTTGTCAGCACGCCACAACAAACAGCAGCACCAGCAGCTCAGATGGAACGTCTTAGCAGGAGGCAGCATTTTACCAACATGGTGGAGCAGTATGTGTGCACACGCCTACATGTAGTGAATGACGGGTCTGCCCCCTTCAACTTCTGGGTCTCCAAATTGGGCACATGGCCTGAGCTTGCCCTTTACGCCTTGGAGGTGCTGGCGTGCCCTGCAGCCAGTGTATTATCTGAACGGGTATTTAGCACGGCTGGGGGCGTTATAACAGACAAGCGCAGCCGCCTGTCCAGAGACAATGTGGACAAGCTCACGTTCATTAAAATGAACCAGGCATGGATCCCACGGGACTTTTCCGTACCTTATGCAGAATAGCAATGGATACCGACCTTACCCACCCATTGTTCCATTTTTGCTCTTTCTCACTCTTTTGGGGTGTACCCTCATTTAAAATTTGTGAAAAGAAGCAGTGTTGGCTACCTCGTCCTCCTCCTCAGGGCCAGATTAATGTAGGGGCTATTGGAGCTGCAGCTCCAGGCCCCTACCTTTTATATAGGCCCCGGGTTGGCCATATTCACTGTTACCGCTCTTCTGTCACTTGTAAACACAGAAGTCTGGCTTCTATGCTCGCTTCCCCAGGCAGCACCCTCAGAACCTCCCCACACAGCGTGAAGGCCGGACAAGGAGGGACAGTTGGCGATGCATGGATGTGTTTATGGGCTTCAGAGACAGCATCCCATGTTGAATTAGGCATGCATGGCTGCACCCTTCCTCCTCTGGGTGCATGGCAAGGCACGGCCCTAAGGCCCTTCAAAATCCTCAGCACCAAGCCCATGATGCTGTTAATCCGGCCCTGGTCCTCCTCCACCGCCGCTTCCACCTACACCGCCCATAGGTGTGCGCAGCCTATTGCATTAAGGTGTGCACCCCAAAGTTGAAATACACATGCATGTGTTTGCCAGCAGGGAGAGTAATGTATCGGGGCCATGTACCTGTAGGCAAGGAGAAATAGAGCAGAGCAGGTCCCAGGGAGATCTTTCCCATCTCCTCACTGGCAATGCTATGTGCCCTAGGTGATTAGGGTGTGCCCAGGCACACCCAGCACACCCTGTGCGCACGCCTATGTCACCGCCACATCCACCACCACCTTAACCTCCCTCCTACTCCATATGGGCCTCGTCCTTCAGAGATGAAGAAGAACATTGTTTTATTTTTCTGTTTTTTTTTGTTGTTTTAAGTTATTTCCCTATCCACATTTGTTTGCAGAGCACTTGCCATGCTCTTAATTACGTTTTGCTGCCATTTGCAGCACTCTAGCCCTTTCCTTTGGTGTTTTAGAGCCATTTTAGTGCCTTAAAGTTCGGGTCCCCATTGACTTCAATGGGGTTCGGTGTCCGGGAAAAGTTCGGTAAAAGTCCGGGACACGGACCCGGACTTTTTTTTAAAGTTCGGCCGAACCCGTCGAACACGGACATCTAGGTGTTCGCTCAACCCTAGTTACAAGGTCTCAGGTGTGAATGGGAAGCAGGTGTGATAAATTTGGGGTTATCACTCTCACTTTCTCATACTGGTCACTGGAAGTTCAACATAGCACCTCACGGCAAAGAACTCTCTGAGGATCTGAAAAAAAAGAATTGTTGCTCTACATAAAGATGGTTATAGGAAGATTGCCAAGACCCTGAAACTGAGCTGCAGCACAGTGGCCAAGGCCATACAGCGGTTTAACAGGTGAGGTTCCACTCAGAACAGGCCTCTCCATGGTCGACCAAAGAAGTTAAGTGCACATGCTCAACTTCATATCCAGAGGTTGTCTTTGGTAAATAGACGTATGAGTGCTGCCAGCATTGCTGCAGAGGTTGATGGGGTGGAGGGTCAGCCTGTCAGCGCTCAGACCATACGCCACACACTGCATTAAATTGGTCTGCATGGCTGTTGCTCCAGAAGAAAGTCCTCTTCTAAAGATGATGCACAAGAAAGCCCCCAAACAGTTTGCTAAAGACAAACAGACATGGATTACTGGAACCATGTCCTGTGGTCTGATGAGACCAAGATAAACTTACTTGGTTTAGATGGTGCCAAGCGTGTGTGGCGGCAACCAGATGAGGAGTACAAAGTGTATAAAGACAAGTGTGGCTTGCCTACAGTCAAGCATGGTGGGGGGAGTGTCATGGTCCGGGGCTGCATGAGTGCTGCCAACACTGGGGGGCTACAGTTCATTGAGGGAACCATGAATGCCAACATGTACTGTAACATAATGAAGCAGAGCATGATCCCCTCCCTTCAGAGACTGGGCAGCAGGGCAGTATTCCAACATAATAACGACTACAAACACACCTCCAAGATGACCACTATCTTGCTAAAGAAGCTGAGGGTAAAGGTTATAGACTGGCCAAGCATGTCTCCAGACCTAAACCCTATTGAGCATCTATGGGGCATTATCAAACTGAAGGTGGAGGAGCGCAAATCTCTAACATCCACCAGCTCTGTGATATCGTCATGGAGAAGTCGAAGAAGACTCCAGTGGCAACCTGTAAAGCTCTGGTGAACTCCATGACCAAGAGGGTTAAGGCAGTGCTGGAAAATAATGGTGGCCACACAAAATATTGACACTTTGGGCCCAATTTGCACATTTCACTTAGGAGTGTACTCACTTTTGTTGCCAGCGGTTTAGACAATAATGGCTGTGTGTTGAGTTATTTTGAGGGGACAGCAAATTTACACTGTTATACAAGCTGTACACTCACTACTTTACATTGTAGAAAAGTGCAATTTCTTTGGTGTTGTCACATGAAAAGATATGATAAAATATTTCCAAAAGTGTGAGGGGTGTACTCACTTTTTAAGATACTGTGTGTGTGTGCTGAAAATTAATATTAATCCGTAGACAATAAAGTGAGAAGTGTAAACAGTGATAAATTAATAGAATATTAAATATAATTCAATACATAAGTGGGATTCAAAAAAAGTTCAAATAAAGTGTCCCATGCTTGTTAGCATAAAATTCAAAATCTTCAAATCTGTTTCCCACGCCTATCTTCCTTGAAAATAAAACACCTAGTGATGCACACACCACCAGCTCCCCTCACGCTTTGACCTATATCATTTAGGTAAAATTGCACCTATCCATTTAAGGGAAAATATGTCTTGATGTAACATACAGCTGGGATCCCCTCAGGGTTGCATTGGACAATATATGTGTAGGGTCCCCCCTGGGTCTTCTAAAGGCAAGGTGAAACCTCCAGAGGCAGGGAGTGAGCTAGCATTTATCCCAGAGTCCATGGCTATAATGTGGAGTTTTGAACACAAATTGGGTGCCAGTCACTTTAGTTCTTTTCAAAGCTTTAATGGTGAACTTAGAAAGAAAATAGTAGGAGAGAGGGTTAGGGGTCTCAGATATCAGCAGCAAATCACTTGCATCCAGAAAAAGTATAGCTCCACAGTACCAGGACCTTTAAGCCAACCTGGTGGAACTGCAAACAAGTTTTCAGATGTAGAGCAAGATGCAGCTTCACAGTTTCAGAACCTTTAATCCGACCCAGCAACCCTTCAAGCACATTTTTAGATGAAGGTGTGTGCTCCAAATGAGTCACCAGGCCTTTCTGAGAGACCAGCCTTCATCCTGGCTCTCTCCAGCAAAGGACCTCCTCTGGGACAGCCTCAGGATGATCTCAGCATTAGTAGGCCCTAGACAGGCTTCTGGGCCTACACTCAGAGCTCACTTCAGCAGCACCCCCCAGGCCAAGGGCCTGAGGCAAGGGAGGGAGCACATGGCCCAGCCCAAATATATATCCTCTCCCAAAATGCACCAGTGGCAAAGAACTTCCTACTGGGCTGGCTGGAAGAAGTATAAATATTCATAACTCAGTCTAGTTGTACAATCTCATACTATGATCTGTGGTACCAGTGACACCTACTGGTGACAGTGAGAAATGCACAGCCTAATTGAGCTTACTTAAAGGCCAGCTCAGCCAAAAACTAAATTTGCATTGTAGCCCCAGTTTAGGACCAGGGGGCTACATATGCAATTCCAAAATTCAAGAGGTAGTGTTCAGAAATAAAGACATTTTAAACCATTATATGGTACATGCTTTCCGTACTAAACTACAGTTGTATTCAGAAACAAAGATAAAAATGCACTTACGTAATTATGTGCGCAAAGACTGGTGCACTGCAGATATAAAGCATTAACTGTTTTTTAGGCCAACACAGGAGGCGAAATAGATAAAGGCTACAGCTTGTGGATATACAACATTTAACATGTACATATCCTCATTATTTTCCCCTTTAAAATTAGTGTCTGCTCTGTGCAGCTAACCGTAACCCGCAGCATTACCTTCCGCTCTACTCCAAGATTGCATCTTACGTCAAAGGCTCTGCCCTGAGGTGGAGCCGTGCTAGGATAGTATTATTTATGAAACAGGGCCTTTGCAACTTTTTAAACACTTGTACATTTTTAAAAAGATGAAACAATAAAAATGCTGGTTCATCATTAGATGAACACCTGCAAAATCAGATTAGAGAATCAAATACAATATATTGCCAGAGAATTGGATTTTTCTAAGCTTTTTATCTATAACAACAGCAAATAAAACATATATATGTGTATATTTAAATCAGTGTTTTTCACTATTATAAATAATCCTCCAAAAGAAAACCAAAACACAGAAATATGTAGCAGTGTCTATGTTTTCATTTCAAAACTCGAAACAAAACCAGAAACACCCCTCTTCACACTCTCACCAAGCTACTTTCCCCTGGGTCAATGCTGTCCACATGCCACTTCACCCCTCCACCAATCATAGTAAATTCTCTCTCCAGTCACCCCACATCCTTCCTCTGCCACAAGTACATTCTCTTTTCCACTTTACTTTAACTCTCCATTCACTCCCTACTCACCTCCCAACTGCAGCACGACTTTCACTAGCCACCCAAATCCTGATCAGTGCATGCCTTCTTGGCCACCCAACATTACACCCCTACCTTCACTGCATTCTTCCCATCAACTTCCACCCTTATTCCAGGTCACATCACCTCCTTTCCAATAATATCATCCATCATTCACAGTGCATCCCACCCTGACTACCTCCCAACTGTTCTCTGCAACTTAACTTTCTACTCACAATATGTCCCTTGTAGTCACTTTCACTATTCTGCTTACACTGAATAAACCTGTCCACACTCACAGCTCCTTTCTCACCCTTCTACTGCCCTTGTCCCCCAATGCCTGCACATTGCACTCAGCACATTGCACTCAGCTCTAACAATTAGCTCTGCTCCACAAACGTGCCTATTCTGGAACCAGCACATTTTTATTAGCATACTGTATGAAAAAAAATCAGAAACACAGTCTTATGCTTATATTTAGAAACAATGTTTAGCACCTAACCAGTCTAACAGGTTCTAGATATTAGCAGCAATACAATTTGTTGACTTCAGATTTTTAATATATGGATCTAATCACTGGCTTTAAAAGCTACCCTTTCCTAATTACACCTTTTACTTTCTTATAAGTGCAACTTATGCTATAGAATTGAAGATGCTTATGCAATGTTCTTTGCCCTTTTGACACTCAATCATTTAAATGGTTTGTAAGATACTTAATTACAAAATGCCATGATCACTATTCATCTCATCATTTGATATTTAATGTCAAGTGAATTGCTTCCCTGGAGTGTAGTGTGTTTCACAGATCAATAATTTTAGTTGGAACATGAAGGAGATTTTTTTTTAAACCACTCAAACATATAGAGAAAACTAGCACCCAAATATAGCAGCCTAGCAGCATCATAACATTTGTTGGAACTGTGACTTTTAGGAAAAAAGATCAATGAAACAAAATAAAGAAATAATAGGTTCTCTTATATTAAATACTGAGTTTATATTTAACTAGTCCAAGTAGCAATGCATTGTATTGTAATGCTCTTGTTTATAACAAGAATACTTTTTATAATTAAATATCTATTACAAAATACCTACCATCACAAATCATTCAATGCTCCTAAGTTGTTGTTTATGGGTGCCACATACACCACAGTCAGGCCATTGTCAGTTGCAGCATTTGACTGGACAGGCTAGACAGCCAACCCAAGTTAATGGAATGTTTGGCAGGACTCTAAAGACTGTTTGTCCTTAGTATGAATCATGCCTGCACATCTAAGTGCTCTCTAAAATCTGGCCAGCTGTACAAATGTTACCTGTTTTAAAATTAAGGGATACAAACATAAAATATATATTATTTTTTTATCCATTTCCTGCCCTCTGGGATCTCTCTTATTCTGAGTGGAATATGATGTCCTCCTGATCACATGCCTCACCCCCCCTTAGCGGCCCCGGGAGTGCAGCGGCCCGATCTGACACAGCGATTGTTACTGAGTGGCTGTGATTGGCCCATGTACCATATGATCGCTGTGACCAAACATGATTACAGGTCAACAACTGTCATAAATGGAATCCATTCATGATAGCATTGTTTACTTTTGTGATATCTGTGATTGACCAGTAATTGCATGGTTTAGGGCCAATTGCAGTGGCCCTGTACCATGTGATAACTGTAGCTGATCAAAGAAATCACAATAGTAAACAATGAATCATGAATAAAAGCCATTCATGACAGTTAAAAAATGTACCGCCACACCAGTCATATTGGACCTGATCACTGCCTCACCAGTTAAATTGTCCCTGATCACCACCACGTCAGTTACAATTTCCCTGATCACTGTCACACCAGTTAGTGTCCCTGGTCACCTCCACAGCAGTCACAGTATCCCTGATCATCTTCACAGCAGTGCCTCCTCACCATCTGCTTTAAACTCTTGGACCCCACATGAGGAACCCCATTCACTTGAATGGGTCACGATCAAAGGACATACAGGGGGTATAACAAAAACACAAGAAATTCCCTCTAAGTGGGATTTTAGGGGCAAAAGTAACCTATGTAAGAATATTGAAGGGGTTTGTATTACAAAAATAATATCAAATGTATTACAGAAAATACAAATACAAAAAACACATTGTAGCATACATGAATTAAAATTAGCATGTATGGCCAGCGTTCATACAAACTGTTCACATAGAGACAGCGGAGGACCCAACGCATTTCAAAGTACAAAGTCTATTTCTTCATCAGTGGTCTATGAGCACAATATAAAGCTACATTTACAAAATGAGAGCATTGCCATTAGCTTCATATGTAAAAAATATATATGTACAGTCCAACATTTTAGAATATAATATATAGCTCAGGACTTATACAGACCTTGAGTTGAAAAATCAGTTGTTTAATAGAACCGCATCATTTAAAATCAAAAGGAGATGACTCTCATCACCACATAAAGCCGCATCCACCGCTGCCTCCACAGATATCCCACATTAAATCGCAGACAGGCGTCCACAAGGGGCAATTGGGGCACAGGCACCCACCACCCTAAAATACAATATGTTAATGCAGTAATATGTATTGACACCACCTTTCATAGAGTATAAATCTCTGCAGAGATATAATAGTAATCATCCATTGTTTCCATACCTGCAATATTGCAAGGATAGTATCACTTTGGTTGTTTACAATAGTAACAATTATGGAAGGATAGTTGTCTCTTTAGAGGATTACAGTGGCATGTACAAAAGGCCAACTGACTCAAATTGTGTAAGTCCCTCTAAGGGCACAGAAAATGTATAGAACATATAAGTATCAATATGCCCATGAGATGGAGCAGTGTAGTAATCATTGTGATGTGATTGCAAAGCGCAACCAGCTCAAGAAAACCCAGCAACAGAAAGGATTTAACAGCTATATAAAAGTTATCAAGAATTAAATATACCTGAAATAGGAGTCCAACAGAGTCAGTGGTCTATAGGTCAGTGCATGGTGGATGAACAACTATGAATGTGAGGCAATACCTATTTTTAGGAAGTTACCTGCAAGTAATTAGTGTGGATGAGACACAGCCGTGTGGCGCGTGCCAGCGCGGTCACTAGATATCCAGTTGATCAGGGGTGCCGCCCCCAACTGACGTCGGGCACGGAGCAGCCCATACGTCAGTACTGTGTGACATGCACACTGGAGTCCCGGCATGCGTCAGGAGCCCACCGACGCACGTGAAGGCACCATGGCAACCAGAGCTTCTGGCTGTCTGAGCCATACTGAAGGCCGAGGGCGAACAAAGAGTGTTCCCGCTGGGTGGAAATCGGAAATCCCAGAATTCCAATAACCCCATGGAGGACATCTAGTGGAGACAATCGGTAATGCGGCCCCAATTAGTATGGAAAAATTTAACAATGTTTACAAAAGCACTCAAAAACATAATTGAAACATACATAAGACATACGATTTTAGGTATGGCTATATATATGATTACACAAACATTTAGCCCTATTGCACAGATAAAGGACTTAGTTACTATATACATAACAGTGTACATTTTCATTATAGTGGGAATAAGAACAGCAAAAAGCAGAAATTGGAAAACAAAACAAACAAAAAAAATTTGGGGGGGAGAAAATTGCAACAGCCTAAATTAGTTAAATTTTCACCTATTCTGAACCCTCTGACATGAAACCCTCTGAGAAGGGCTTGAAACATATAGAATCATTCAAACTTGAGGAGGGGGGGGGGGGAGTTGCATTAAGTCTAAAAACCCATCTTTGTTCTTTTTGTAATAGGATTTTATTACAATCCCCTCCCCGAATTCCTGGATGAACCCGATCCATGATTGCATGCTCCGGATATGCCAACAGGCATGTTGCCAGAATTCCAGTCTTGTTTTCCCCACATAGAAGCAAGAACATTTGCATCTCAGTAGGTAAATGACACCTTTTGTCTTACAATTAGCAAAATGGTATGTTTTATACCCTTCACCATTGGGTAATGTCATTGGAACTGCTGTTTCCATGTATCAGTAATTACAGCCGCCACATTTAAAAGTACCAAACTGTTTACATGAATCCCCATAGGGACCCTCCTTATATTCACTCAAGACCAATTTGTCTTTGAGTGATTTGGCCCGCTAAAACGTAAATGCCGGATTTTCTGGTATTAATGGGTTAATAAGGGGGTCCATTGTAAGTACGTGCCAGTATCTCTGAACAATGCGCCTAATAGTTGCATGTTGGTTAGAAAAGTGGGTGATTATTTCATTTGTAATGTGTCTTTCTGTTCCTGCTTCCTATGAAGTTTGTATAATAAATCATGTCTGGTCTGATTGCATGCCCTTTTATAGGCCTTTTTGAGACATGTAGAAGAATAACCTTTTAGGAGAAGTCTCTCCTTGAGCTTGTCTGCTTCTCTTTTAAAATCTTCTTCATTGGAACAGTTGTGTCTCATTTAAGATATTGTCTGTATAGTATAGATCTGATAAGTGGCTGGGGGTGGAAGGTGGTTGAATGCAGAATTGAATTGCCTGCCGACGGCTTCCGAAAAAAGACTACTCGATAAGCGACCGTCAGGATTTTTGTATATTTGAACAAGGGGTATAATTCTTGCCATAGTTGCTAAGCAAAACATTGTAGTCACAGTATGTTTACACCCCCACTGCTGCCTCTGCAGCTAAAGGAGGTAGCAGTTGAGGGTGGCAAAGCCTTCCAGCGCCCAAACTTACTTGTGAATGATCCCTAATAGTGTAGCCAGTTACAGTTCTCCTATTACCACCACACCAGGCACAATGTTGCCAGACCAGTGTAGCTAGAATTAGTGTTCCTAATGGACCTATTTATTCCTGATTGACCTATTTATTGACCACATTTCTGCCTATTCCCTGGACTGATCCTTTGTCCATATGCAGACTATGTCTCTGCCTGTGCCCAAACTGACCTGGAAACTACAGGAACTGTTTTCTTCTTCCTTTCTGTAGCCTCCTGTATTTCCTGAACAATGAATATGACATTCTTGGTGCAGCCACGTACCAGTAGGCTAGACTTGCTTAGTTTATAGGAACTGGTACTGCTATAGGTGACACTGCACTAAGCTATATTTTCTTATTACTCATATAGAGATGACCATTACAATAAGTGGTTTTGATACAGTTGATTTGTGTGACACAAAAGATAGGATATCTGGTACATAATCAGTCCATGCACTGAAAAAGTCTCACACATGTGGTATAACCATACTCAGGAGTACCAGAATGTGTTTTAGGTTGTAGTTCTAAATATACCCATGCTGTATGTGAGAAATATCTTATTAAATTGACACGCTTGTGTAAAAAAAATGGGATTTTTGTACTTACCGTAAAATCCATTTCTCTGAGTTCATTGACAGACACAGCGCTCCATAAATCATAACTACTGGGTTATATTGCCTCCTCCAGGAGTAGGACTAGGCAGAACAAAAAACACCTGGCTACGCCTATAGGTCATCCTCAGCTTGGTATATAACCCCCCTCTCTGCTCTAGGAATTGCGGAAGAAGCCTGAGCCGAGGATGATACTGGCCTTATCCTGGCCATTGGATGCCTGCAGCGTCTGCCAAAGGAACCCGTGATCTCGCCATGAAACTCAGTATCCTCCTGTGGAGCCGAACCTGCTACAGAAGCTGCATGTAGGACTGTGCAAACAGAACTGTCTTGAAGGTGGGTACCACCAGACTCAGAGCCTGTATGCAAAATGGGAGAGAGAATTATCTGGATAGGAGGAGGGAGCCTGCAGGCAGGTCCGACCGTCCCTGGAGGTTACCTGCGTTCCACCCCAAAAAAATGCCAAAAGGGGAGAGGGGGACTGTACTTACCCTTCCATGGTGCGGGTAATTCTCCAGACAGAATTCTTGCCACCGAAGTAGGGGAGCTGTCGGCCAAGGGACCACTGCGACTCAGACCACCCTGGTTGTATGCGACCCTGCGGGACATTTAACTCGAGGGCCAGTCTCTGTCCGTGAGGCTATGACGCGGCCAACCTAGCGCGTAGCTGAGGTCACGAGCTCGCTGGCTGGGCTGGATTTAGATTATACAGCCTGTTGCCCAGCAGTTGATTGTAGATCTCCCGAGATAAAAAAAACAAGAAAGATGTAAGGAAGGAGAAAAAAATTGCTAGGACCAGATATCCCAGCTGGGAGCCTAGGTTCTTACTACTGACTAGACTGATTACAAATGATTACCTAGAACAGAGAGGGGGGTTATAGACCAAGCTGAGGATGGCCCATGGGCGTAACCAGGTGTTTTTATTCTGCCTAGTCCTACTCCTGGAGGAAGCAATATAACTTAGTAGTTATGATTGATGGGGCACTATGTCCGTTGATGAATGAAAGAGAAAAATAATTTTCATTTGCATTATGGGTTTTCCAAAAACTAATCCCAAAAAATTGAGTCTTCAAAAGACTTCCCATACCTCTTAGAAAATATCTTGGGGGGGGGGTGTTTACCCTCCAAAAAGTGTCCAGTCCTTGGGAAATGAGATGCATACTTTAAGACCCTTACATTCCTGAAAGTGCTCCTTGAATGTTGGGTCTCTCTGTATGGCTAGACTGTGAAATGTTCTCCCACATGTGGTATCCTTATACTCAGGAGGAGTGGAAGTATGCCTATGATGTGTGTTTGAAATATCTTATTAATTGACAACTTAGTGTAAAATAATACATTTTCATTTTCATTCCCTAATTTTCCAGAAAGGACTCATTATGCCTCTTAGAAAATACATTGGGGTGTTTTCTTTCCAAAATTGGGCAATTGTGTGGGTGTTTCCGCTGTCCTAGTGCTCCAGGGCCTCCAAAATTGTGATAGGTAATTTATGCTCCTTGAAAGCCCAAATGTGCTCCTTGGATTTTGGACTCCTCTCTGCATCTAGGCTGTGAAAAGGTCTCACACATGTGGTATTCCCATACTCATGGCAAAGCGAAACATGTTCTGGGGTGTATTTATATGTATGTGTGAGAAAACTTGAAATTACAACTTTGTGAACATTTTTTTTTTCAATAAAGGTAAAAAAAATCACAAAAAACATGAAAAAAAAAAAATCATCATGCATCTTAATAAGTACCTTGGACTGTCTACTTTCTAAAATGAGTCATTTGGGGTGTATTTGTACAGCCTGAGCCTCAGGAAATTAGATAGGCAGTCAGTACATATACAACATATATTGCAAATGCATGCACCTATAACCTCTGTTTAAAACCTGAGCAGCTGATTCGTTTTTATATTTTTTTTTTTTTTTTTTGGGGGGGGGGATTATTTATGCTTTGCTTAATGGAAAAAAGGTTTGCTTGATTTTTTATTGTCATAACACAAGTTGTGCGGATAACCTCCTGCAGAACCTGTGAAAAGCAAATACTGGGAAAGGCTATAAGTAGTTGGTAGTAGAGAGGGTTCAGAGTTAAGAGACTGTCAAACTCTGTAAAAGCAGTTAAGATTTGAGTCCACTTCAACTTGGTTGCCTTCTAAGGAAATGCACAGTCCTTTCCATTAAGCCATGTGCAAGGAAACATAGGCGAAGTAATGCTGACACACTGGATTGGCACATTGCCTGGACAGTGACTCTGGAAATTAGAACCTATTTGTTTCACCATTGACAAATACATGTAAAAATGCCTCTTAAGGAAAAACTATTTTTTAAGGCATCCCTCCCCCAACACATTGCACTTTTATAACGTATTTATACCATAGCAGCTAGAAAGTCAACCTTAAAAAAAAATCTATTTTGATATGAAAAAAAAATACATTTCAGGGCTCTGCTTAAAGGTAGATATATTTAAAATTTTCCCAACTGCCCCACCATATTTCCACCAATTTATAGGATAATAAAATAGCTTTTGAAAGATAAGAACAAAACTGGTGAAAACTGCCAAATTTACAGAATACAGAAGAAGAGGTAGGGGCCTTTGATTCAAATAATACTTGTAATATGGTGCAAAGATGAGACCTTTGAATAATGTTAAAAATGGTGGACTCTAAATCTGCAAAAATAGTATTTGACACATACAGCTTTTATACAATACAGAATAGAATATTGGAAAAAGAAAACAGAGGAAAAGGAGAAGCAAACGAATATTTTGAAACTGGTTATATTTTAATTGTAATAGTATATGAAGCCTGTGTTTTTGTTTTGTATTCCTAAGCAGACAACTTGATATTAAATGTACTTATTTTCCTCCTACAAACAGTAAAATCAACATCTTGAAAAACATGTTAACATTCTGTTCTACATCTGAACAATCTCCATCCCCTGACTGACTGGAAGTGTTTAAATCGGCTCAGTGTATTATTTTGTGGCATCTTTATTTATTTACTTTTCCTTCAATAAAATGGTTCATTGACCATTCACATCTTCAGGAGAAAAGTTTCATTATGCTTTGTGTCAATTGTGTCAATCAGCATTACACCTACTGTGCACCAAGATGAATTTAGAAGGCAGAAATCAACTAAGCACAAATGAATGAACAGACAAGATTTACTACAACAGCAGCCATCAAGGATCAGTCTCCTGGGATTCTGTAAACTAAAATATTTCTTTGGTAATTGATACTAATAAAGTTGGATAGTCAAAATGTAATTATTGTTTTTTCTTTACAGTAAATAGAATATATTGAAAGTAAACATTACTATTTACATAAATGTGCTGAAACAGACAGCACTGAAATGGAGCAAAATTGAAAAAAAAAATATTTAAAGTTGGGCACACTTTTTACAATCTGTGTGTACAATTTTTGTAAAATATCCTTCTAAAATATGTTTTCCAAAACAATTATTACTAAACAATCCTTTAAATAAGGTAGTTCCTTGCAAAGACAAAGACACAAGGGCATCCAATTCAACCAACAGAAGTTCAGACTGTAAATTCAAACTGTGGCCATCTAAAGCCCAACTCTAGGCTTAAGCTGGCCATAGATCGAGATTCAGCAGCCTCAGCAGCGACTGGCCTAATTTCAATCCATCTATAGCTGTTCTTGCTTGACAGAAATCAATCTAGTTATGAACTTCTATCAAACAAGAACGTTGGAAAATGTTTCTCAATTAGTGGGCTGCAGATGATCGCCCACAGCTCTGATCAGTGTATTCTGATAATAGAGGAGTCCCCAATGGTCAGAATACAACAGGCGGTTGGATTTCTCCATCCACCTTGCTTGTGTGGATGGGGAAAAGCATTTGTTTTTTTTTTTTAACAGCCCACTAGCTGATCAAAAAAACAAGAAACAAATAAGCTATGGCCAGCCTTGGGATCATCTCCCTCAGCAATGCCAACTTTTTTAAAACAAATTCTACATACATGCCTTTTTTTCTGAGTGTCTTTGGTCAAGCCACAAGTCCTCTCCACCCTCTTCTTCCTTCAGAAAAGAGTGTGTTTGAAATGCTGTTTATAGTTTTTATGAGGCCTCATACCTTGCAGAATTGTCCTGTGAGTTCCGAGTGCAGGTGGAGCCTAACTCCCTGAATAATGGTTGAATAATGCTGGGCAGGAAAGGAATGGCAGTGGATTGATAAATAGGGATGATCAAACTTTTCAAAAGTTCGGTTCGGCCAGAACATCCGAACTTCCCGAAAGTTCTGCCCGGATTTCAGAACTCCATTGAAATCAATGGGACCCGAACTTCGGTAATCAAAAAACACCATTTTGAAGCCCTAAAACCCAATAAATGCCCCTAAAAAGTACCTAGCGTTTTTTTGGGCATTTTTTGGGGTCTTTTCAGGCAGGCAAAACATCTGAACTTGTGTATACGGGTATATATACCACTATACACAAGTTCAGATGTTTTGCCTGCCTCCAAAAGAACCCAAAAAAATGCCTGCTACTAAACCGGCAAGGTGTGAAAAGCGGGAAGCCACTAACCTGTTCTATAACTGACCTAATACAAACAATCTTTTTTTTATGGTTCTGGACATGCTACAGAGCTGAAACTTCACAGGTACACCTTTTAGACCCCCCCAGACACAAAATCACGAACTGCTTCCACTCTCTTCCATGTCCCTGTATAACAATGCTAGGAATTTGGCGGGGGCTATCTTATATACTGGGGGGCGTATTCACTAATGATTGGTCTATGGACCCCCTAGTCACTCCAATCACATTCCTAGCATTCTCCTGCCCCCTCAATTGGCTTTTGCTAATGGTTCTGGTCCAATCATGGGCTTTTAAAGCCCATTTCCTGTCCCATTGCATTTTGGTCGGTTCTGGTTGCCGAATTTCGAACTTTTTTGGCAAAAAGTTCTAAATTTGGCCGAACCTCAAACAGCCAATGTTCGGGCCGAACCGATGGTCGACCCGAACCGTTCGATCATCCCTATTGATAAATTGGTGAGTCTGCCAGATTTGTAAAGACTCGTCCATTTAATAATACTTAATTGTAAATATCCCCAGATCCCAAGAATTGTGTTAATTGATAATAGAATATGACTTGGTTGATGATTTACATACAACATATTAAAATCTCTTTGTGAATTTACCATATATTCATTAGACCTAAATAAAATAATGCTCTTTCTTCAGCTTGGCTGCTATACTTAGAGCTTTATGCTTTTTCCAATACACCAAATATGCCATATAAAACTCAATTTTTATCCTTTGGACAATAATTAGTAATCTCTTAGGGCTATTCTAATGCTTTACAGAAAGATCTTACCAAATACGTAGGGTAATGTCCAATCCTTCTAAATCAGTGGTTGACAAAGTGCCCCCTGCCTGACAAGCAGTTGTATCTGCAGTCCTTCATCACTAGTGGGCAGGGATATACAGTGTTCTCTCCTATATATCAATGAGTTGCATAAAGTGAGCATTTCTGGGGTGCCAGGAAGTATACAGTATATGATTCAATACTCCTGTGTCAGTGGTATATAACTAAAAGCAAGTCAGTGGTGCTAACTGCTATAGTGTTATCACTGTTTATTTAACACCCCAGTGATTTAGTAATGTATCAAAAGTGTGTTAAACACAAATTTAATAATGTTCGATGGCATGAGAGCCAATTTAAAGTATTGATCTCATTATAAAGTACATGCTGTTAGCTTCTGTAACAAAATGACTGGATAGTTAATATATAACAGTTTCTGGAATGTCTTGTGTCTTTTAGACCCAAGGGAGCACAAAATACAGCCATATGGGCACTTGGAACAACCTGTTGCCAAGGATAACCTTTTATGAGTATCACTTGAGTAATTACTGTCTAGGTCCATTAAACTAGAGTGATCTTTCTTTGCTGAGTAAGGGGAATTCTTAGAAAATAACTTGCCATAAAAGAAGAGTAGAAAAAAGATCTATGGAATTGCAGTGCTATAGAAAAATTGTAATATTCTGTGTTGTAGCAAAATAATTTATACACTGAAATACACTATTTGCTTGAGATTTAAGGTACCATTTGCATAACTTTTGATTGACCCGAAGTGAGAAGAACACTGTTAAAATGACACTTGTAATTAGGATTTCCCTGTAACAGCCAGAGACTGACAGCTCCTCAAACTATTATTTGAGAATTGCTCACCATCATCACAGAGTCACATTAGCATTTCAACATTTAGCAATCCAATTTGCTCACAGCTGTCTTTTCTTCCAGTATTTTTGTGGTCTGTGTTTTGCTAAATTAAATTCTAGGCTAGTGGCGTATGTAACTAAGATAGCAGACGTAGCATACATGGAAGCAGTTCTAGGTACCACTACACAAGAACAGCTCAATTCTTACATTGTGTAAATCAGAAGCATGCAACACAATGGGAGGGCGATTACAATATGCCTAATTAATTAAACTTCCTGAGAGAATGGTCTTAGACTGCTGAAGTAGCCTCTTAGTAACCAATTAGATGTATATGTGCGCTGAAAAATGGTAGTTGAAAGTTTAATCTAGTTGCTATGATGCCATAAAGACTGACTGCGACAGATCTTCCTTCACAGGTATATATATATATATATATATATATATATATATATATAGAGAGAGAGAGAGAGAGAGAGAGAGAGATAAATATAGATATATAGATATATATCTATATATATCTATCTATATATACATACACACTGATGCCATAAAGACTAACTGAGACAGATCTTCCTTCACAGGTATCTATATATCTATATATATAAATAAATATATATATATATATCTATTAATCAGTATCAACAGTATGTGGTTTTCCTGAAACCTTAAAATTATAAGCATTAAAAAAATACAGAGTCTGATTTACTTAAGGAGTTGAGAGTCTTCATTCAATATATTGAGGCTAATTTACTAAACAAGTTGAGAATGTTCATAAATTATGTGAATATTCACTTTAAATATCCAATCATGTTTCAAATTCCTGTTCACTTTGAATACCCGATCACCTGCAGATAAAATAAGTAAACAGGAATTCGCTTTTCACACAATTGGAAAATTTAAGCGATTATTGCACTTACAAAAAGCCATCACCATGACTGCTTGTGGTCTTTGGTGAACTTCAGATTGGAACATTACTTCCACCAGAGCCTTCCATTTGGCTTTGCCTTTTGCAAGGTTAATGTTCGGCTTTACATCATGACTTTTTCTCTCCTTCCACACTGTGCTCTCTTCAACAAACTTGCATGGTGCCTTTCCTGCAATGTTTCTTGCAATATTGCCAAAAATATGGCATTTTCCCTTAAATATCCCTTCCAACAGATATGGGTTTGCTTTATTTACTGTATGCAGCACCTCTTAGAAGCTTCATTGCCCATTTCTGCTATTTCAATAGGTAAGGGTTGATATTTTCTTCAGATTATTCAAGCAAAACTATATTTTCTGCATAGCTTATTTTCTGTATGATCTTGGATTCACACACCGGAATGCACTGCCTTTACAAATGCCTTGAAAAACTTCATCTGTATAGGTATTGAACAACAGTGGAAACAGATCATGTCCTTGACACATGCTCTCTATCTTCTCTTATTGCATGCTCAGGTTAGGTATCCATCCTTTGTTCTTTGTTATAGATAGTGGCTATGAGACTAACTATCTTTTTCACATACAGCCCTTTTCAAGAGTGTTTCCATGAGGTTGCCCCAAAAAAATGCCCAAAAAAACGCCTGCTGCAAAAACACACCTGGGCGTTTTTGTAGCTGGCGTTTTTTTGGGCATTTTTTTGGGGTCTTTGGAGGCAGGCAAAACATCTGAACTTCTGTATAGGGGTATATATACACACACACTTATATGTATTTATACACATACACACATATAGGTGTGATAGGAGCGGAGACATATGCCTGTTAATTATTTCATTAGCGCAAGCATAGTGTTCTGCTACTTTCACACCTATATATGTGTATGTGTATATATACATACATGTGTGTGTGTATATATACCCATACACAGAAGTTTTGATGTTATCCCTGCCTCCAAAGACGCCCAAAAAATGCCCAAAAAAACGCCAGCTACAAAAAACGCCCAGGTGTGTTTTTGCAGCAGGAGTTTTTTTTTGGGCATTTTTTGCGGTCTTTGGAGGCAGGCAAAACATCTGAACTTCTGTATAGGGGTATATATACACACACACACTTATATGTATTTATACACATACACACATATAGGTGTGATAGGAGCGGAGACATATGCCTGTTAATTATTTCATTAGCGCAAGCATAGTGTTCTGCTACTTTCACACCTATATATGGGTATATATACATACATCTGTGTGTGTATATATACCCATACACAGAAGTTCTGATGTTATGCCTGCCTCCAAAGACGCCCAAAAAATGCCCAAAAAAACGCCAGCTACAAAAACGCCCAGGTGTGTTTTTGCAGCAGGCGTTTTTTTTGGGCATTTTTTTGGGGTCTTTGGAGGCAAGCAAAACATCTGAACTTCTGTATAGGGGTATATATACACACACGCTTGTATGTATTTATACACATACACACATAGGTGTTATAGCAGAGAAGCCATATGGGTGTTAATTATTTCAATAGCGCAAGCATAGTGTTCTGCTACTTTCACACCTATATATGTGTATGTGTATATATACATACATGTGTGTGTGTATATATACCCCTACACAGAAGTTCTGATGTTATGCCTGCCTCCAAAGACCCCCAAAAAATGCCCAAAAAAACGCTTGCTACAAAACCGGCAAGGTGTGAAAATAGCGGAGCCATATCCCTGTTCTATATTAATTCTAAGACAAACAATCTTTTTTTTTTCTGGTTCTGGACATGCTACAGAGCTGAAACTTCACAGGTACACTTTTTAGACCCCCCAGACACTAAATCCAAAGAAATCTCATTTTTTTTTCAATAATTTTTTCAATAATTGGCTCTCTATCAAAAATTACAATTTTTAAGAACTTTTTTTGTGTGATTAATTGTCCCAGGGGCATGACCCAGAACCCTAGGCACTTTTTAGGGGAATTTATTGGGTTTTAGGGCTTAAAAATGGTGTTTGATTCCAGAAGTTTGGGTCCCATTGATTTCAATGGGGTTCTGAAATCCGAACCGAACTTTCAGGAAATTCGGGTGTTCTGGTCGAACCGAACTTTTCAAAAATTCGATCATCCTTAATCTCTATCACATTCAATATCTAGCCATCTAATATATGCTGTTGTGCCAATATTAAGGTAATTGTGTTCCATCCTTTCTTTGACAGTCCTTGAAACTATATTCCATGGAACTGTCTCCTTTATTTACTTTGTTTCTGATATTTTATTTTTATTAGGGTACTCAGTGCATCTCTGCCCCAGTCCCTTGTGATCTCTGCCCTGGGCTTCAGCGCTTGGTGGTTCTTTTCCCAAGTGCCTTAGAGACACAGCCATAACTTACTTTTCAAATCCTATTTTCACTCTTATGTAAGTTTCATTCATGGACTACAGTATTTAATGGATAAATATGTCTTTAGGGTAGATATACGTGCCCTCCAATATGGTGGTGTTTTGTGCTGTACTGTCTATGTATTACCCATCTGCTTTGTATTACATATCTAGATATGGCTCAAAAAAACCTTGGACTAATGCACCCCCAGAAGAAGACCTTCGGGTGAAATGTGTAGGGGTTTGGAGTCCATATGTACCATTATATTTGAATGATTTTGTTCAATGTTCTTTTTGTATATTTTTTTAATGTATGTTGCAACAAGTATGTTTTATACTTTTGATACTGTGATGCTACCATAGCATATGTAGCTTTTTACTTTAATTTCAATTAAAGATCATTTTTTCTATACCTCTGCATCCACATTTCCCATTCTACTTCCCTGGTATCACAATTTCCCTTTCCCCGTTTTTCAATCCCGTCTGGGGTTGACCTTTTGTGTTCCATCGTGGTAAAGCTTGTGGTGATGCTCTAGATAGTGCCAACTTTTTGCTAAAAGCCATATTGCAATGGCAATATTGTCTTGGAGTTTGAACTGATCCAGTTGTAGAATACTTTTAATAAAACCTTCATTGTGCGTGGTATCCATTTTGTTTTTTCCTTAGGATTGCTATGAAATTATTCTGTAGCCATTCTTTGGGAATTTTCTCACATTTGTTATTGCCTCAATTTGAGCACAATGCTTCTTTTACTTTATTTCCAGCTGTTTTAACTAATTTCCCTGGTATCACGTCGGTTCCTGTGGCTGTGTTCCCAAGCTTTGTATTGCTTTAATTATCTCATAATTTGTTATCTCTACACCCTTATGTTGTAGGACATTCTTCTTGGGTCTTCAACTTCCATATACTGTAGTTATTCCGTGTATTCTTTCCATCTGCTGTGTATCTCATGTCTCTGTGGTTAATACCACTCTTCTTTATTTTTTCATTCTATTACCATTATCATATTGTTGGTGCTAGATTATTTACTTCCATGTAAATTTTCCTTTTGTAATTCCTTTTCGTAATTTGTGCTTCTCAAAAAATCTATCATTTATTTCTATTTCACTCCTCAACATATTCTTCTGATTGTTCTTGTAATTCCTAAGAAAGGGCTTCATGTCAATGCGGTGTTCGAACTCTAACTGTTTAAGGTTTTCTAAATGACCAAACTAAATGGCTAGATTTGACCTGTTTACCAGTCCGAACCTCTAGCTACTGCTGCAGCCAGAGATGCATCATTTAACGGCAGTATTACTAATAATAGATAATTACCTGGCCTGACCTGCGCACCAGCTTGTTTCACATAGTAAACAAGGCTGTGGGAATCCCGGGTGACGCCATTGGCCCAAAATGGTCATGACTATATCTGGTCAATTACATCTGCCAGCATCACTGCCTGACTTGTTGACGTTCAGCACTGGGAAGAGAACTGTCATTTGTGGTGACAATCAAGCAGAAGAAGATCATTGTCTGTGAGCATTTGTGTTTGTGTCGACACAGGGCATCATTATCATGCTTGCAGATCTATATTGCTGGACGATGTGATTGATGATGATGTATTTAAACTGCGTGCCATGTTTTGTATTAATAAAATGTTTTCTTTATAAAGAATAGGTATTTCTTTATTAAATATTGTTTTCTGTGTTTTACAAAAAAAGAAGAAAAAAAGAGAAAATGTCCAACAACTGCCAACCTTCACACATTATACATATCATATACATGTTAGCATAATACCTAATTGACAGTTTAACGATACCCGTTGAAAGTGATCAAAATGTGTTGTTACAGCATGTCAGTCAGACAAACTGAAATAAACATAAAGGTTTCCTTGTCAAAATCTGTTTACGGGTTTAGCCTGTAAGAGATCTCCTTTTCATTCTTACATGATACATTCTTACAGTATATAATTGTTCATACCCACATTTAACATGGCAAGATAGATGTCATTTTCATATAGATCCAGGTAAACACCTTCATATACTTTTATTAGGCTCTACTATAAGGAAGTATGGCTTCCTATTACTCCATTTAGTATAATAGTTTTAAGTTGTATGTGCAGACAGCCATTTTTGAGCAGGATGACTTTTCATTACCACATTTTGCACATGTGGTTCTAGTTTCACATCTGTTGGTAAAACCACATTTCCTTCCCTTGCAATTTGATGTTTTAATTTCTTACATTTATTTTAGTCAGGATAGGATTTACTGTATTCATTTTATAATTTAGCATAGGTTTCTGACAATCCCATTATGTCAATATCTAATCTGACCACCTTTTCACAAATCAGGTGTTGTTGTACTACCTCCATATTTGCTTCAGTGTTCTATATTGGCAGTTTAACCCTCTTTTTTTCCTTTTCTTTAAGGATTTCACTTGATGATAACCTGGGGAACAACACGATTGGTTTTATTTCTCTACCTCTCCTTCCACAAGGCACTACAACCAGTCTGCATTTTAGTACCTCTGACATTGTTGGTTTTGTTTTATGCATTTAGTAGTTCCATATTTAAAATGCATACCACAACTGTATTAGCCACTCAACAGAATGTCATCGGGGTCTTCCACAAGGCGGCTGCAGATTGTAGATTCTCAACTCTCTTAGTAAATCACTATTTTTCACATCCAAGCCCACTAGGGTTGTGGGATTGTGCAACACAATTTTCCTTGGAAACCTAGATTGCACAAATGAAAAATAGAAAACTAGATTTAAAAATGGAACCCCTATAGCCCAATAATAAAGATAAGGAATACTCACATATGTAGTCTAAAGCAAAGAAAATAGTACCGCTCAAATGCATCCCAAACCTGTATCAGTCGGGTCAGCATGTGAATAGACTGATGGAAGATAGACTGGATCGGCTTGTCAGGCTGTAGTAGACTTCAACAAAATGTTGGTCATCTGCACACCGACTTCCTGTTGCAGAAGTAGAGTAAAATAATTGCTTCAGCTCCTGCTCTCACCAAGGAATAATTACAGCCAAATGATCCAAAAATGACAACTTCTCAGGGATTTACCATAATCAACTTCACAAAACATATATTAAAATGCATTTTCCAAAATACATTAATATATTTAAAAACATAAAGAACCCATTTCATGTACGATTAAATAAATCAATAGTGCATTAACATCATATAAAGTAGAAAAGTCTATCTATGAAGTGCATGAATGTAAATAAAAATCTCCCACAGTCCTCTCTCTTTATTATTTATTTTTTAAAATATACTGAACAAAAATATAAACACAACACTTGTTTTTGCCCCCATTTTTCATGAGCTGAACTCAAAGATCTAAGAAAACCGGGATTCCTCCGTGAAGAGAACACCTCTCCAAAGAGCCAGACACCATTGAATGTGAGTATTTGCCCACTCAAGTCAGTTACAACGATGAACTGCAGTCAGGTACAGACCCAGATGAGGACAATGAGCATGCAGTTGAGCTGGGTGGCTGGTCTCAGACAATCTTGGAGGTGAAGATGCTGGATGTGGAGGTCCTGGGCTGGTGTGGTTGCACGTGCTCTGCGGTTGTGAAGCCGGTTGGATGTACTGCCAAATTCTCTGAAACGCCTTTGGAGATGGCTTATGGTAGGGAAATCAACATTCAATTCACGGGCAAAAGCTCTGGTGGAAATTCCTGCAGTCAGCATGCCAATTGCACGCTCCCTCAAAACTTGCGACATCTGTGGCATTGTGCTGTGTGATAAGACTGCACATTTTAGAGTGGTCTTTTATTGTGGCCAGCCTAAGGCACACCTGTGCAATAATCATGCTGTCTAATCAGCATCTTGATATGCCACACCTGTGAGGTGGATGGATTATCTCGGCAAAGGAGAAGTGCTCACTAACACAGATTTAGACAGATTTGTGAACAATATTTGAGAGAAATAGGCCTTTTGTGTACATAGAAAAAGTCTTAGATCTTTGAGTTCAGCTCATGAAAAATGGGGCAAAAACAAAAGTGTTGTGTTTATAATTTTGTTCAGTGTTTATTCATGTATTTTGGACAGCGCATTTTAATATATGTTTTCTGAAGTTGGTTATACATCCTTACCCAAATAGGTGGTGTGATATGGCAGTCCTTTATTTAATTTAATATACATATTTAGGAAATAGATGAATTATTTGATTAACACTAGTAAATCGCATCACTATAATTATATTTTCATCTAAATAGTGCACTAGTGCACAAATATTTTTGGTTTGTAATATTGACTATAATCAGACAGAGAAGTCAAACGTATTACTAAACCAAGATTATTAAAGTGTGAATTAAAGTGTAAGTAAGCCTCGATTCTATTTTTCCAGTATGTTGCCATCATGCCTCACTGTATACAGATTTCTACAGGCATTTTTTTTATGGTTGCAAAGTCTATTACTTCAAAATCGACAAGGCAGCAGAACCAAATTGGGTGGCACTGAGGGCATGTGCTAATCAGTTAGCAGAGGTTGTTACCAACATTTCTAATCCGTCATTGTGACAAGCTGCTGTCCCTACCTGTTTTAAATCCACTAATATTGTTCATGTAAACAAAAAATCAGCAGTGATATGTCTGAATGATTACTACCCATTTTCTTTAACTTCAGTGATTATGAAGTGCTTTGAGTGGCTTGTACTATCACACATCAAGGCCAGCATCCCCACTTATCTTTATAAACATCAGTTTGCTTACTGAGTGAACAGATCTACTGAGGATGCTATCGCTATTGCATTGCATACAGCCTTGACCCATCTTGAGCACTCAGACGCTTATGTTAGACTGTTATTTATTAATTTTAGTTCTGCCTTCAATACAATAATACCCCACAAACTGGTGTACAATTTTAAAAACCTGAACCTAGGCACCTTATGTTGTTCATAAATTATATATTTCTTAACTAACAGACAACAAACAGTGAGAAGAAGAAAATAGTTTGTCTACACTCTCATAGCCACAGAGCTATGTGCTCAATCCAGTCCTGTTTACCCTATTTACAGGTTATTGCATTCCTATTTCTGCCTCTAATACTATAGAGAAATTCAAATAATAGTGTAAATATAGTGAAAGTCAAATAATACAACTGTTAACAGACTTATACATGACAATAAGGAGACCATCAATAAAGTGAAAGCTCAACATCTGGTTGAGTGGTGCACAGACAACAACCTGATACTAAATACTACAAAATTGAAGGAGATAATAGTGGACTACAGGAGATCCAAGAAGAATTCCCTCTGCATATAAATGTAGTGTAGGTGGAGACTGCAAATAACATCATATTATACAGAGTTTCTATAACAGAGGAATTGTCATGGTCCCTCAACATCTCCCATGTGGCGAGGAAGGCAGATTTAAACAGGCCAGGCTGCCAGTATATTTTTATTTTTGCACCATAGAGAGCATTTTTCTTCACTGTACTATAATGTGGTATGCCAGTTGCACTGTAGAAGACAGAAGGAAATATTTGCCTATGTAGTAACAACAGCATAATGGATTATAGGTAGTGAAATACCAAACCTGGACACTGTGTATCCTGGCCTAGAAAAGAAAATGGCTAGCAGCATGAACAAAGATGCCACCCACCCTGGATATAGTGTCTTTATTAACTTCCATCAGGAAAAAGATACAGAAGAATCAAGATTAACACTAAGGTTACCCTACCAGATCATAGGTCAACCCCCATTGCCCTGATCTAGCTAAATATGTAATCTTAGTAAGAGTTACCTTTTCACCCCAACAGAGGATATTAATGAAGGCAAGGTCAATGATAAACCTGCCAAATTTCCCACACCTCCTTCTCAGGGAACCTCATGTCAGGAAGATACAAAATTACTTCAGTACATAGACCTTGAAACACTAATTGTGCTTATGCACACAATGCAAACCTGTTACCCCAATGCGTTATTCTGAGTTAAGATGCACTGTTAAGACAGCTAAACCTATTGGATGGGCTGTCGACACGTTCATGCCCAAAGAAAAGGACATGGCCCTGTTTTTAATGTAGCACATTACAATGCATAGCATTTGCATCATGGTGCATTAGCCATTAAAAATGTATAGCATCACAACACAATGCACCACAGAATGAGCATTGAGCATTATGATAACCACAAAGCACAGGTTGTTAAAGACTGGGTTAGATTGGAGTCCACATGTCTACAACCTTGTTTTAAGGTTACTATTTGCATTCCAGGAGGAACAGATGGCTATTGTTTGGGGGTGGGGTGGAATAATGATTTTAATTAAAAATTGAAGACACATGTGAATCAAAACAATTTACCAATCTTTTTTTTTTTTCTTACACTTTTACTTACTGCTTTTTTTCATGTAAGGTCCTGATCCCTCAATGCATCTGAGTTTTGTTGATTTGCTTAGTATCCTCTTCAATATTTTCTATTTTTAACTCACTATCTTTTCACCTGTTTTTATACAGCTTCAGCATGATCCTACTCCTGAACCTGGCCCTTGAATGCACAGGACATATTTATTTTAGGTAATTCTTGGAGCAGTCTGACATGTCTACTCACAATTTGACCTGTGTACACCATAAAATAAAAGATGATTTATCTTACTGGCACTGTGATGGGAAATACAATATTACTTTATTATTGCTTTATTGTCATTAAAAGCACTGGCAAAGTGTATGAATTTCGTGAATCATTCATTTGGAATGGCGTGAACAGCCTATTTGTATTTAATAAATTAACCCCAGAAAATCTGTATGCATGTAAAGATAACACCTATTCATCACTGGTTTTAAGGTTTTACTTTTGACACTGACCATGTACATGTGTGAAATTTCTACTCAATGAATGTGTATGCCAGACATACAGAAGGAGACTTGTTGTGGCTAGTCACAGATCCCCTCTTCAAATTTTTTTTTTTCTTGAATGCAGAGAGAATACATTCTCCCCCCTCCTTTCCCCCCTTCCTTTTTGATGGGTGGGAAGAGGTGGGAGAATGGAACGAATAAAAGGGGCCAACAGTACTTTATGGAAATTATTTATATTGCCGGAGTCGGGCGTTATGCCGGACCGCACCAAATCACTATCGCACATTATGTCCGCTAGCACATCAACTGCCCCTTTCCTCTGGTGGAGGGGAGGGCTGCGGATCCCACCCAATATACCTGGTGTGGTTAACCAGGGTTGGTCGGAGTTGACGCGACCCCCACATTCCCCAGGGGGAACACGGCATTTTGATGCGTGAGTTCGCTCAAAAACCTAATAGATACTATCCTATGCTAAAGATTTCAATACAATCATTAAGAAATATTAGGCATGTTTTTTTTTTTTTTTTTATGTGTTCTCTTTTTATTATTTATTTATTTCTTTTATATTGTTCTTTTTGCCTGAATTTATATTTCTTTTTTTTTTCTTTTTTTTTCTTTTCTTTTTTTCTTTCATCTTTCTTTTTTTTCTTCTTTTTTTCATATTTTATTTTTCAATTTGTTTGTCTAATTGTTTAAAAATTTGCTGGCATAGGTGGTGGGTACAGTGTTTTATATGTGACCTTTTGAATAAATGGCCACCCTAGTAATAACTTCTTATAATGTTAAGGGCTTAAACTTCGCAGCTAAACGGCATCAAGTATTGAGAGAACTAAAAAAAAACAGCAAGTTCTATTGTGTTCTTACAAGAAACCCATTTTACCCAAACAACTACAGTAAAACTTTTTTCACCCCAGTATCCCCAATGGTTTTACAGCTTGCCAGATATTAATAGAGCTAAAGGGGTGGCTATTGGGTTCAATAGACATGTATCATTTCGTCTTACCAAAATGTTAGCAGATGACTGTGGTCGCTTCTTGGTTCTGAAGGAACATGTGGATAACGTACAATGCATATTGATGAACGTCTATGGACCAAATTATAATCAACCTGTTTTTCTGTCACAAATTTTATTGAAAATTTCTGAGTTTGCAGAGGGTATATAGATGGGAGCAAGAAAAAATCACTGATACGAGGTAATCCAATCTCACGCACCCAGCGCTGTATAACAGAAAATCATAAAACACATAAACCTTAAAGGCTGAAGCTGCTGCTATAAAAAACAAATATAAGTAACCAGGTGTAACCGATCAAGCCTAAAGCAGGTTAATCTGTGACACTAGCAGCGCTACCACATATTACGTATACATAAAATAATATCTAAATGTCCATAAACAATCAAAGATGTAAAAAGCAATCGCTGGAGATTAGAAATCCACTGAGCCCAGTGCAAGAGTCCAAGTTCAGGTGCAGATAACAGAAATGGTGAGAAAGATGTGCAGCTAGCTGTATATTCTGTGTGCCTCCACCATCAAAGACGTGACACTCCATCAAAATGAACACTCACCAAATCGATGATTAATATAAGCCTGCATACATCAAAAAGAATTCTCAACCACTGGACAATTGGCACCCACAGCTTGGCTCTTAGAAGGATTTCGTTTCACAAACGCCAGTCAACTCCTTTAGAAAATTGCATGCCAGAGAGTGCTTCTCAGTAATTTGCTTCCATCGAACAGACCCTCTAATGAATACTTCTCAGTCTCAATCCTCAGTTCCCTTTTAAACGTATTTCAATGATAAAGAAAAAATTAAATGAATTACAGTTGATGGACACACTTCACCCCAAAAGTAGGGATTATTCCTACTATTCTAAGGTATATGATTCTTACTCCCGCTTGGATCACATATTTATTGATCATTTTAGCCTCCCACTTCTCTGTTCAGCCTCTATAGGCATTGCCTCCATTTCTGACCATGCCCGGTATCTGCTAAGTTGGTCCTACCCTCTCTCTCTCCACGTTCCAATAATTGTAAACTTAATGAATATCTTCTCGCAAATCCAAAAGATATCAATATACTATCTGAAAGGATGTGGGAATATTTTCTAGATAACAGTTCTGCAGAGATCCCACCATCTCTATTGTGGGAGGCCCAAAAAGCCACTATGAGGGGCAGACTGATGGAACTTGGGGCACGGATGAAGAGAGAATATGGACAGATACTTAAAGATACATTAAGACAAGTGTCAGAATTGGAAAAAGCGCATACAATATCCATGCATAGGTCACATCTGGAGGCTTTAACGGAGAAGAGGGAGGAACTTAAGAGGATTTTAGATTTGGAAGTAAAAATGAAGTCATATTTAATAACACAAAAAATGTATGAGTGGGGTAACAGACTGGAGAAACAATTGGCAAGATCATTAAAAGATAAAAAATCAGCAGCTTTTATTGCAAAAATTAAACTTCCCTCGGTAGGTCCATTCTCCACCCCATATAGCTAAGGCTTTTAAAGAATTTTATGCACCTCTATATAACATTAAAGACAATTCATCAGGTAATAATCCCCAAAATAAACTCAAAAGAATTCAGGATTACCTTGAACAAGCTAATCCTCCAAAATTGCCTAGGGCAGAATTGGAGAAGTTAGAGACAGATTTCATAGTGGATGAATTTAAATGTGCACTGACGTCTGTTCCCTTGGGCAAGGCACCAGGGCCAGGTGGGTTCAATGTGCTATATTATAGGACATTTAGTGAAATCATGCTTCCTAATTTGACTAATTATGCCAATTCAATTGAAGGCCCTAGTGGTCTTTGACCAGAGACTTTGAGTGCTAACATTACAGTTAGGGCGGCACTGTGGTGTAGTGGTTAGCACTTTCACCCATACAGGGCGGCACAGTGGTGTAGTGGTTAGCACTTTTACCTAGCAGAAAGAGGGTCGCTGGTTCGAATCCCAATCACGACACTACCTGCCTGGAGTTTGCATTATCTCCCTGTGCCTGCGTGGGTTTCCTCCGGGCACTCCAGTTTCCTCCCACACTCCAAAGACATGCTGGTAGGTTAATTGGATCCTGTATAAAATTGGCCTTACTATGTGTATGTATGAATGTGAGTTAGGGACCTTAGATTGTACGCTCCTTGAGGGCAGGGACTGATGTGAATGTGCAATGTATATGTAAAGCGCTGCGTAAATTGACAGCGCTATATAAGTACCTGAAATAATAATAATAATTCCCAAGCCAGGTAAAGACCCTACATGTTGGGGAAGTTGCCGTCCAATTTCTTTTTTTTTTAAATGTTGACGTTAAATTGTACTAGAAAGTCTTGGCCATCAGACTGATGGATCTGCTTTTTAAATGGGTCTCACTGAACCAAACGGGATTTGTTCCCTGAAGGGAAGCTAGAGATAATTCCCTGTGAGCTATATCCATTATGCATTATGTTCGCAGAATGTCCCAGCCCACCCTACTCCTGTCAACACATGCTGAAAAAGCGTTTCATAGGGTGGACTGGGACAATCTTATGGCGACATTGCGACATTTTGGAGTAGGGCATAGAATGCATGACTGGATTTCCACCCTATACTCTTGCCCTACAGCTACGGTGCAAATCAATGGCCTACTGAGTGATTATTTTCCCTTCTTCAATGGGACAAGGCAGGGTTGCCCGTTATCACCTTTATTGTTTGCAATTGCTTTGGACTTTGACAAAGCACAGCAGTGCGAAACATGTCGTCATGGCAACCCTGATGCTTTCCAGGCCGGGTCCTGACACTTGCTGACGCCTCTTACGAGTAGCGGCCTCCGCTGTGGATACCTCTGGTTGGCGGCTCCGCGGCACGTCTACACTGCTTTGGTGCGAGCAGCCACACTATCAGGTGGGAGGAAGCCACACCACCCTACCGGCTGGTCCGGTCTGCTTTTGGCACATAGGATCCTTCTCCCTCCTGCCTGGTTCCCTGTTGTGATCATCTACACAGTTCCGACTCACCCAGCAGCTCGGTCATCCTGTGACCCCCAGCAACGCCACAGATCTGGTTTGGAACACATTCTATTATGTTTTAATCATCACTATATATATTTTTTATAAATAAACTTTTCAAGGTTTTCCATCAAGCCTGCCTGAGTTACATTGTAGACTATGTACCGTGGGATAGCACTGCTGCCCCTCCCCCATTGCCCGTTATCACCTTTATTGTTTGCAATTGCTTTGGAACCCTTCTTGTCCATGGTTAGGAATGACTGTAATATTAAAGGAGTAATGATGGGTACAGTCGCTCATAAATATGCTGCATATGCAGACGATATCCTATTTTTCATTCCATGTATATCGCTACCGAACCTATTAGAATCTTTTCTAACTTTTCAAAACCTTTCTAACTTTAAAATACATTTAACAAAATCAGAAATATTAAATATTAATGTTCCAATAAAAGAAGCAAATCTTTTGAAACCGTTATTTCTATTTACATGGCAGCCTTCTAAACTCAAATATCTGGGAATTTATTTAACATCCCGTCTATCATCTTTGTTTCAGTCCAACTATATTTCCTTATTAAATTAAATTAAAGCTAACCTTAATAAATGGTCACCGCTTGCTCATTCTTGGGTAGGAAGAATTAAAATTATAAAAATGAATATTCTGCCACGAATTTTGTTCCTATTTCAAATGATACCATTGGGAGTTCCAATTGTTTTTTTTTTTCCAAAAATAGAAACAATCTCTCGATATGTTTGAGGAAGGAAACACCCAAGAATTTCTAAACTGGTCCTGTCTTGATTTCCTTATAATGGAGGACTTGCCTATCCCCATATTAAAACGTACTATAATGCCATTGTCCTGAATCGGATTAAAGATTGGAAATATGCAGAAAATACAAAATGATGGGTACAAGTGGAGTCACAGATGGGAAAGGTTGATCTAGCAGTTATCCCTTGGCTTCCGAGAGCTTCTAGAGGTATTTCAACTTGCTCTTCACCATTAACTACTTCTACATTAGCTATATGGGGTATGTTACATAACAGGTTTAATTGGTCATACAACTCCCCATTGATGCCTCTACTTAAACATAATTTTTTTCCTCCAGGTATGATTGATCAGGGATTTAATCGATGGGCTTTGGAGGGACCTTTGCTGCTTCATCAGGTACTCAAGGCAGGTTCCCTTAAACCCCTTTTGGATTTTTTTAAAAATCAACCAATTAAGTATTTAGATAAATGGAGATATAATCAGCTCGCTGGGTTCATACGAGCTCTACCCCAACCCTTAAGAGGTTTGGGAGATTTAAATCCATTTGAGGTAATATTACAAAATAAACTGTCCCTCTCCCATGGAATATCCAAATTTTATAAAGCCCTAATAGGCATTCGGTCACCTTCATACCCAGATAATCTTAATAAGTGGCAATTGGACTTACAACATCCATTGCCAGACATATAGAAAGATAAAATCCTGTTATTAGCCTGTACCACTTCAATTTCATCAAAAATGATAGAAACAAATTATAAATGATTAGCTAGATGGTACTACATGCCAGTTAAATTGCAAAAAATGTTCCCTTCTAAGTCATTGCTGTGTTGGAGGAAATGTGGGAAGCCCGCCTCTCACGCCCACATTTGGTGGGACTGTCCGAAGATTTGTCTATTTTGGCTACAACTGGTCGAATATATACAGAAGATAAAACAACTAACTGTTCACTACAGATGGACCTGTGGACAATATTATTTAATTTTACCAGGGATCCACCTTACATATATAGGAGATCAATTGTCCCACACCTTTTGAATGCAGCAAAGGCCTTAATCCCAGTAATGTGGGGTGAAATAGAAGCCCCAACATTGAAACAATGGGTGAAGAGAGTAGATGATGTATGTTTGTTGGAAGAACTCTTGCAAATCTCTAGAGGAAATCTGGATAGACATACAGCAATATGGAGTGGATGGCATTTATTTAAAACTACTTTAGTTTATAGGGCAATTGTGACTACATAAGAATGATGGATTCATGTTTTGGATGTTGGTAAAATCTGAATTAAGTACTTTGAGTATAATCTATTTTTTGTAGATCGACAGGCTTACAGGAACTAATGGATTTAATTGAGTTTGAAAGTATGGGTTGCCTTGGACCCACCACCAATGACCTATGGCCTATGGCCAGCATTTTACATATATATGTGAAAAATAATAATTTTCATTTTTTTTCCCTCTCTTTCCCCTTATTCTGGCTGTGCAGTAATCTAAGTTGGTACAGTATCAATGATATATGGAACTTACTGAAATACTATTGAAATGCTGTTTGTACTGAACTTAATAGAATTGTACTTTTTTTTTTCTGTTTTCCTTTTCTTATTGTTTTTTTCTTCATGTGTGTAAGTTTATTCTTCATGAAAATTAAATAAAAACTTATTAAACAAAAAATAATCAAGCCACCATAATTTATTGGTTCCAAGCTGACATCTTGCTGATATACAACAGAGATATCTTACACATATGCACATTAGTGAATTACATAGAAGAAGAATGTCGGTATGATGTTAGGAGATGGAATGGTGTGTGACCACCACACACTTCTAACAATTGTTACCCACACATTCAAAAAGGTGGTGTATTTTTGAACCCTAAATATGTGTATGTTGCTTGCTGTTTGTGCTCTGTTGTATGTCTTTTCATTGGCTGTGTGTGTGAAGTGACCACATGTTGTTTGTCTGTGTACTGCTTCTAAGAGTGTTCTGTCTTTGTTTAATCTGGCTATGTGTGTATGTATTAACTCCGTCTGTGTGTCTGCTCCACATGCATTGTTCTGTACATGAGAGTGGCGTAGAGACTGTACTTTACAGGGGAGAAAAGAGTATAGGGAGGGCACAGGATAGTGCCAAAGGGGAGAGAAGCAAACTGTCAGGAAGTTTACACAATTAATCAATCTAAATCCTGCTCCTCTCTCAATTGTCCAGGAATATTTATGCCTGTTGATGATATATTTTGTCCACTTTTTTCTTTCCCTTCTGCCTGTTTACCACAGGTTCCCTGTTGTTTATCCAGGGCCTGCTTGTCTGGGCCTTCTTTTTGGGTCATATATTTTTCAATTGTTCCAGGGCTTGATCTTATCTTAGGTGATTTTGCAGTCGCTCCTCCTCTTGCTGTTTTGCCTCTCATATTTCGATTTAAAAAAAAAATAAACTTGATATGCAAGCGTGGTCTCACAATAAAAGCAATAGAAGGATCACAGTTTTAATGTAAAAAAAAAAGTGGAATGACACTCACAATGTTAAAAACAATATCCCGCGTTAAGGTGTCTGGTGCTCATCCCTGAAGATCCACTGGTGTATACAGTATTGGTCAGAGGTCTAAGGGTGCTGGTGGCTTCCAGTGCTTCCTGGAGAACTCGTAGACACCCCCAGCTGGGAGGGGCAGGCATAATGCATGTTTGGAGCACCCGGAAGTGACATCAACAGTTCCCCAGTGTCTTTGAGTTCTCCAGGAAGCGCTGGGAGCCACCAGCGCCCCCAAGCCTCTGGCCATATACTGTATAGTATACACCAGCGTCTTTACACAGATGACCACCAGACTCCTTAATGCGGGATATAGTTTTTTACTTTGTGAGTTTCATTCCACTTTTTTTTTCATTAAAACTGTGATCCTTTTACACTTAGATGGCGCTGCCGTGATCATTTTTATATGAATAAATGGTTGTGGAATGAATCATCTGAATTTCCATTATTTCCTATGGGGAAACTTGCTTTGGATTGCAAGTATGTTTCTGGAAAGAATTATGCTCGCATTCCAAGGTTTTTCTGTATTAGGTCTTGTGGAAATAAAATGGGATTTATTTAAATCAATGGATTTGGGATATAATATTTTATCCTTAGATTAATCTACATGTGTTATTTTACTCATAATATGATGTATAATAGCAATCTCCACTGGGTGATCTATTTGTGATTTACTATAATTTTAATTATGTGATGTTTGTGATATGTGATAGAGGTGTTATTTATCCAGAGATCAGTTTCATTATGGATTTATTATGCCTCTTCCAAGGATCTCTATTTAAATCTTGTGCTATAATTTTCCATCTGAAAGATATATATACTGTGAAATTGTAACAGTGATTTAATGCTAAAAAGAACCCTAATACATATATATCTATGATAAAATAATTTGATTTTAATACAGTCATTTACTTAAAATACTATTGCAGGAAGTAAATTGAAACTAATCAATACTGTATATATTTTTACAGAAAATCCATCACGTTTCTGTTTCAAATTATTTTGATATGATTCATAAGTGCATAAGGTCATATCTCTTACTTAACCTTCTCATATCCTCCTGAGTAGATCATGCCAACAGATCTTCAGGCTGTCAATAATTCACCTAATGCCCATATAGCTCTGATGCTGGACAATACAAGAAGCTGACACTATATAAAATAGTCTTGTCTCTGCCAGCTGCATAAATAGAGAGTCACAAAAACTAGTTGTGATTGGTAAATAGTAAACTCCTTCATGGTTTCTCAGCTTGGAGTGTCTATGGGTTTCATTTAGCTGTACACAATTTTGTTTGCAGAACAAACTCTTCAGGTTTCTACAAAATTGTGACTGGTAAATATCCATGTGACCCTGTAGTATTGAGTTAATTTGAAATCCAGGCATTTTCATAAAGAAATCATATTTTTTCATTTAAAATCAGAGAAAGCCTGACAAAACATACGAGACTGTAACCCTGTAAGATAGGCTGGATGTAGAGTGCAACAATAAGCGGGAGAACAAAAAGAAATGTGTTGTATAAGCTATTGGTATGTAAAGTTGAATATGTGCCGGAAGCCTTGAGAATTGATGATGATAAGAAGTACTTTTCTGCAAGGGCAACAGAAAGGGTGGAGTAAACACAGAAAATAAATGCACACAGGTAGTTGGAACTTGCTCGCTCAAGGAGTGACGCTGAATAGTGCAAGAACAAAGACATGCTGGTAGGTTAATTGGATCCTGTATAAAATAACTGGCCCTACTGTGTATGTGAGTTAGGGACCTTAGATTGTAAGCTCCTTGAGGGCAGGGACTGATGTGAATGTACAATGTGTATGTAAAGCGCTGCGTAAATTGACAGCGCTATATAAGTACCTGAAATAAATAAATAAAATAAACCCTCCACTGTTTTGGATAGGAAACAGAATTATTTCGGTAAGATCATATAAGCAGAAAAAAAGGAGACCTAAAGTTAACTAAACTAAAGAGCAAACTAAAGTCTAACCTAACCAAATATATAAAATGACCCTTAAAATTCCTTTATTATTCCAGGTATAAAAAATATGCAAAGGAGCCATGCAGTAGTGGAAAAAATTCAATCATCTTCTATAGGAACACTTTTTGCCAGGGGACTTTCCTGTATGCCCTTTCTGAGTACAGAGTTAAAGTTCTTTCTTGTTATATGCATCATATACTTTTCAGTCATGAGCATTTCCTTTCCATTTAACAAAGAGTACAGGTTAATGAATTACATTACAATTGAATATAAAACCGAAAATTGTATACTCACCTTTCTGCAATTTTCCTTTTCTGGTGCATCTTCATGGCAGCATACAATAGATTGTGGCTCTGCGCCCACAACCTGATAGGATTGGTTAACTGTAAATCAAAGACAGACCCGGCTCACAGCATTCTGTAACTCTCGCCATTTGGTTGGGAATCTGTATGCTACCATGAAGGAGCACCAGGAAAGAAAAATTAGGGAAAGGTGAGTATACAATTCATACAGTGGGAACTAACTTGCCATACGGGAGGGTGCAAGAAAAATTTTGTAATGGTCAGTAGCGTATGTATGCATTTTCCAAATTTTACTGTCATGAGCCGGGTTCACCTAATAAAGTGTAATGAATGTGTCCTAAGAGGACCATATCGCTGATTTGCAATTGCAAATAGCCTCAGGAGACACTCCGCACTGCTCTGTCCACAGAGCTGGCATTGCCCTAGTTGAATGTGCTCTTAAGTCCTCCAGAACAGGAGGATCTTGTAAAGAATAGGCTATTTTAATTGTCTTAACAATCTAGGAGGTGACTGTATGTGTTGATGCTGACTGACCCTGCCTTGAGCCATGCCAGAACCAAGCCCAGATTTCAGCTTTCCTGGATGTAAAAGTAGCTGCCAAGCAGGTCACCAGAGTTAGATCAACATCCAGGGGATGTGGTTCTCTCACTTAACTAAGAAAGACGGTAAATTTACTTCCTATTATAAGTGGAAGGAGAAAGATACCCCATGGATATAAAGCAGTCTGGGGTTTTTGGACTATTCGGTCCGGGTAGAACGTTAGGTGAGGCTCCTTGAGTACAAAGCCTGCAGCTCTGACACCCTTTTCACAGAGGCTGTAGCAACCAGACATATGGTCTTCCGGGTAAGATTGTAGAGTGTAGCCAATTCTGGTGGATAGAAATGAGGCCTTGATAGAGCTGAGGACCATAAGCAAGTCTTACATAGGGAACAATGGTTTCCTGACAGGTCTATAACTTCATACAAGCCTTTTAAGACTTGCATCACTAAAGGGTTAAGGACTCCTTAAACCCCTGTAAGTGCAGACAAGGCTCAAATTTGAACATATTTGAACCTAGGCCCCTATTCAGTCCCAGTTGTAAGAACTGCAGAACCTTGGCTTGTTTAGGTGATAAAGGACTCTTTTGCTGTGTGAGATCTGCATAATTTATCTATATTCTCTGGTAAGTATAATTTATGGAGACATTTCTGGTTTGACACAAGGTAGCCACTACCTGCACTGAGCACCTTTGACTTGGTAGCCTCCGCTTCTCAACTTCCATGCCATCAAAAGTAGTCTCTTGGAGCTGGTTGGCAAAACTGGCCATGAGAGAGCAGATTCGTAATAACTGGCAGAGGCAGTGGTGACTCAATGCTCAACTGAAGGAGAGAGACACTAGAGCCTCCTAAGCCAAAATGGTATAATTGCAATTATTAATACAGGAAGTTCCACTGACAGCCTAAGAATTCTACCCTTCAACTGCTGTATAGGCACAGTACAACTCTTGCTCTTCTTATAAAAGGAGTGAACGACAGAAGGGCTATGAACACTACTCTCAGTTGGAGAGCATTTAATACTTTGCCTCAGAAGCTGAACATCCCATGACCTTGAAAAGCCTGCTATGTGAAATGTGTGCTCCAACCTTTCTGGCTGGGGTCTGATGTGACATGTTCCATTCGAAAACAACAATTGGTCAGTTACGAAGAACCAAGGATACTCAGGCACTATTCTGCTGGAGGAGACGTTGCTCTTAAAGCACCTTTGACTTTCTCTATCAGCACCGATCTTCCCTTGAGAAAGTTCTACTGAATTTTTGCAGACAGTAAGACCTTTGTGTATGCCCTGGGGGGGGGGGGGGGGGGTGTAAAAACCGAAGGGGAAGCACTGAAACTGGTAGAGGAATTGAGGATGGATTGGGACAAGTAAGCAGGTATCTGATAAACCTACAGAGCATCCAATCTCCCAGATTTATCAATAATATAAATAATTGGAGGTTCTCTATCTTACACAACTCCAGCTTTCTCTGCTTGTTGAGTTTTTCAAGTTTAGCACTGGGCACAGATTACTTGATTGTTATTTATTTATGTTTTGCTAGGAACAGAGGTGAGCCTAATCCTCATCTCCTCTGGGCACTTGGAACATTCACAATTGCTCATTTTTCATTTAATCAAGCTACAAACTGGACCAGAAATTTTTACTTTTCCATCAAATCTGGTAGCCTGGCTGGCAGGAAGAGATCAGAAGGTGGACATCCAATAAGCTTTCACTAATTTCACACCAATATAGTGGATATGGTCCACTGAGCCTGACATTTTTTTACCTAGGTATGTGCGTAAAGCTTCACTCAGGCAACCCCTGGATGAGTACACCCTTAAAAGGACTTTCACTGTTCTCCCAAGACAGGTGCCTTCAATTTTTAAGGCTTCAACCACAAAGATTGGGTACTTATCCAGTTGCTTTACTAATCTTTTTCCCGGTCCATAGGAGTTTGCCTTCTTGTATCTACTTGGGAGTTGTCGCCTGTATGCTGGACCTTTTCTGATTTTTTCAGTTTTTTGTCAGATGATATTCACCCTGACCTGCTAGTAGTCACCCTTGAGATGGCTGTATCCTGTCTACTCCAAAATAGATTGGATCAGTTGTCTGGTATCTTGCACCAATTCTATTTTTAAGGCAGGATTCTGCGGATGCTACAGTACCTAAGAGCACTTCAGAGCTGGGTCTAATTGTCAGACTAGAGTCTCCTTGAACGTAACCGCAAGGTGATGTGTCTTGCCAGCTGCATTAATGAAGCAGCCACCATCGGAGGAGACCGCACTAGGTTGACCTTTAGCTTTTTCAGGGTATACAGATTTGACAACCTGTTTTTACAGGCCTCTTTCTCTGACCCCTTCCATTCTTCCTGGATTAACTCCTCCAGTTGTTCAGTGAAGGGAAATTTGTATTTTCTAACCTTGTGGAGAGTTTCCTCCACTTCACTCCAGGCAATTGCATCCACAACTGCCCTTGAAAAAGGCTCTATTGGGCAATTGTCAAAGCCTGTGGTTCCTGCAATGCCTTCTTCTTCCTACAAGCTTTCGAATTTGGACACCACCTACTGGCTCTGGTTGGTAGTGCTAAGCAATTCAGCCACCGACTGGGAGTACAGGCTTCGTGTATCAACTCCTTCACTGATTCTCTAATCAAGGCGGCTACTTTCCAGACATCCCCTTCTTTGTCAGTTGTCGCTTCCTCGAAGCAGACTTGATATACTAGCTTGTCAGGCAATGGTTTCCTACCACAAACGCCGCAACCATTAAGGCTGGTAACCTGTGGTGTTTTTTAAATAATAAAGAAGGGTGAGATGATGACCTTGATCAACATTGCCTGGATGTCTGCACCCAAATGGTAAATGTTCTGGCTTTTAGAAAGCTCCCTCCATCTTGAGCTCCTTGCAGGACTGTATCCTGCTTATTCCAGGCAGATTTGAAATATTAGCTTGGAAGGCAATGACTCTCCACCACAAATGCCGCAACTATTAGGGTCCTTTCACACCTGTCCGTTCCTCCGACGGACTCCGTTCTGCTCAGCGGGGGATTGACCTGCCGATCCCCGCTGAGCAGGCGGATATCCGCTGCCCCATAGGGATGCATGGGGCATCCGATCAGGTCCACCTGAAAAACTGACAGGCGGATCTGATCGGACCATATGTGTGAAAGGGGCCTTAGGGCTGGTAACCTGTGATGTTTGTAAACTGGGAGCAATGATAATGAGTGGTGAGATGGAACCCTGATCAACAGTGCCTGGATGTCTGCTCTTAGATGGTGACTTGTCTTGACCTTTAGAGGACTTCCTTCATCTTGAGGTCCTAACAGGGCTGTAGATATTGGCTCTCTTTTTTTTGGATCTCACAAAAGTGAGTACACCCCTCACATTTTTGTAAATATTTTACTATATCTTTTCATGTGACAACACTAAAGAAATGACACTGTGTTACAATGTAAAGTAGTGAGTGTAAGTTGTTTGTCTAATGAAGTTTTTTTTCTTCTGTTGCTATTAGCTCATAAAGCAAACCTGGTTGAACTTTTATGATTATTCTTTGACCTTTGATTCATTTGCTGCTGTTGATTGACTGTAAATTGACAGTAATTTAACTTTGTGGTGTTTATATTTTTTTTACCTGTACCTGTTTGTCTAATAAACGATTTAAACAAATGTGGTAAATTCTAATAAATCAGATACTATATTTAACTATCAAAGGTTGAATCTGAAAAACATATTGCTAATTAGGTGTATAGATATATTCACTCTGGAACTAAGAAGTCTAATAATATAGGGTCTCCAAGAGATAACTTGGGAAATATAATTTTACAGGACAAAACAAGCTGAATTCTTCAATATACAGTATCTCACAAAAGTGAGTACATCCCTCACATTTTTGTAAATATTTTACTATATCTTTTCATGTGACAACACTGAACAAATTATACTGTGTTACAATGTAAAGTAGTGAGTGTACAGCTTGTATAATAACGTAAATTTGCTGTCCCCTCAAAATAACTCAACACACAGACATTAATGTTCAAACTGCTGGCAACAAAAGTAAGACCCAAATTGGACCCAATTAGCCATTTTCCCTCCCCGGTGTCATGTGACTTGTTAATTTTACAAGATCTCAGGTATGAATGGGGAGCAGATGTGTTAAATTTGGTGTTATCGCTCTTACTCTCTCATACTGATCACTGGAAGTTCAACATGGCATCTCATGACAAAGAACTTTCTGAGGATATGAAAAAAGAATTGTTGCTCTACATAAAGATGGCCTAGGCTATAAGAATATTGCCAAGACCCTGCAACTGAGCTGCAGCATGGCAGCCAAGACCATGCAGTGGTTTAACAGGACAGGTTCCACCAAGAACAGGCCTCGCCATGACCAAAGAAGTTGAGTGCACGTGCTCAGCATCATATCCAGAGGTTGTCTTTGGGAAATAGATGTGTGAGTGCTGCCAGCATTGCTGCAGAGGTTGAAGGGGTTGGGGGGTCAGCCTGTCAGTGCTCACACCATATGCCGCACGCTGCATAAAATTGGTCTGCATGGCTGTCGTCCCAGAAGGAAGCCTCTTCTAAAAATGATGCACAAGAAAGCCTGCAAACAGTTTGCAGAAGACAGGCAGACTGAGGACATGGATTACTGGAACTATGTCCTGTGGTCTGATGAGACCAAGATAAACTTAATTGGTTCAGATGGTGTCAAGCGTGTGTGGTGGCAACTAGGTGAGGAGTACAAAGACAAGTGTGTCTTGCCTACAGTCAAGCACAGTGGTGGGAGTGTCATGGACTGGGGCTGAATGAGTGTTGCTGACACTGGGGAGCTACAGTTCATAATAATAACAGTTCAACAATAATACAGTTCAACATAATAACATCCCCAAGCACACCTCCAAGATGACCACTGCTTTGCTATAGAAGCTGAGGGTAAAGGTGATGGACTGGCCAAGCAGTCTCCAGACCTAAACCCTTTTGAGCACCTGTGGGGCATCCTTAAACAGAAGGCGGAGGAGCGCAAGGTCTCTAACATCCACCAGCTCTGTGATGTCACCATGGAGGAGTGGAAGAGGACTCCATTGGCAACCTGTGAAGCTCTGGTGAACTCCATGCAAAGAGGGTTAAGGCAGTGCTGGAAAATAATGGTGGCCACACAAAACATTGACACTTATGCCCAATTTGGACATTTTCAATTAGGGGTGTACTCACTTTTGTTGCCAGCGGCTTAGACATTAATGTCTGTGTTATACATAGTGTGCAGCGCTAATTAAATACAAAATTCATGACAAAGTTAAAAAATCACTAAAAAAGTGCATAAGAACACAATCACATGCAAAGATAGGGTTCTGCCAAAAGAATAGATAGGAGACAATCACCAGGATGAATCCCTGAATAATCAGTCAAATATATGGATGGATGGCTAGATGATACCAAATCACCAGTAAGTAACACCGCATAAGAGAGCCTCCACCAGTCACCCAAAAGTGCAGCAGCTTACCAGACGGTGCATATCTCCACAACAGAGATATACATTAGCTCCAATGACATCCTCTGACCCTGGGTGTACTCCTATTGCAGGTAGAATTATGTCAATGTGGGACTACCTAAACCAAAAAACAGAAGAAAGGGGAAGCAGTTTAAATGCAAAAATTGCATTGTGGTGCTTGGGATGTGGGGGGTTTGGGGATATTGTTTTCTTTTGCTCTTGCATGTATGGAAAGGAAAACTTGGTGTTGGAATTAGGTCACTGGAGACAGTTGTGCGGATGTTGATAGGTGCCATTTTAAATTTCAAGGTTTCACTCTAGGAAAGAAAGACAATCTATGGTTATAACTTACCTATATACTTAAAATGTGCTGCTGTCCTTACCCTGTTTCCCTGGAGAAAGACTCACAGGAAAAAGCCAACAAGGACTGAAGGGAGGCTAAAAATTGTGGTGGCACCACAAAACCCAATTCAGTTTCAGTGAATGTTTCTTGAGTGATAAAAACCTCTCTGGAACAGTTCTTAATCAAATATTAATCAGACATACTCTTTGTTTACATCAGTGTGTTATGCCATAGAACTGACTACAGAGGTAACATCCCTCTACATTTTTTAGTTGTAGTTTTCAAACATATTCAAAATGTTGTCCCTGCCCATGTTCGGGCTTATATTGGAAAACAAAAAATGAAAAACATAGTGAATAAAACGAGTCATAAAAAATGTGATGACAGGTGGGAGTATGTTAAAGTAGGACAATCCAGGCCAGGAACCTTGCACTAAATATGACACAAGAGAGATTGGGGTTGATTTACTAAGGGCAAGTATGCTGTGTACTATGCAAGGAAAGTTGCTCTTTACAAAGGAATTTGCCCCAGAGCCTAGTGAATGTGGTGAAATTTAAGTTTTGAAAGAATACCCAATCATCCTCAAACACATTTTTACTTGTACATGTTTGGATGAAAGTCAGCAAAATTTTAGCTCATTCACTAAGCTTTGGGGAAAATTATCTTGCAAAGTGCAACCTTTCTTGCAAAGTGAACAGCCTATTTGCCTTTAGTAAATAAATCCCATTGTGTCACTAATTACTTCCATATAGCAGCTCCCATTTTTAGTCACCTCTTCAAAAGGGACATAAATGTTGCAGGCAACCTTGATGATAAGCCACTGGCAGGCTGAAAAACATCCCAGCTCTCTCCAGAGCCTATCATTGTACCATAAACACATAGAAGGAGGAAGAGGGAGAGAAGGAGTATGAAAAGGAGAAGCAGAGGGAGGAAGAGAAGGATATGTTAGAGGTGGAACAAGGGGAGGGGGAGGTCACATTAATAATGTTTTCCACCTACTACCTTCATGTGGCAACACCACTATCTCTTCTTTAGGTTTGCCTGTCATTTTGTTTTTACAAAGTATTAACGCAATGTGAAAAAGGCCAGGAAGACTATGGCTGTATGATTCTACATTCAATTTTTGCTGCTACCTGCCCTTTCCCCTGACCATAGAAATTCCCCTTAATTTGCAGCTGGCTGCCCTTCCCTTGTGTTGTGGTCCTGTCGATAATAAAAAATGTTAAAAAAATGTAAAAAACATATAAATATGAAATAAATAATTGGCTTTTGAATACCTGGGAGATATAAGAATATGTTTTTTAAAAAAGAAGAATTGCAGATGGGCCTGGTCCCTGTGTGCAGAAGTGACTGGCCTCTGTGTGCAGCTCAACCACTGCATCAATATCAAAAAATATAGAAAAAAATAACAAATAAATGCTCAAGAAAACAAAAATATTTGGTCTTTCAAAGAATGGTGGTTCTGGATGGCTGCTGTCATCAACTGGGAGCATGGTCTCCTTAAGAGCAATGTCAGGCTTTCTCCATACCCTCCCTTGCGCCACTCTTTTAAACATTTTGGCATTGCCAGCTCTCCTCCAGAGAACAAAAGGATTGAAATGTCTCTCTCCACATGTAACAAGGCAGAAATGGTGCACTACAACAATGTCATCTCTCACAAGGGTAGACAGAAGAGGGTTGGCAGGATATAGATATTGGAAAGGAGGTCCAAATGAATTCATAATTAAGATCAATAGATAGATAAGATAGATAATTAGGATAGATAGATATTATATTGAGAGGTCAAGGCAAAGGAGCGCTTGGCATAACTATATTCCTCTGCAACCTCTGTTTGTGACTGCTCCTGCAGTAGTGTAGGAAATGGAGTGTTCAAAAAATTCCACTAGCCAGTTTTAAGTATTAAGTGTTCTGGCTGAATTAGTGAAAGAGGAGAAATAGATGTGCATTAGTTAAAAGAAAATGTTAAAATTATGCAAAACACACATATAGCACAAGCAGCACTAAACTGAACCACCAAAGGATCAAAATTTGATACAAATAAAAATGAAAGAGATAAGACCATCAATAACCCATTACAGGCTACTGGCCATTAAACATGGCATACACAATAAAAATAAATAGGCCTATAACAACAAATACAAGATCCTGAGTTTTTATAACTTAATAGCCAAACAATCAAATTTCATATATATTTCATAAAAAATGTTATACATTAATTAATATAGACTAAGCATAAAAAAATCATTGGAATATACACGTCAACCCCAACATAGTGTGCATGAACGAATAAATATATTATATATAGGGTTGAGCGGACACCTAGATGTCCGTGTTCGACGGGTTCGGCCGAACTTTAAAAAAAAGTCCGGGTCCGTGTCCCGGACTTTTACCGAACTTTTCCCGGACACCGAACCCCATTGAAGTCAATGGGGACCCGAACTTTAAGGCACTAAAATGGCTCTAAAACACCAAAGGAAAGGGCTAGAGTGCTGCAAATGGCAGCAAAACGTAATTAAGAGCATGGCAAGTGCTCTGCAAACAAATGTGGATAGGGAAATAACTTAAAACAACAAAAAAAAAACAGAAAAATAAAACAATGTTCTTCTTCATCTCTGAAGGACGAGGCCCATATGGAGTAGGAGGGAGGTTGAGGTGGTGGTGGATGTGGCGGTGACATAGGCGTGCGCACAGGGTGTGCTGGGTGTGCCTGGGCACACCCTAATCACCTAGGGCACATAGCATTGCCAGTGAGGAGATGGGAAAGATCTCCCTGGGACCTGCTCTGCTCTATTTCTCCTTGCCTACAGGTACATGGCCCCGATACATTACTCTCCCTGCTGGCAAACACATGCATGTGTATTTCAACTTTGGGGTGCACACCTTAATGCAATAGGCTGCGCACACCTATGGGCGGTGTAGGTGGAAGCGGCGGTGGAGGAGGACCAGGGCCGGATTAACAGCATCATGGGCTTGGTGCTGAGGATTTTGAAGGGCCTTAAGGGCCGTGCCTTGCCATGCACCCAGAGGAGGAAGGGTGCAGCCATGCATGCCTAATTCAACATGGGATGCTGTCTCTGAAGCCCATAAACACATCCATGCATCGCCAACTGTCCCTCCTTGTCCGGCCTTCACGCTGTGTGGGGAGGTTCTGAGGGTGCTGCCTGGGGAAGCGAGCATAGAAGCCAGACTTCTGTGTTTACAAGTGACAGAAGAGCGGTAACAGTGAATATGGCCAACCCGGGGCCTATATAAAAGGTAGGGGCCTGGAGCTGCAGCTCCAATAGCCCCTACATTAATCTGGCCCTGAGGAGGAGGACGAGGTAGCCAACACTGCTTCTTTTCAAAAATTTTAAATGAGGGTACACCCCAAAAGAGTGAGAAAGAGCAAAAATGGAACAATGGGTGGGTAAGGTCGGTATCCATTGCTATTCTGCATAAGGTACGGAAAAGTCCCGTGGGATCCATGCCTGGTTCATTTTAATGAACGTGAGCTTGTCCACATTGTCTCTGGACAGGCGGCTGCGCTTGTCTGTTATAACGCCCCCAGCCGTGCTAAATACCCGTTCAGATAATACACTGGCTGCAGGGCACGCCAGCACCTCCAAGGCGTAAAGGGCAAGCTCAGGCCATGTGCCCAATTTGGAGACCCAGAAGTTGAAGGGGGCAGACCCGTCATTCACTACATGTAGGCGTGTGCACACATACTGCTCCACCATGTTGGTAAAATGCTGCCTCCTGCTAAGACGTTCCATCTGAGCTGCTGGTGCTGCTGTTTGTTGTGGCGTGCTGACAAAGCTTTTCCACATTTCGGCCATGCTAACCCTGCCTTCTGAGGTGCTGGCGGTGCCCTGGTTGCGTTGGCGACCTCCTCCTCCTCCTCCTCTGCCTTGTGCTTCCACTGTGGCCCCGCTGTCAGATGGGAATGCCAGCAGCATGGCGTCTACCAGCGTGCGCTTGTACTCGCGCATCTTGCGATCGCGCTCCAGTGAGTGAATTAAGGACGGTACGTTGTCCTTGTAACGGGGATCCAGCAGCGTGGCCACCCAGTAATCAGCACAAGTTAGAATGTGGGCAACTCGGCGGTCGTTGTGGAGACACTGCAGCATGTAATCGCTCATGTGTGCCAGGCTGCCCAGAGGCAACGAAAGGCTGTCCTCTGTGGGAGGTGTATCGTCCCTGTCCTCTGTATCCCCCCAGCCACGCACCAGTGATGGCCATGAGCTGGCCTGGGTGCCACCCTGCTGTGAACATGGTTCCATCTCCTCCTCCAGCTCCTCCTCCTCCTCATCCTCCTCATCCTCCAGAACTGTGCCCCTGCTGGACAATTGCGTCCCTGGCGTTTGCGTGTGCAGGAACCCACCCTCGGAGCCCCTTGCGAATGACTGCCCTGAAAGCCTTGGAAATGTTACCTCTTCATCCTCCTCCTCCTCCTCATCCTGTGCCACATCCTCTTCCATCATCGCACAAATTGTTTTTTCAAGGAGGCATAGAAGTGGGATAGTTAAGCTGAGAACGGCGTCATTGCCACTGGCCATGTTGGTGGAGTACTCAAAACAGCGCAACAAGGCACACAGGTCTCGCATGGAGGCCCAGTTATTGGTGGTGAAGTGGTGCTGTTCCGCAGAGCGACTCACGCGTGCGTGCTGCAGCTGAAACTCCACTATGGCCTGCTGCTGCTCGCACAGTCTTTCCAGCATGTGCAAGGTGGAGTTCCACCTTGTGGGCACGTCACATATGAGGCGGTGAGCGGGAAGGCCGAAGTTACGCTGCAGCGCTGCCAGGCGAGCAGCAGCAGGGTGAGAACGCCGAAAGTGCGCACAAACGGCCCGCACTTTCTGCAGCAGCTCTGACATATCGGGGTAGTTTTTAAGGAACCTCTGCACCACCAAATTCAGCACATGCGCCAGGCAAGGGATGTGCGTCAAACCGGCTAGGCCCAGAGCTGCTATGAGATTTCGCCCGTTATCGCACACCACCAGGCCGGGCTTGAGGCTCGCTGGCAGCAACCACTCATTTGTCTGCTGTTCCATGCTCCTCCACAACTCCTGCGCGGTGTGTGGTTTGTCCCCCAAACAGGCAAGTTGTAAAACTGCCTGCTGTCGTTTACCCCTGGCCGTGCTGAAGTTGGTGGTGAAGGTGTTACGCTGTCCGGATGAGGAGGCGGTAGAGGATGAGGAAGCGGAGTAGGAGGAGTTAGGAACAGGAGGCAAACTGAAGCGCCCTGCAATCCTCGGTGGTGGAAGGACATGCGCCAAATTGCTATCCGCCTCAGGCCCATCCGCCACTGCATTTACCCAGTGTGCCGTTAGGGAGATATAACGCCCCTGACCGTGCTTACTGGTCCACGTATCCGTAGTTAGGTGGACCTTGGCACAGATGGCGTTGCGCAGTGCACACCTGATATTTTCCCCCACTTGGTTGTGCAGGGAAGGGATGGCTTGCCTGGAAAAGTAGTGGCGGCTGGGCACGACGTACTGTGGGACAGCCACCGACATAAGGTTTTTAAAACTGTGCGTCTCCACCAGACGGAATGACAGCATTTCAAAGGCCAATAATTTTGAAATGCTGGCATTCAGGGCCAGGGATCGCGGGTGGGTAGGGGGGTACTTCCTCTTCCTCTCAAGTGTTTGGGAGATGGAAAGCTGAACGCTTCCACGGGACATTGTGGAGATGGTTGTTGGTGACCCAGGTGGTGGTGTTGCTGACAGATCGTCTGTTTGCGGGGTGGCAGGTGCCGGTATCACTACAGATGTGGCTGGAGCGGCCGAGACTGCAGCAGAAGAGGAAGCAGGATGAGCCAGAGACGTTTCTTGGTTTTGAAGGTGTGTACTCCACTGCAGCTCGTGCTTTGCACTTAGATGCCTGATCATGCAGGTTGTGCTCAGGTTGAGAAGGTTTATGCCTCGCTTCAAGCTCTGATTGCACAGGGTGCAAACCACTCGTGTCCTGTCATCAGCACATTTTCTAAAGAACTTCCACGCTAGAGAACTCCTTTGAGCTGACTTTGGTGCGCTCGTTCCCTTGCTGCGTTGGGCAGTAGCGGGCGTAGTGTCTAGGGCACGGCCGCTCCGCTTCCGCACCCTGCTCCCTCTTCTGCTGTGCTGGTGGCTCTGTGCGACCACCGCCTCTTCCTCCAAACTACTCAGGTCACCTGCATGACGTTCATTCCATGTGGGGTCGAGGACCTCATCGTCCTCCACATCATCTTCCACCCAGTCTTCACCCCTGCCCTCCTTGTCGGTCTCCACAATGCTGAACGCCGCAGCAGTTGGCACCTGCGTTTCGTCATCATCGGAGACGTGCTGCGATGATCCTTGCATGTACTCATCTTGAGAAATAAGTGGTTGGGCATCGCTGCACTCAATCTCTTCCACTTCTGGGGCAGGGCTAGGTGGATGGCCCTGGGAAACCCTGCTGACAGAGTCCTCAAAAAGAATAAGAGACTGCTGTATGGCTTGGGGCTCAGACTGCTGGCCTGATTTGCAAGGGGGTGAGGTGAAAGACGGTTGGACATTGGCTGCAGGTGCCAACTCTGACCTTTCTGCAGTAGACTGGGTGGGAGACAATGTGAAGGAACTGGAGGCACTGTCAGCAGCAAACCAATCTACTATCGCCTCAACTTGTTCTGGCCTCATCACTTCTAGGGGCGTTTGATGCCCTACCAAATACTGATGCAGGTTCTGTCGCCTACTCACACTTGAGGAAGGTGTTTCACTTGTGCGTGTAGCTGGCACAGATCGACCACGTCCTCTCCTTGCAACAGGAGCTCTACCAGCAGCACCACGACCCAGGCCACGGCCCTTATTTGACGGTCTCCTCATATTTCTGTAATTTAAGATCTTGCCCTAGAAAGGTTTTTATTGAATAGCGGAATAGGAAATATGATCCAAAAAAGTGTATGTATCTCGCACGTACAAAACCACACTAGGCCCCAATTACTATTGTTTCTACCCCTAAAAGGATGGATGAGGAGTAGGAGGAGTATGGAACAGACAGCACCCTCAAATCTTCAGAAGTATGAGATGAACCCCAAAAACTTGGAAAGGTGGATCTCACACGTACCGACACAGACTATCCCGCAATTCAATTGATCCTCAAAGGTTTTTATTGAATAGCGGAATAGGAAATATGATCAAAAAAAGTGTATGTATCTCGCACGTACACAACCACACTAGGCCCCAATTACTATTGTTTGTACCCCTAAAAGGATGGATGAGGAGTAGGAGGAGGAGTATGGAACAGGCAGCACCCTCAAATCTTCAGAAGTATGAGATGAACCCCAAAAACTTGGAAAGGTGGATCTCACACGTACCGACACAGACTATCCCGCAATTCAATTGATCCTCAAAGGTTTTTATTGAATAGCGGAATAGGAAATATGATCAAAAAAAGTGTATGTATCTCGCACGTACACAACCACACTAGGCCCCAATTACTATTGTTTGTACCCCTAAAAGGATGGTTGAGCAGTAGGAGCAGGAGTATGGAACAGGCAGCACCCTCAAATCTTCAGAAGTATGAGATGAACCCCAACAACTTGGAAAGGTGGATCTCACACGTACCGACACAGACTATCTCGCAATTGAATTGATCCCCAAAGGTTTTAATTGAATAGCGGAATAGAAAATATGATCAAAAAGAAAGTGTATGTATCTCGCACGTACACCACCACACTAGGCCCCAACTACTATTGTTTGTACCCCTAAAAGGATGGTTGAGCAGTAGGAGGAGGAGTATGGAACAGGCAGCACCCTCAAATCTTCAGTAGTATGAGATGAACCCCAAAAACTTGGAAAGGTGGATCTCTCTCACACGTACCAACACAGACTATCCCCCAATTTAACTGATCCCCAAAGGTTTTTGATTAAATAGCGGAATAGAAAATATGATCCAAAAAAAGTGTATGTATATCACACGTACACAACCACACTAGGCCCCAATTACTATTGTTTGTACCCCTAAAAGGCTAGGAGTAGGGGGAGTATGGAACAGGCAGCACCCTCAAACCTTCAGAAGTATGAGATGAACCCCAACAACTTGGAAAGGTGAATCTCTCTCACACGTACCAACACAGACTATCCCCCAATTTAACTGATCCCCAAAGGTTTTTGATTAAATAGTGGAATAGAAAATATGATCCAAAAAAAGTGTATGTATATCACACGTACACAACCACACTAGGCCCCAATTACTATTGTTTGTACCCCTAAAAGGCTAGATGAGGAGTAGGGGGGGTATGGAACAGGCAGCACCCTCAAACCTTCAGAAGTATGAGATGAACCCCAACAACTTGGAAAGGTGGATCTCTCTCACACGTACCAACACAGACTATCCCCCAATTTAACTGATCCCCAAAGGTTTTTGATTAAATAGCGGAATAGAAAATATGATCCAAAAAAAGTGTATCTATATCACACGTACACAACCACACTAGGCCCCAATTACTATTGTTTGTACCCCTAAAAGGCTAGATGAGGAGTAGGGGGGGTATGGAACAGGCAGCACCCTCAAACCTTCAGAAGTATGAGATGAACCCCAACAACTTGGAAAGGTGGATCTCTCTCACACGTACCAACACAGACTATCCCCCAATTTAACTGATCCCCAAAGGTTTTTGATTAAATAGCGGAATAGAAAATATGATCCAAAAAAAGTGTATGTATATCACACGTACACAACCACACTAGGCCCCAATTACTATTGTTTGTACCCCTAAAAGGCTAGATGAGGAGTAGGGGGGGTATGGAACAGGCAGCACCCTCAAACCTTCAGAAGTATGAGATGAACCCCAACAACTTGGAAAGGTGGATCTCTCTCACACGTACCAACACAGACTATCCCCCAATTTAACTGATCCCCAAAGGTTTTTGATTAAATAGCGGAATAGAAAATATGATCCAAAAAAAGTGTATGTATATCACACGTACACAACCACACTAGGCCCCAATTACTATTGTTTGTACCCCTAAAAGGCTAGATGAGGAGTAGGGGGAGTATGGAACAGGCAGCACCCTCAAACCTTCAGAAGTATGAGATGAACCCCAACAACTTGGAAAGGTGGATCTCTCTCACACGTACCAACACAGACTATCCCCCAATTTAACTGATCCCCAAAGGTTTTTGATTAAATAGCGGAATAGAAAATATGATCCAAAAAAAGTGTATGTATATCACACGTACACAACCACACTGGGCCCCAATTACTATTGTTTGTACCCCTAAAAGGCTAGATGAGGAGTAGGGGGAGTATGGAACAGGCAGCACCCTCAAACCTTCAGAAGTATGAGATGAACCCCAACAACTTGGAAAGGTGGATCTCTCTCACACGTACCAACACAGACTATCCCCCAATTTAACTGATCCCCAAAGGTTTTTGATTAAATAGCGGAATAGAAAATATGATCCAAAAAAAGTGTATGTATATCACACGTACACAACCACACTAGGCCCCAATTACTATTGTTTGTACCCCTAAAAGGCTAGATGAGGAGTAGGGGGGGTATGGAACAGGCAGCACCCTCAAACCTTCAGAAGTATGAGATGAACCCCAACAACTTGGAAAGGTGGATCTCTCTCACACGTACCAACACAGACTATCCCCCAATTTAACTGATCCCCAAAGGTTTTTGATTAAATAGCGGAATAGAAAATATGATCCAAAAAAAGTGTATGTATATCACACGTACACAACCACACTAGGCCCCAATTACTATTGTTTGTACCCCTAAAAGGCTAGGAGTAGGGGGAGTATGGAACAGGCAGCACCCTCAAACCTTCAGAAGTATGAGATGAACCCCAACAACTTGGAAAGGTGGATCTCTCTCACACGTACCAACACAGACTATCCCCCAATTTAACTGATCCCCAAAGGTTTTTGATTAAATAGCGGAATAGAAAATATGATCCAAAAAAAGTGTTTGTATATCACACGTACACAACCACACTAGGCCCCAATTACTATTGTTTGTACCCCTAAAAGGCTAGATGAGGAGTAGGGGGAGTATGGAACAGGCAGCACCCTCAAATCTTCAGAAGTATGAGATTGTGTTCACTGTACCCCACAAAGATTGAGTTCACTGCACCCCACAATGATTGTGTTCACTGCACCCCACAAAGATTGTGTTCACTGCACCTCACAAAGATTGTGTTCACTGTACCCCCCAAAGATTGTGTTCACTGCACCCCACAAAGATTCTGTTCACTGTACCCCACAAAGATTGTGTTCACTGCACCCTAAAAGGATGTTGTTCACTGCACCCCACAAAGATTGTGTTCACTGCACCCTAAAAGGATGTTGTTCACTGCACCCCAAAAAGATTGTGTTCACTGTACCCCCCCAAAGATTGTGTTCACTGCACCCCACAAAGATTGTGTTCACTGCACCCCAAAAAGATTGTGTTCACTGTACCCCCCAAAGATTGTGTTCACTGCACCCCAAAAAGATTGTGTTCACTGTACCCCCCAAAGATTGTGTTCACTGCACCCCACAAAGATTCTGTTCACTGTACCCCACAAAGATTGTGTTCACTGCACCCCAAAAAGATTGTGTTCACTGTACCCCCCCAAAGATTGTGTTCACTGCACCCCACAAAGATTCTGTTCACTGCACCCCACAAAGGATTTTGTTCACTGCACCCCAAAAAGATTGTGTTCACTGCACCCCAAAAAGGATTTTGATCACTGCACCCCAAAAAGGATGTTGTTCACTGCACCCCAAAAATGATTTTGTTCACTCCACCCCAAAAAGATTGTGTTCACTGCACCCCACAAAGATTGTGTTCACTGCACCCCAAAAAGATTGTGTTCACTGTACCCCCCAAAGATTGTGTTCACTGCACCCCACAAAGATTCTGTTCACTGTACCCCACAAAGATTGTGTTCACTGCACCCCAAAAAGATTGTGTTCACTGCACCCCAAAAAGGATGTTGTTCACTGCACCCCAAAAAGGATGTTGTTCACTCCACCCCAAAAAGATTGTGTTCACTGCACCCCACAAAGATTGTGTTCACTGCACCCCAAAAAGATTGTGTTCACTGCACCCCAAAAATGATTTTGTTCACTGCACCCCAAAAAGGATTTTGTTCACTGCACCCCAAAAAGGATGTTGTTCACTCCACCCCAAAAAGATTGTGTTCACTGCACCCCAAAAAGATTGTGTTCACTGCACCCCACAAAGGATTTTGTTCACTGCACCCCAAAAAGATTGTGTTCACTGCACCCCAAAAAGGATGTTGTTCACTGCACCCCAAAAAGGATTTTGTTCACTGCACCCCAAAAAGATTGTGTTCACTGCACCCCACAAAGGATTTTGTTCACTGCACCCCACAAAGATTGTGTTCACTGCACACCAAAAAGGATTGTGTTCACTGCACCCCAAAAAGATTTTGTTCACTGCACCCCAAAAAGATTGTGTTCACTGCAGCCCAAAAAGATTGTGTTCACTGCAGCCCAAAAAGATTGTGTTCACTGCAGCCCAAAAAGATTGTGTTCACTGCAGCCCAAAAAGATTGTGTTCACTGCAGCTCACACACAGAAAAATGGATGTGGATCACTGACACCTGCCTATCTCCAATCCCACACCACACAGCAATATCGATTGTAGTTTGTAGAACACAGTTTCCCTAAAATTCAGCAGACTCTGTCCCTAACAGGATTGAGAAGAGATAGTAGATCAGGATTGAGTGCAGATTCACCCCACCCCCCACACAGCAATATCGATTGTAGTTTGTAGAAGACACTGACCCTATAATTCAGCAGACTCTATCCCTAAAATGCCTACAACTCGCCCTGCCTAAACACTCCGACCTGTCCCTCAATTCTATCCGGACACAAATGGTTTTTTCCTGCCTATCTTTCCCTAATCAGCAGCCAGCACATTGATGTGTGCTCTGTCCCTTAGCTAAGCAGCAGAATGACGCTGCTGCGGCGGCTGCCTCGAACTTATAAAGACTTGGTCACATGCTTCAGACGGCCAATCACAGCTACTAAGACATTTGCAGGCATGGCTGGGATGGCTTAAGGCACACCAGTTAAACGATTGTTGATTGGCTGTTGAAAGCCCGCCATGAAAAGAGCGCCAAAGCATGCAAAACCCGGAAATAAAACGACCGAACACGGATTTTTACCCGAACATACAGTAAAGTGTCCGTGTCCGTGTTCGGGTAAAAAAAATCCAATTATTCGGTACGAACACGAATAATACAGTCCGTGTTCGCTCAACACTAATTATATATCAATACATTAAACTAGTGGAATAAAACCGGTCAATAATCACTTAAAAAGCAATTGAAGTCCAATTCAATATTCATGCCGTTCGGGCACAAAGTATCTGTTAAATAAATCCACCTGGTCTCAAGCTTGGACAACTCCCGCACCGATTGGAACCCCAACAATCTGGGTAGGTCTTGGCAATCCCTCAAAACTTCAGACCAGATGGATCCTGATTGGGTTTAAGTTCAAAATGCAAATAGACACTATGGTCTTTGAAACCTTTGTGAATATTTGCAATGTGCTCGGATATTCTTTTACCCATCGTTCTCTTAGTTCAACCGATGTACATGAGTTCACATGGGCATTCCAAAGTATACACTACATGGGTGGATTTGCATGAGATGAACTCATTATTTTCAAACTGTTTCCCATTACCAGTAGACCTGAACGAAGTCAGACCCCTTAGGTGAGTATTGACCTGCTGGCATGACCTACGTCGTCTACAATCAAAAAAACACACCCTGTCCCAAAACATTTTTGGTCCCTTTGGTGGGTCTAAAACCTTTTTTTGACAACCATATCACCAAAGGAGGGTGCTTTATGATAAATAAGCACTGGTTTCTCCGGTAAACAGAATGTAAACATCTGTCAATTGCTAGAATAGACCAATGTTTAGTAAAAATCTGTTCCACTTCCCTGAATTGGGAATGATAATTAGTTATAAAACCCCACTCATGTCAGGTATTGGTGGGTGATATTTGATCCAAAAGAGGACTAGCTTGTGTATACTGGCCTACTATATTAATTAAATCATCCAATCATCAGAATCAGCAGTGCAGTTCCTCCTCACTCTCATAGGTTGTCGTCACTTAAGAATATTTTTTAACCAAATCGGATGTTGACCACTATAAATAGGGAGGTAGCTGTTTTCGGAGGGTTTTAAATAAACTTTAGTGGTTAAAGCAGCACTCTGTCTCATTATAGTGAGATCTAAATAATCAATCTCCTTTTCACTAAATTGATAATCCAACTTGATATTATTAGAATTATTATTCAAATGTTTCATAAAGGCTTCTAAAGTGACATGTGATTCTACCCAAATAAATATCAGGTCATTGATAAACCTTTTGTAAAACAGGAGTTCATCCCTAGATTGATTAAAAACAAATTTGTCTTCCCACTAACTCATAAATAAATTTGCGAGGCTTGGGGCAAATTTAGCACCCATAGCCACGCACCTCTTCTGCGTATAGAACTTATTATTGTACCAAAAGTAATTGTGGGATAAACAAAAAACAAGGGCCATCAGCAAGAACTTTTTTAGACAATGTGGAGCCAATAATGCATCATTGTGCTGGATGATAATGTACAATGATGACACTTCAGCCGATATGAGAAACACAGTACCGGAGTACCGGAAGGACAGGGTAGGAAAAAGAGGGGGAGGGGTATGTCTCTATGTCAAGAACAATATAAAGGTGATAGAAAGGAGTGACATTATGGATGGGATGAGCATGGATTTAGAATCTGTGTGGGTTGAACTCCATAGGGAAGGAGAAAAGGGGAAAGTAATTGTGGGGGTTTGCTATAGGCCACCTAACCAAGGGGAGGAGGTAGAGCTGGAATTCTTAGCACTAATGAGTAAAGTGGCAAAATTGGGATCAGTCGTCATATTGGGGGACTTCAATTATCCCGACATTGACTGGGACGAGGGGACTGCACACTCACAGAAGGCCCGCCTATTCACGGAAACCTTACAGGATAATTACATGTCACAGTTGGTGGATTCTCCGACTAGAGAAAATGCAGTCCTGGATCTATTGATCACTAATGACCCAGACCTAATCTCGCAGGTAGGAGTCCAGGACAATCTGGGCTCTAGCGATCACAGGATGATCACATTTAGTATAAATAACAATATAACAAGGCAAGTGGGGAACATAAGAACCCTAAACTTCAGAAGGGCAAACTTTCCAAAATTTTACTCATTGATGGAAAGGGTAAACTGGGACCAAACCCTGGGATCCCTGACCACAGAGGAAAAATGGGAATGCTTTAGGAACATATTAGGCAAAGGCATCTTGCAGTGCATTCCTATGGGAAATAAATTTAGAAGAGACAAAGCCAAACCTGGCTGGCTAAACCGTAGCGTCAAAAAACTTATTAGGGGAAAAAAATTGGCCTTCAAGAAGTATAAATCAGAGGGCACAGTATCGGCTTTCGAGCAATACAAGGAGGCAAATAAGAAAAGTAAACAAGAAATCAAGATGGCTAAAATCAACTTTGAGAGACAAATAGCGGAGGATAGTAAAAAAAACCCAAAGAAATTCTTTAAATATATCAACAGCAAAAAAACTAGGGCAGAGCATATTGCACACATAATTAACAATGATGGGAGGATGGTTACAGAGGACACTGAAAAAGCAACCGTGCTGAATGCTTTTTTCTCGTCAGTCTTTACACAGGAAACGGAGGGGTACACTGACCATGACTGTTTGGTTAGTAGTAATACACAGGACTTGCCACTATGGCTAACAGAGGGTGAAATCAGGGAAAGGCTGGATAAACTCAACACAAACAAATCACCAGGCCCGGATGGCGTACATCCGAGAGTACTCAAGGAACTCAGTAAGGTTATATCCAGACCACTGTTCCTGATCTTTGCTGACAGTATTAGGACAGGAGATGTACCAGGGGATTGGAAGAAAGCTAACGTGATTCCGATATTCAAAAAGGGCCAGAGGCATATCCCGGGAAATTATAGGCCTGTCAGTTTGACATCAATAGTATGTAAACTTCTGGAGGGGATGATAAGGGACTATATCGTAGAGTTTGCTAAAGACAACAACATCATCAGCAGTAATCAGCACGGGTTTACAAATGGGCGTTCTTGTCAAACCAATCTATTAACATTTTACGAGGAGGTGAGCTGTGAGCTAGATAGGGGGAGACCAGTGGATGTGGTGTACTTGGATTTCGCTAAGGCGTTTGATACAGTTCCCCACAAGCGCTTAATTTATAAAATAAGATCTGCAGGTATCGACAGCAGGGTTTGCTCTTGGATACGGAATTGGCTTAAAGGGCGTGTCCAAAGAGTGGTAATAAACAGCGCATACTCAGACTGGTCTGAGGTAGTAAGCGGGGTGCCCCAGGGCTCAGTCCTGGGACCAACCTTGTTCAATTTATTCATAAACAACATTGAGGTCGGGATCAGTAGTTCGATATCAGTTTTTGCAGATGACACAAAATTGGCCAGAGCAATAACTGCACAGCATGAAGCAGATATCCTACAGAATGACCTGGACAAAATTACAGAGTGGGCACGGACATGGCAAATGAGGTTTAACGCGGAGAAGTGTAAGGTTTTGCACTTGGGGACTAAAAACATAAAAGCACAATACACGTTAGGAGGGGAACCCTTGGGGGAATCAAAAATGGAGAAGGATCTGGGAGTCTTGGTTGATGATAGATTAGGCAACAGCATGCAATGTCAAGCGGCAGCTGCCAAAGCCAGCAGAATATTGGCATGCATAAAGAAAGGGATGTATTCCAGAGATAAGACTATAATCCTTCCACTTTATAAAACTCTGGTCCGACCGCATCTGGAGTATTCTGTCCAGTTCTGGTCGCCAGTCCTCAGGAGGGATGTGTTGGAGCTGGAGAGAGTCCAGAGAAGGGCAACTAAACTAATTAGGGGATTGGAGGACCTTGACTATGAAGAGCGTCTACAATCGCTCGATTTATTCTCCCTGGAGAAGAGACGTCTGAGGGGGGACATGATAGCAATTTATAAATATCTTAATGGGGATCCCAGCTTAGAAAAAAAGCTGTTCATTCGAAGGGATTGCATGAGGACTCGAGGGCATACAATGCGATTAGAGGAGAAGCGTTTTAACCTCAGGCAACGTGGGGGGTTCTTTACTGTTAGGGCTACAAGATTGTGGAATTCTCTACCACAAGAGGTGGTTTCTGCGGGTAGTATGGTGGCTTTCAAAAGACTCTTAGACTTACATCTCAAGGATCAGAACATTCAGGGGTATGTGAGATGATTACAGCCACACACACCTACACAGGTTGAACTGGATGGACTATTGTCTTTATTCAACCTCACCTACTATGTAACTATGTAACTATGTAACTATGTAACTATTATCAAGTAGTAATATAATTTCTTTCAAAAGTTTTAATAAATTCTTGGTGTCTTTTAAATAATCCTTAGTCTCAACAACACTAGTTTGTAAGAAATTATGCAGGTATTGGCCAACTCTGGCTGTTACAGATCCTAAGCCATTTACAATGGGTCTGGCTGGTGGATTTGTGGAATTTTTATGGACTTTAGGCAAGGTATAGTTGGTCGTAATCTGATTGTAGCTGGGCATCAAAAACTTTTTTTCTTTTTTAGTAATAATTCTGTTGTAATAGGCATAATCAATCAGGTTTTTAAATTCCATCTGATACCCCTTAGTGGGGTCTCTCTCCAATACTCCATATGTTAAGTCATCACTCAACATGCCTAATTATTGCATGAGGTGCACTAGTAATGCCAACTTCTTTTCTGACAAAAAAATTACAGTATATTGGAGCTACTACTTCCGTCAGTCATGCTACGTGAAAAAAAGTCAATAGATATCAAACAGTAGATTGAGGTGCTGCCGCTATCTGAAATTCCTCAAAATAAATATGCTGCCAATGTACACTGTGACTAAGAATATCCCCTAAAACAATGCTACTTCTGTAATACAATGTACACCTTTAAGGCATCCCTCAGACATGTTATTTGAAAGATCTGTGTACCTTTGATGTCACCCTTAAAGCAGTGAGATGAGACCCTGTCCTGACTGCAATTTTTTTTTTTTTTTTTTTTACATTGGCACAGGCTCATCTTGGCAGTTTCTAGCTTCCTATTTCTTTAAACCTAAAATATCATACCTTTGAGCCTTGAAAATGGTCGAAATGTAGTATCAAAATTCACCTACCTTACTATAAACTTCAATGGGTGTCAAAGCCTCTTTGGTAAAGTCACAACTATCATTATATCATACAGTTTATAAATGTATTAACACTTGTACCGGTCACATACCTCCATATTTCAGCTAACTATCTCTCTGGTAATGAACCCATCCCCACTTGTTTTTTCCAGCAACCATAACAATTTTATCACGATACTTCACATGAGCAGTTTTATAGATTAACAAACATCTCTATAGTACCAGATTGGAAATATAAGATGATAAGCCTATATCTTATTGTAACAAGTCATCCTACCAATTATGCAAGATCCTTTCTGGTGATAGTTGTATAAATCTTCATGTTTACTTAAATTGTTACCTTTCGTTTCATTACCTTTGGAGTGGAAAATTGAATTTGCTTGTTAACTCTTTCTCTTTCATTCTGTTCGGGTTGCCTCCCACCTTAAGACACAGTTTGTTCCCAGATGGGGTGTCCAATGGGGGGGGGGGGGGGAACAATACCCCTATTGTGTAATTTGCTCTGATACCACATTTATTGTCCATGTTAAAATGTGATTTCAGTTCTGTTAATGTAGCTACTGATGTTATCCTCAATTGGATGCTCTAATGCAAAACAGGATTTGCTATTGTTTTCTTTTGCCTGTCCTTTTTGTACTGATTCATTTTAATAAAAATATTGGCAAAAAAAAGAAACTTCAATGGAAGTCACTGTTTAGTTTTGGGTTCTTGAATTTTAAACACGATTCGACAAACCCCCTGTGAATCCCACCCAGGCAGTTTTGAACATCTCTATGCCTGACCTAGATAGCATGCATCCCATGTACTAAAAATAGTGTGATAATTCATACACTATTAAATCCTATTTCCTTACACTCTTTTTGAACTAGGACAGCCCCAGAATTGCATAGAGTGGATTTAGAACCAGGTAACTGTAGTCCATTCCAGTCCATAGTTCTTTTCAAACTATTTATCTGGGAGATGGAACAGACAGCAAACTTTCCATTTTTGCTAATGACACAAATTATGTACAAAAAATCTTGCCAAAATGACAAAGTGGACAAATTAAATTTGAGATGAGGTTAGGGACTAGGCTGGAGAAGTAAATCGAATTTGTGGCCATCCGCTTCCTATTTGTCACCTGAAAAAGAAATGGATAGTTAAGGGAGCGCTCCCAGGAATCAATGCGCCGGCACTGGCCCCGCTCGTCACTTCCGGTGCGGCGCAGAATTCCCTGCTAAACAGCTGAGTGACGAGCTGGGCCGGTGCAGGCGCATTCTGGGAGAAGAGGACACGGAAGAGGATGCAGAGGAGGATCGCGCTGGCTTCAGCTGCCCACATCCGAGATGGCAACGCTGAAGAAGAAATTTTAAAGGTAAGTATTTCTTCTTGCAGGTAAGTGCGACCCGGGACAGTACAGAGGCTATTCATTGTGGAATGTACTAGCCCTGACTGTCCCGGGGGTATTTTCATTGGAAAAAATGTTCTCGTGGCCGGAACTCCGCTTTAGATACAATATAGTTAGGCAAAGCAGAAATGATATTGATGTGGAAATATTAGCTAACACTAGAGAGAAACTTGTCTTCAGAAGAGAGCTGAGAATAATAGAAGAAAAGGTCTGCTACATATACCGGTTTGATAAAAGTAACCATAAATTATTATTTCTATATTGCATTGCACTCATGTAAACTATGGATACATTTGCCACAAATTATTGGAAAAAGCATCCCCTGCAATAGATACGATGAGTCTCTCCAATCACCAATCTAAGTATTTCTAGAGAGTCAACCCTATTATGTCATATGTAGAGGGATACCTAAACTTTTCTTGTTCTTAGTCCTGGTCATATGACTTGAAATAGACTGTTATATAGAAAATTATGTTAGCACTAGCCTGAACCTCTAAAAATACAAGGAAAGAAAGGGCAGAAGTAAAACTTTACAACAGCAAAATTGCTCACTGTCCCTTCCAGGGCAACTAAAGAAGCTGGTGTGTTTTAAAAGTACAGTTATCCTTTAACGATCATTCCACTTCAAATTGTTTGAAATATAATGTGTGCCCTAAAACCAGCTCACTTCATTTCTTTTGAAATGAAGCAATGCAACAAAAACATGAAAGATGTAAAATACTGATTAGTTAGACTACGTTGCATTTGAATGTTTATTTTTCATCCATGTAATGGTTAAAAAGTAATTCATTATTTTAACAGAATTCCTCAAGTTCCTTTCAGTATTATTATTGGCTTGGTAGACAATCATGTCATTCTTAAAATTATGCTTATAATTTCCCATTGACTAGACTGGTGCTTAATACAAAACTGAAAAACAGCTGTCTTTAACTTTAACTGCCACTTATAGACCGGTTTATTACTTTTGCAGGGACATTGGTTTAGTGTGTAAAGATTGATGTGGAATCAAATGCCATTGTAGAATTCAGTACTAAGAAAATACTGAGCTTACCTTAAAATTTTGAAATCATTTGGAATTTGCAACATCATTAAAGAGGCATATTTTATTTAAATAAAATTGTTTTTAAATTCTACTTACATGTGCGGTGCAGTATTAATGTGTATTTAAAAAGTAAACATGATTATAAATGCAATAATCTGAATTTTAGATGCAACAAGCAACTATATCATAAGTTATATTTTTAAATACAGAACGATAACAATAATGATAATTGTAATTTAGATATATTTAACAGTGTGGTGCAGAGAGCAGTTAATACAGAGGCTTGAGATGATAGGAGGCCAAGATGCTTTTTAAGCCCCTAACTGCTTTCCACAAGTAATCCAACATATATTTCTCAATAACAGATTCTAAATGTCACTTGGGCTAAATTAATGAGTTAAATAAAAATAAAAAAAATTTAAAAAAGGGAAAACATTTACATAGATGCATACGAGTGTTGAAATTTATGTTAAAGAGGAACTTTACCCCACTATTATTTTTTTTCTCTGCTTACCAGATGCTGGGTTGTCCTTAATTCAGAAACTCACCCACCCAGCAGATCCAGTGCTGTCCTGCTGAGATCCTCTTCTCTGCAGCCGTAGCTCAGGTCCCTTACTACCATGTGACATAATTGGGAGGTTACCAGCTCATCTGGGTTCAGGCGCATTAGCCCATCCCCTCCTCCATTAGTGAATGTAATGATATTAGTGCTCCCAGTGCCTCATGGAATATGTACATCACATATCCCAGGAGGCACTGGGGGCACTGGTATAATTCGACCAAGTTAGGAGGGGAGCAGGCCGAAACCTATTAAATAAAAATAAGTAAGTAAAAAAAAATAAAAAAGGGATATTTGAGTATTGGAATGGGGGCAGGATGGAGAGGAGCAAGCTTGATTTGAAGGGTGAAAATCCACTTTAACCACTTCAGCTCTGGAAGGTTTTTCCCCCTGGCCATTTTTTGTGATACGGCACTGTGTTGCTTTAACTGACAATTGTGCAGTCGTGTGACGCTGTACCCAAATACAATTGATGTCTTTTTTTCCCACAAATAGAGCTTTCTATTGGTGGTATTTGACCACCTGTGCGGTTTTTATTTTTTTGCAATATAAACACGATAAGAACCACAATATTTTTTACTTACTGCTTACTTTTACTGCTAGAAAGCATACCCAATAAAGACATTTTAAAAAATCACATTTTTTCATCAATTTAGGCCAATATGCATTCTGCTACATATTTTTAGTAAAAAAAAAATCCTAATAAGTGTATATTGATTGGTTTGCGCAAAAGTTATAGCGTCTACAAACTATGGGATAAATTTATGGACATTTTTTTATTAATTTTTATGATTTTATATGATATTTTTTATTGTTTTTACTAGTAATGGTGGCGATCAGCGATTTTTAGCAGGACTGCGACATTCTGACACTAAGTGACCAGTGACACCAATACAGTGATCAGTGCTACTGTTACTGTATAAATGACACTGACAGGGAAGAAATTAACACAGGGGCGATTAAGGGGTTAAGTGTGCTCCAAGAGAGTGCTTTCTAACTGAAACACAAGTTCTCTCTTTTACTCCCTGAGAGAACAGCGGTCTGCCTTGTTTACATCAACTGCACAAAATCACCTGCACGTACAGCCAGGCTGCCCTGCCACAGTATATATGCAGTGGGCGATCCAGAACTGGTTAACATACTGTATATTGTCAAGTGCTTTTGTTTTCTCCTCCAGCTAAGCCACACCAAAGTGCAGGACAGGTATTCACAGCTCTGTGGTATAAATCACTTCCTAATTTGTGTATGGGCAGAACATATTTGGGAACATTTGTTGTTCGGGGGTGTTGTACTCTCATTTGCTACTGGTCTTGTCTGCCACTAGATAAAGCTATACAGCCTGTGCATGTGCATGTACTATTTTTTCCTAAAAAGTGAGCTTATCCTATAAAGATTTCATTCCGAAAGTCATAAATAATGACTAATTCTAAAAATAGAGTAGACCTGATAGGCTGCCTAATGGCCAACTGAACGAGAGCTCACTGCAGGCTGACAACATTGGTGTTTTGCAAGGCAGAAGCTTGGGTTTGTCAGCCCAAAAGAGGAAGTCCTGACAGAATCTCAAGGTAAGAAGCTTTGCAAAAGATTCACTCAGGTGTTTTTTGTACCTTAATCTATTCTCTTCATTAATGTGTTACTAAACTCACAACAGTAAAATCAGTGTGTACTGTATATGCAGTAGAGCACGCTTGCTATATTCCCTGTGGAACCTAAGGGGTTAATCCTCTGCCTTTTGTAAAAAGGCTGTTTGATCCTGTATGCAAAAATCCTCCCCTTCCTGCATTGCCCCTAAAACATGTCAGGATAAGACAGAGTTACTTGAGTCAGTCTACACATGCTCAGTTTGGTGTGTATTGTTAGAGAGTTTTTTTTTTCTTGGGAAAGTGCATGTGATCAGCACAGGGCCAATCAGCACTGTCCAGACAGAGGGTCAGGGGTCCTGCGTCCTGATAGGACAGCTAGCACAGTATGAAAACTCCTCCTACAAGCTTTGATCAGGCACTGATAGAAGTTACAAGACGCCTATATACTGCTGATGAGAAAAGGTATTTAGCAGTTTATATTTACTAAAATTATTTAATTTCCATATTCGGTGTACTGTGGGAGACCAGATATAGTGAATGCAGGGTCCTGGGCTTAGTAACACTTTAGGGTAAAATAAAAAACTCCCCACTATTTGTTCTCCACTCCCCATCCCTAAACACTTACCTGCCTCCTCTAACAATCCAGTGCTGTCCTGGCTGAAGCACTGTTCTCCCCTCTTCGTGATTTCACAAGCAGCAACAGAAGCCAAATGGTCCTGCTGCCAGTCAAACTCCTTTGAAGAGTAAGAGGGGGTGGGGTTTACCAGGGCTGTGTGTCTCTATGGATGTACACAGCCCAGATCGAGATCACGCCTGCACAGGTGTCCCCCTCAGCACCACGCTTGCCGAAGGGGCACTGGCAGGAAAAGTGCAGTATATTGGGATCCACCTCTTCTTGCAGCACTACAGTATCTATCTGGCATCAGCATCAGGCTACTTGTTTAGCTGTCAGGCAGTGCAGCAACATAAAATATTTGGTTGGCAATGCGCATTATTGTATAACAAAACACTTTAGATTTAGGATAGAAATCACGTTTACTTGCATACTGACAGATATCCTTGCAAAATTCACATCTATCTGGTAGGCTTATTATTTATTTGTTAAAAGTATTTATATAACCCCAACAATTTATGTAGTGGATGTACATTCATACTAGTCCAGGAGCTTACAATCTAAGGTCCTCACCTAAAATGCATACATTAACATACTAAGGCAAATTTATACAGAAGCCAATTAACCCTCCAACATCTCTTCGGCGTGGGGGGAAATCCATGCAAACACAGGCAAAACATGCAAATTCAATGCAAGAAGCCTCAAGGTTGGCAGTTTAACTGAGGACCCTAGTGTTGCTAGGCAGAAGTGGGCCAATGGGCTTCACAATTCATACATGTCTGCCAAACAGGCATTCATTTTAAATCCAGGCATCATATTGTATATGCATGTGAAATTTGCAATAGCCAATGCTACATCTAATGCTGGTACAAGGAGTTGCATCTTCTCCCAGAACTTCATGTATGTTTTCAAAGGCTGTTTTTGTCATTGTTGGTGCTTATAGGATATTAATAGATTTCAAAGATTGACGCTAATGGAGATTGTATTTTAATTCTTATGACAGCTAAGCAACATTGTCTACCGCTCTTGGGAAATATTCTCTGCAGCCCCAACTAAAGGAACATTGACCCCATTTCACCAATGGGAGAAATATGAAAAACATTGTAATGTTACACCTGTAATGTTTCTACACTTTTAGTATTCACACATTCTGAGCCCATACAAATTATATCCATTGTATACCCCTTAGATATATACTGGAATGTTAAGTCAATAAATTAATTTATTTTGCTGCTTAAAGTTTTGCAATATTGCTTAAATGTTTTATAGACAGATACCTAAATTACAGAAACGAAACTATAAGGACTATAAGGTTGAAACTATAATGCTCAATTAGAGATCTGCCAAAGTAAATTGGTGGGTTAGAACATGTCAGGTTTTTCAAGGAATAATGAGGATCATCAAACTCATATTACTTTCTCTTTTTTATGGACATTTTCTGCCAAACTCAGATAGGGGCAAATTATTATTTTTTTCTGTGTGGTAGGTGAGATTACTGTCTTACATCAAAAATAGATTCACTTCGGCTTTCAATAATTCAACCAAATTATGACCTGTCATCTAATGATCTTTCTAATCCCTGACAGATTGTAATCAATCTAGACAAGATATTTTGTCCAAGTAAATTACATTAAATAACCCTTTTGTTTCTGAATAGTCATGTAGTCTATATTGAGTACCACAAACATATTCTACGTGATCAACATCAAAGCAGTTCTTTCTCATTTATTTATATCCAGACCAGATTTAAAATACCTAAAATGAGTTTAGAAAAGTATTTGTGCTGTAGCTGTGCATAATGCAAATGAAAAATTTGAAATCTTTATCAATTATTTCGGAAAATACATTGTTTATAAAATCAGTAAAAGTGTTTTTCTTTTATTAGTATAGAAATTTGCTTTGGTATAGTTTAGCAGAACATACATATTTGGTTACTGTTTAATATAAATGATCATTTTCATTTTTTTTAAATAAACTTTTAGATAGAATTGTAGATTGTTTTCCCATTTCATTGTGTACATTTACTATACTTTACTATGCTTTGTAAGATCTATAATTGGCATAATATTCACCACTGTACTATATTTTATATTGCCTTACTTTTTCTTTGTTTTCATGGCCATTCTTTTTAAGGCAAAATGGCAGTAGTGTTTTTGCTCCTAGTTTAGGTTCTCATTTCTTACCTACCTAAGAAATAAAGAAATACAATTAAAATAATTTCTACAGATTAAGAAATATCTTAATGCTCTAATTTCATAAGCAGACACCCTGGCAGGTGTGTTTATGTTTTTGTGCGGGTGTGCATGAAGGTGGGATGGGCTAAAAAAAATTATATATATTATTTTTGGGGGGTGGTTTCTAGGTGGTAGGGTGTAACCTTTTTTGACATTTTCTAACTAAAACTTAATTTTTTATCACAAAGCAGACAAAAAGCCAAACCCAAAACCCACAATGTAATATATTATAGCTTACCAATCATTTGATGTGGTGGCTGTATCAGTTTTCCTTTCTCTTTCTGCTCTGTTTTCCCCTGTAACCTGGCCAGTAAAACACCTCCTGTATTACATTACCCCCCCCCCCGGTTAAAGGAGCATGGGGGGTACCTTTGGACAGCAGCATTGGCAGTCTGGGGGAGGGGAAGTGTTAGATGTACTAGCAGATTTAGATACACTAACAAGTTGAACCCAAAACTCCAGCTATTACTTTATAAGCAGTTACAGCAAACATTTTTTTTTTACCTAGTGGGATAACGATTTTACATAAATATATAAAATAAGCTCATTGTAAGCACCTTTGATTTTACATAAATATATAAAATAAGCTCATTGTCAGACTTAGTGGCCAGATCACCAGATGAAAATAGAAGAAAGGAAGCCTAAAAAACCAAAAAAAAAACAAATGCAGCCATCACATCTAAGAAATGGTAAGCTGCAATATAATTAATGTTTGCTTTTGGGTTTAATACAGCTTTAATTAGACAATAGGGGGGCTTTAGACCTCTTATGTCTCATCTGCCTTCCATTTAAGCTTAGTGACTCGATGCACAGTGTTTAAGCACTTGTATCTAGCCACATTTTGAACAAGACACTTTCAATAAAAGAAAATAAAATTATAGTTTTTATTTATTTTACACAAAAAAATGTATCAACAAATTGTAGTGAATATGTGCACAATATTTAAGCATTTGTAGTAGCCTGCATTTTGAACAGGACACTCACTAGCCAGATTTAAATAAAAAAAATCAACAATAAAATATATTTATTTTACTAATAAAGGCCCCAAAAATATTATAATGACTACATACACAGTATTTATTCATTTGTACTAGGCTCTATTTTGAACAGGGCACCCATAAGTCAGTTTCTAATAAAATAAAAACAGTATTAAAATGTAATGTATATATTTTACAAAATGCCATACACATATTATAGTGATGTTGTACACATTTGTAAGCACCTGTAGTAGGCCACATCTTGAACAAGACACTAACCAGTCACCTATTTATTAACCTCCTGTGTACCAGCAATTGTACTTATTATAGCTTTTTCTCTTCACTATTGTTCTGGGAGGATGTAACAGTACATGCACAGTTTTTGATCGCACGGTCATTGAACACAGTGGATCACAGGCAAAAGGTACAGAGCTAATGAAAGTTGCTCTGTGCCATGTGATCGCTGTGAATCACACACCACAGAACATAAACAAAGTCTGTTGCTGGCAGCCATGTCTCACTTAGGTGTCTGTTTATGAAACCGAGATGAGCAGCGATCCTGATGATTGCAGCTCATCTCGGATCATTTTTGGTTTATGAAACAGAGATGATCGGGTTAGAACATGTTCTCCACTGATCATCTCCACACACAGAGAATCTGTCATTGACAGACACAGAAATGGTCAGTTTATGAAGCTGTAATCTCCGCACTTTACTGGCGAAACCGTTTCGCACCGTACGGACTCCTCTGAAGAGTCGCCTTTTTTTACCTTTTAGATGCCCGCCCGTTGCGGTGCATCAACTCACTAGCTCCTCTTCATTTCTTTCCTTTTGTCCTTTTACTTTTTTTTTGGTTGTGTTCTTTTTTAGACCCGGATACGCATTTCTGACGGAGCCAAGCCTGTCAATTTACACAGCCTCTTCCCCTTTTCAAACAGCTCGTCCACCTGCACCTCAAGTCAGGAATCTGCCATATACGACCTACCAGTGAGTGCCTTCCTACTATCTGTATGGATTTTGCTTCAACTTGTCCTTTACCATGTCGCTTCAAGTACTTACACTTAATGTTAATGGCCTGAACAGCCCACATAAACGACACATGCTCTGGAGAGAACTTAGGAGCTTGAAATGTGATATTGCAGCCATACAGGAGATGCATTTTATGATTGGCAACCACCCACAGATCTCCTCCAAGGATTATCCCCAAGTTTTCTATTCTAACAGCCCCAAAAAGAAATGTGGGGTGGCAATACTGGTCAGGGAGTCCCTGGATTTCACCATGCTATCGCAATTTGCGGATCCTGAGGGTCGTTTCTTGGTGCTGACGTGCAATATCAACCAAGCCACCTACACCATAGTGGCAGTCTATGCACCAAATGCGGGACAGCTCACTTTCCTGAAACGTCTTTGGAAACAACTCCAACCACTTATCAAAGGTCACGTTCTTCTGTGCGGTGACTTTAATGCAGTCCCTAACTTCCAACTGGATGTTTCTCTGAACTATCCAAGGCGTTTCCACCATGCAGACCTAGCGGGGTTCCTCTCTGCAGCCGAACTTTATGATGTGTGGCGTTGCCACAATTCATCGGAAAGAGACTATTCCTTTTATTCCAAGACTCATCATTCTTACTCAAGGATAGATCTCTTTCTCACTAATAAATTTTTGCTGCAGCGGATCACTCGCGCGTCTGTGGGTTCTATAACGTGGTTGGACCACGCCCCTGTTATTATTCAAATCGGGGACGTGCCCTTCACCACAAGGGCCAACAGATGGCGATTTGATGCCAGTTTGCTTGCCAACACAGAGACTCAGAGGACTATGTGTTCTAAACTTACTGAATTTTTTGCACTTAATGATAATTCTGAAATGTGTCCTTTTGTAGTGTGGAACGCCCACAATGTGAGGTTTACTGCTCTCGGAGGGGGCGAAGGTGCGGAGGCATAGAAGACAGAAACTAGATAATATCCTTGATTCTATTAAACATTTAGAACAACAAAATAAGCGTAACCCTACCGCAGCGTGTGCGGAACAACTCTCTAAATTCCAGGCGGAGCTGAGGGTCCTTCTGATTGGTCAGCATTCCAGAGCACTTCGTAGGCTCAAAGCTTCTCATTACTCCCATGGCAACAAAGCGGGCCGGCTATTAGCGGCTCAACTGAAAGACAAGATATCAAAACAAAGAATTCCATACTTAATCCATCATGCCACTGGGGAGAGGCTGACCAATCCGAAGGACATAGCGGATGCCTTTAGTCAGTATTTTAGCTCACTATACAATTTACGCCTGGACGGATCGACTACTCAACCAACCCCGTCAGACATCCAAACTTTTTTGTCTTCTATCTCCCTCCCGAGCCTGAACCCCTCTCAGTTGGCTCAATTGAACACTCCTATTACCAATCAGGAGATTCTGAAGGTTGTTAAATGTCTACCGAAGGGGAAGTCCCTGGGACCGGACGGCTTCTCCTCCGAGTATTATGGTTCCTTCGTGGAGATTTTGGTCCCTTATCTTGGTAGAGTGTTTCACCGGGTCTTAACTACAGCTGTATTTCCAGCTGAGATGTTGGAGGCGACAGTGGTCACACTGCCAAAACCTGGCAAGGAACCCACTAAGGTGCAAAATATCCGGCCCATTTCATTGTTAAATGTGGATCTAAAGGTGTATGCCAGGGTCATAGCCAACCTTATTTCTCAGTGTCTCCCAGATCTCATCAAACCAGACCAAGTAGGCTTTGTCCTGGGGCGTCAAGCCACGGATGCCACTAGAAGACGGTTGGCCTTATTCACCATGTTTCTGCCCACGGGGTCCCCACTGTGCTCTTGTCATTGGATGCCGAAAAGGCCTTTGACCGGATACATTGGGGATACCTGAGGCAGGTATTGGAGAAGTTTGGTTTTGCAGGTGCAATTGTCCAGGCCATTATGGCCTTATATACGGTCCCATCGGCTAGAGTCTTCACGGAGGGTCTATTCTCCGATAGTTTTCAAATTACGAATGGCACTCGTCAGGGGTGTCCTTTGTCGCCCCTGATATTTGCCATGCTCATGGAACCCTTGGTGAAAAAGATGAGATCCCATCCGGAAATTTCGGACATTAAGGTGGCTGATTCCCCTCCTAATGTTATCTCATTGTTTGCTGATAATGTAATACTGACTTGCACCAACCCCGAAAAATCTTTGTTGCACATTCAAGATACTCTAGGGGTATTCCAATCTGTTTCTTACTACAAAGTCAATGAGCTTAAATCTAATCTCCTTGGTATAAATGTGGGACATAGTATGCAGACGCGACTCCAACATATAGTACATTACCAGTGGTTAACGGAATCCCTAGACTATTTAGGAATCAAACTTACCAGTTCACCTGACACTCTCTACAGGACCAATTTTTCCCCCCTACTCCATGCCACGACTCAGGACCTTCTGAGACTGCGGAAGTTCTATCTATCTTGGTCAGGGAGAAACCCAGGACGTCTCACAAGACGCTGACTAAACAGGTCAGGGTGGGTGGCCTGGGGGTCCCTGATGTGAGAGACTACCACATGGCGGCTATTTTGGCACAGTCTAAGTCCTGGTTCTCCAATGCCAATTTACCTCTGTGGTGCTCCCTAGAACAATCTTGTGTACCGCGACTGACTTTAACTGACCCGGTGCTAGCCTTAAATTTGTCTAGTAGGAAGCCATCAGACTCACACCCTACCATCTCCGCTACGCTGCAGGCCTGGAAATATTTCTGGGACAAAGGCTCCAAGTCATCTCCATCACATGTCTATCCCACTGTCCACACTACAGGCACTATCACCAGACCTGTCTGTGACTCATTGGGGTAAATATGGACTATAGGGACTATAGTCCATATGGACTATTCTCAATCTCAGACCTGCACTCTCAATCCAAGTTCATTCCATTCTCAGATTTCTGCACTAGATTCCCAGACTTTAAGACGGAATATCTGACGTACAAACATATCTCACATATCGTACAGACCCTACCTGATTTATATATTCCGTTCCCTCTACATATTTATTCAAATTGCTTCACTAGCCCCTTCAAACAAACATGGTATTAGTATTTTTTACAACTCCATGCAAGATCGCTCGACTTTTGTTAAGACATCTCACCAATTGAAGTGGGAGGGTAACCTGAACAGATCATTTTCCGAGGCGCAGTGGCAGAAAGCATTTAGATTGAATTACTCACTGACTAGGTGCGCAAACTTCAGGGAGGGTGCAATGAAAATACACTTACGATGGTACAGAACCCCGTACATTGTGGCGAAGTTCCAACGCTCTTACTCTAATCTGTGCTGGAGGGGTTGTGGGCAGGTGGGGACACTGTTTCATATGTTATGGTCATGCCTATCACTGAGGAGCTACTGGTCCACGGTGCACAGACTGATAGCGGAGGTCACTGGCATCTTAAACAAATTAAATCCTGAGCAAGCACTATTGGCCATTGAACTGGATTGGTACCCGCCGATATGCAGAGTGGTTGTGCAACATATTTTATATGCAGCTAGATTGGTAATAGCTCGTCACTGGAAGAGCAATGTCTCACCCTCACTTCGTGAGGTTGTTCAAATTGTGGATGAATCTCATGAATATGAAAGTATCCTGTCGTGTTTCACTTTCACATTTCAACGTTTTCATGATAGATGGAAATTGTGGGAGGCATATAGGGCTTCTTAAGAGGTCTACTTTACACTCTACTGCTTTATTTCCCTTCACAGTATGTTCTTCTCCACCCTTTTCTTTCCCCTTTTCTGTGTTTTTTACCTCCCCTTGTACAGGGCTTGGGCGTGGGCGACCCTGCGTGGTGAGTAATGTTCCCAATTGGGGGCCACGTGGGAGCCGAACATGTCGAAGTACTGCTGCCACTCAGTTTACATGAGTGAGCGTAGAAGCGTTACTATTTGCCTGATAGAAATCTGATAAACTGTTGTGACTTGGTTTATATTCATGTAGAAGTAAGAATGTTTATGGGTGGTTGTTTTCCATCCAGAGTTACCTGCTGTATTTGTTCACGTGTAGATGGCATATCTTGATTGCACTTTGTTACAAGCCTTGTATTTTTGAAAATCCAAAAAAAAAGAAGCCCCCAAAATATTGTAGTGACACTGTGCACAGTATTTAAGCACTTGTACTAGGCTGCATGGTGAGCAGGACACACACCATCCAGCTTTATTAAAAAAAAAATCTAATTTATAGTTCATTCATTTCACTGATAAAATCTCCCCAAATATAGTAGTGACTATGTGCAAAGTATTTAAGCACTTTCTGAGACCGCATTTTCTGAGTAAAAGGCCAACCAGGTTTAGTGAAAAAATAAAATTACCTTATTTTACAAAAGGAAGCCAGAAACTGTACAGACATAATGTAAGTGGCTATAGCAGTCTGCATTTATAAAGTGGGGAACCAAGCGGGCTTATTGTGAAAATTAAATTGCAGTGAACTGTCCAAGTCAGTGATCCAATCTGGATAATCAAGGCAGATTGTGAAATTAAAATAACATTGTACTGTGCAAGCAAGTGGTAGAGTATCCACAACTATTGACACCCATAGGGTCCATTCCTTACTTTGAATAGTAAATCATACAGTTTATTTGCATTTTTTTCCTTTGCATATGCAAAACCTGCTTGCCCCCACTATCTTTGCCTCTTCCGCCAAGCCTGTCTGACATTTTTTGACAAAAAATAGAAAAAAGCCCCACTAAACTCAATTTTTTTGTTTTTGTCTAAAAACGACATGTGCAGGTAATATGTTTTTTTGTGTTTAATCTTAGTTACCTTTTAAATTGTCAAGCTATCTTCAAAAGTTGGTTAAGCTCCTGCTGAGTGCCTCTAAAATGCCGAAACTAAACATGCGGGCTGTGCCAAAGAACATATGTAGATTAAGGTTGTAAGTAATGTTCAGGCTGCAACGGACTAGTCATTTGAATTACTTTTCCCACCCAGAGAAGAGGCTGCCAGCCTCTAAACTTCAACTTTTTATGTATTTATTTAAGACTTAACTGAAAGTAAAAAACAAATTTAAAAAAATATAGGTATATCTCCATAAAAGCACTGTGATCTCTTTCCATCCTCTCAAATTTCAGGAATCAGTATCAGCAAAAACTATCTCTCCCTGCCAACACTATCTGATCTGTCCTTAACCACTTTACCACTAGAGCATTTTGCTGTCTTACGTCTGGGCCACTTTTTGCGATTCGGCGATATGCGAATTTAACTGACAATTGCGCGGTCATGCGACGCCGTACCCAAACGAAATTTACGTCCTTTTTTTCCCACAAACAGAGCTTTCTTTTGGTGGTGTTTGATCACCTGTGCAATTTATATTTTCTTTGCGCTATAAACAAAAAAATAGCGTTTATTTTGAAAAAATAACAATATTTTTAACATTTTTTTTATATGAAATTCCCCCCAAAAAAGATGTAAAAACCAATTTTTTTAAAAAATTTTGGCCAATTTGTTTTCTGCTACCCATGTTTGGTAAAAAAAATCGCAATAAGCGTATTTTGATTGGTTTGCGCAAAAGCTATTGCGTTTACTAACTAAGGGAAAGATTTCTGTCATTTTTGGTGGTTCTTTTTTAACGAGTAATGGCGGCGATCTGCGATTTTATTTGCGGGACTGCGACATTGCGGCGGACAGATCGGACCCTTGACTGACATTTTTGACACTTTTGGGGGTACCAGTGACATTACTGCAGTAACCAGTGCTATAAATATGCACTGTTACTGTAAAAATGACACTGGCAGGGAAGGGGTTAATTTTATTGGAGAGGGAGGGGTTAATGTATGCCTGGTGCTTACTAACGTGTGGGGGGGGAGGTGACTGAGTGAGCCAGGGACAGATCGGATGTTCAGCTATGCTGAACACTCCGATCTGTCACTCCCTGTCACTTAGGAGATCCGCCCGCTCTGTTTACACAGGCGAGCGGATCTCCAAACTGGATTCCCAGATGATCGGGGCAGAGCAGCGGCGATCGCCGCCGCTCCTCCCCTGGTCCGACTCCCGCTGTGAATGAAAACAGCAGGAGCGCGCCGCCTACAGGGGGAGGAGTCTGGCGATGTAGGTCTACGTCGTCAGACCTACAAGAGCCACTTTGCCGCAGTAGTACTACGGTACTCAGCGGTAAAGTGGTTAATTACTGCATGTCTCCTTCAACACATACTGATAAATGGCTGTTAAGAACCCAAAATTTTATAGGGAGGGGGGTAGTACATAAGAAAACCCCCATGATTGGCCCTTCTAAGCTACCTGTCAACAGTTCAGAGGCCAGTCAGTGTATTGTTGATAAATAGTTGTTAAAGCCATGAATGGCTGCATTAGTTCACCATTTACTAGAACAAAGAATGATTTGCAGTTGGGCTAGTCTTATCTTTGGTCACAAATCTGAAGCTCCTCCCTATAGAAGAGCATAAAACTCCCGTGCAGCCTCCTCTCTGAATAGGAAAAGTAATTCAAATGACAAGGCCATTGTGGCCTGAACATACTTTGGCTCAGACCATATGTTTAGCTTCGCCATTTTGGAGGCACTCAGCAGGAGCTTAACCAACTTTTGGAGATAACTTGACAATTTAAAAAGGTAACTAAGATGAAACACAAAAAACATATTATACGCATATGTCGTTTTTAGACAAAAACAAAAAAATAAGCTTTTGGTTGAGAAGGGATAGAATTTCGAACCATTGTTGTCTTTGCTGTGTGCCCCTTTCTGTTGCAGTAATAACTGCTTAGGGCCAGATAAAAGGGAAACCCCCCCCCCCAAAAAAAAAATATTGAGTTAAACTTTATTTAGAGTTACTTAGGAATAAAGGGGGTTAATTTAGAATGCTTTTTTTAAACAATTCTCTAATGTCTTGTGGCATACATATTATTAGGGCATAATGTTTAAATAAATGAAAACACTTGGCTTTTACTAAAATTACATTTTGTAATATACTGTATGTGTGATTTAAGTAACAGCAATAATTTTACAGGTAGCACCATTTATTTCTTTGGTGACATGTATTTATTTGTTTTATACACATTTCTTTACAGTTTGATAGAATTTTATTGATATTGAATTCAAAAAAGCAAAAATGCACTTATAAAATAGCTAACTATATACTTAGAGAAAGAAAATAAATACACCAGCACAAATAAATAAATAAACCTAACACAGAACTAATGAGTCTGAATAAACACAATAAGAAACAATTCCCATCCCAGCACTGGGCAATTTTCCAAGGTTCAGTTACAAAACTGAAGACCTACATCAATTAACTGAACAAAAAAGAACAGATGTTCAAGTCTACCATGAAACTGACAGCTATTTATCTACAAGGGATGTGTTACACAGTGCAAAAATTAAGCCTTTTTGTAAATTCCAATCTCAGCATTTGGCAAATGGTTTGCATATGTCATTAACTTGAAAACTAGTTAAGGAAGGGTGAAATGTTACAATAAAAACAAAATGAAAACATTTAAGACTTCACAAATAAATGACATACTGTAGAACTTGAACTTTGAATATTAACAAATCGAGTTAGTGAAAAAAAACTTGAGAATGACACCATTCCTGGATTTCTTTTTTAAGGGTTTGCCAGGCATTTGCTCCTACTAGTATTTTCTGCTTAACCTAACTGACAATTTAACGTGAAATTAACCCTTTGTTAACCAAAGGTTAATGATGCCTGGATGTTTAGACCAAATTTAGCAGCATCATTATGCATTATTTAACTTGACAACAATTCTGTTACTAATTGTCCTATCTAAATAACCTGAAATAAAAACTCCTATCTTGATTATTTTACATATTTTGCATATTTCTAATGGAATGTAGAAGGGTTTGATTATCTTTAATGCTTCTACTGCTGTCTGTATGTCTGTTTGAGAAATGTATTCCTCTGTTTGTCCTAATGTATTCCCCTGTTTGTCCTAATGATTATTGTCACAGAAGCAAAAGTATGGGAATTCCAAACTTTTAAAGTCGTCACCACAGCCAAGGGTGAGGGTAAATCATCCAAGCGAGATATCTTCTTATTTTCTGTTAGAATAGTAAAGGAAAATCTTCACGTCAGGATACTTCATCTTGATGTCAGGATACTGACATTAAAAGAAATTCTCTCTCCAAAAATAAAAAGGTGTATCTATAGATACACAAGCAGGTTGTAATCAAGTTTTTATTTGTAAATCACAACAGGTAAATCATTGAAGGTTTTTAGGGTTTAAATGAAGCAGTGAGGGGTGTGACATAACATCTGAAAGCTCTCACAAAAACAATGCAATAAGCCCTTACACCACATTCACACTGGTACGACTTGGACCGCGACTTGTCAGCCTGACAAGTCGCGGTCCTCACGCTCCCATTGTGTAGTACAGGAGCCGTTCTAATAGGAGCTCCGACTTAGAAAAAGGGTCCTGTACTACTTCGGGGCGACCTGGAGGCGACTTGCATTGACTTCCATTATGTGAAGTCCGTGCAAGTCGCGCCGAAGTCACGCTGCACGCGACTTCACAGGTTGCCCCCTAAGTCGGAGCGACCTAATGTGAACGGAGGCTTATTGTGCCTCTCTCTATGTCCACAGAAAGCACGCAGTGAAATAATGGGGTTGGTTTGTTTGTAAACAATCCTTATGTGATCACCAAAAATTGGCTGTGATAGCTATAACATATCAGAAACTACAGCGTATTTCTTAATTTTTAGTGTTAAACCTATGGCTATCAGTGAAGGTGTTGAATCAGAACTTGAAGCACACACAGTTGCAAGCTCTTAGTTCACAGTTGCAACCAAAGTGAATGTTCTAACAGCTCACAGAACTTTGCCTGAAAATGGTAATTTTAGGGCTGCAGATGTAAAAAGGTTTAGTATGTAGGTCTTGTGCTAGCCCATGCATGCTTTGTGCACTATGGGGTCGGTTTACTAAAACTGGAGAATGCAAAATCTGCGTAGAAACCAATCAGTTTCCAGTTTTTTCTGTCAAATCTTAATTGAACAGGCTGGAAGTTGATTGGCTACCATGTACAGCTGCATCAGATTTTGCACTCTCCAGGTTTAGGAAAACAACCCCTATGTGTGTTTTGTAATGTGTGTTCTCTATGTTCTTTACATTTGCTGTCTAAACATGTGCTGTGTATATGTGTCTTCCGTGTTATGTACATTTTGTGCTATAAACAAAAAAAAATAGCGACAATTTTGAAAAAAGAAACAATATTTTTCACATTCTGCTATATGACATTCTCAAAAAAAAATAAATAAATAAAAACCAAAATTCTTTAACATTTTAGGCCAATTTGTTTTCTGCTACATATTTTTGGTAAAAAAAAAAAAAATTGCAATAAGTGTATTTTGATTGGTTTGCGCAAAAGTTACCGCGTCTACTAACCACGGTAAAGATTTATGTCATTTTTATTTATTTATTTTTTTTACTAGTAATGGCGGCAATCTGCGATTTTTTGCGGGACTGCAACATTGTGGCGGACAGATCGGACCACTGACTGACATTTTTTACACTTTTGGGGGGACCAGTGACATTACTACAGTAATCAGTGCTAATTCAGTGATCATTTCAGGGAGAAGAACGGTCTGCTGGGTTTACAACAGCTGACTGTTCTTCTCTCTTAGCGGGGAACGATCGCAGGTGTCAGGCGGCAATGGGAGCTGCCTGCCCGCTGCATCGGCTTCCCCGCTGATGAGCGAGGGTGGGAGCGTGCTGCCCCCCGAGACTCCCGAGAGCGAGCGCCGTACATGTACGGTGATTCGCCTGGGAGCAGAGATGTATAGTAACGAAGTAGAACTACTTAAGTACTGTACTTAAGTACCGAAATGCGGTATCTGTACTTTCCTAGAGTAGAATTTTTTTCTCCTACTTCTACTTTTACTTCACTACATTTTTTCGATGATTTCGATACTTCTACTCAAGTATTTTTTTTTGTGCTGCATAGTTACTCGTTACTTTTAAAAAAATTACCACTGCCAGAACAGTAGATGGCAGGTTGCATAACGCTCAAAAAAATGTGTATAATGTCATTTGTAAATCAGCGCATACGAAAATAAAGGCTGTGTATAATAAAAGCTGCTATACCAAATCTTTCCAATAAAAAGAAAATATGAAACAAACAAATAAATGGTGCTACAGCGCTTAAAGTGCATCAAGAAACTACTAACAAACACAGGTTAATCATTTGAATAAATCATTTGAAATAATAAAAACAATATGATGTTCAAACTTTTGACTTATTTCTTTAATAACTACATAACACAGTACTTGTACTTCTACTTTCAGTACTTGAGTAGAATTTTTTTTTTCAAAACTACTGGTACTTTTTACTTTTAGTACTTAAGTAGCAAATTTTTTGAAAAAACTACTTGCAATACTTAAGTAAAAAAAATGTTGAATACTTTAGTACTTCTACTTAAGTAACTTTTTCTGCGAGCACTTCCACTTCTACTCAAGTAATTTTTTGATCGAGCACTTGTACTTTTACTCAAGTAGAAATTTTGAGTACTTTATACAAGTCTGCCTGGGAGTGGCTGCCTGCCGCAGTACATCTGTAAAAAAAGTGGTTAAGGCTGAATATTTAAATTCCTAAGTTAGGCAGCCCGTACATTTATCATTTGTTTTCGTTCAACCATCGGGTTGAATTTTTTAAAAAATGATCCGATTCACCCATTTACACATTCAAGGGGGATGAGGAAATCACTCCTGCTGTGCTATTGTGTTCTGACAGCGGGGAGCCTTCCCTGCCATCAGAATACAATGATCATTGCTGCCAGCTATAGCGGTAGAACTGCAGATGTTGGAGAATTTGAAGGTAGTAAAAAGGCAGTAATTTAAGACCAAAACAGCCTGATTATATCACCTTGTTGTTTATGCACAAGTCACTTTGCAATTGGGATTACTTATATGGATTTATGAACTTTTTTGATGTTACGTATGGAATTATTTGTTGATTGATTTCACTTATTTATATTGGTTTCAGTATATCAATTAATTTTTTTTGCACATTTTGCACTAAGAGCACTTAATTTTTGAGTATCATAATACTGTTTGGGATTGTTTACACGTATATTGATTCACGGATTTTAGGTGATATTTATATTTGTGCAATATCATACATGTGCTGTTTTACATATTAAGCACGTTAGCACTCATTTTTTTTGCATCATATGTAATTTTATTTAGTTGAGTGTAGTTTATACGCATGAGGAATAATAATTAGTCAGCATTAATATTTAAAGTGCACATTTTGCTTAATTTTCCCTTTTGAGGATTGCACATTGAAAAGAGGCAGCACCACCTATACCTCTCTCCCTACACATATCGTTTCACATATCTCACTTTTGTGGGATTTCTGAGGTAGGCAGCAGACATATTGTTTAAACCATACTGCAGAATATTAACTTTTTATTTTAAACTTAGTGATCAGTTAGTACACTTTAGACACATTGCATATATTCAGGCACACTTTTAAACCCTTTGATCACCATAGATGTTAACCCCTTCCCAGCCAGTGTAATTAGTACGGTACAGTGACATTGTGTATTATTATACCTGATCATTGTATTATTGGCACTGGTGATGTCAGTGGCAGTTTGTCAGCTACTCCGCAGCATCAGTGTCCGATTTACTGCTGCAGTATCGCAGTCCTGTTATAAGTCGCTGATCACCGCCATTAGTAATATAAAAAAAAAATAATAATTTACATTACAGTATATATACCATAGTTTGTAGGTGCTACAAATTTCATGCAAACCAATCATTAAACACTTATTAGCGTTTTTTTTTTTTTTTTATAAAAAACATGTAGCAGAATCCATTTAGGCCAAAATGTATGAAGAAATTATATTTTTACATTTTCCTATCAGATATGTTTTATGGCAGAAAATTTTGCACATTTTCATTTATATTGCAAAAAATAAAAAACCCAGTGGTGATCAAATATTACCACAAGAAAGCTCTATTTGTGTAAAAAAATGTGTTTAGGTGCAGCATTGTATGACCGTGCAATTATCAGTTAATTAGCGCAGTGCTGAATAGCAAAAAATGGCCTGGTCATAAAGAGGGTCTAATCTTCCGGAGCTTAAGTGGTTAAAGTGCAAACGTTTCACCAGCAATGGATATGGGGATGCCCAGGTACTCGGTGTGTTCTTTTAGCAAATAAAAAGCAAATTGTATCAGGATTAATTATAGACTTTAGCCAGTTCACCATAAACAGTTCAGGTTCCCAGTCCTCCACCTCTTTAGAGAAACCAATGAATCAGAGATTATTATGACAGAGAATGATCTGTGAGGTCTTGTTGTAAAAAGGGGACCTGTGCATTTAGAAGTTAATCCTATACTTATGTATTCTTAACAAGCAATAAATGAGCCTCAAAACAAATCCTTATTGACATCTGTAGCTGAATGCACTGTTGAGTGATTCATCCGCAAAGTTCACAGAAAAGGTCCTTCTTTCAGTAGCTTGACTTATGCTACCTTCTTTCTACAGTACCTACTTCATGTTTACATTAAAGATTGTAGGGATGGAAGGCTGCGGAGTCCCTGCTTGGAGGAGGAGAGCAGGGTGTGCTAAGCTGGCTGGATAACTTCAGTGCTTCTGCTGAGAGGTCAGTGAGGACATGTTTTAAAACTCATGTACTGCTTAAACAATATGTAAATAGCTTAATATCTATAGCCTGGCCACAGTTACTCTTTAAAGAAGACCCTTTGTAAAATGTCCAGCCTCCATTTCAAAATATAGCTAAAGCAGATCACACTATATTAAAGTGGTATTAAACCAAAAACAAAAATGTATTAAAATAGCATCTAACCAATTCTTGGATGTTTTGGCTGTATTAGTTTTCTTTTTTTGGGGGCTTTTTTCCTTTATTTGCACCCAATGATCGACCAAGTAAAGTAAGTCTGTTTTTATTTTTAAATTTCCTTTAAAAGACCAAAGTCCAGACAAAGTAGCAGTTACAGGAATGAAACAAACCATTTAACACTGATATGTGTGCTTACAATGGTCAGCTTGTATTCATTATGTAACATTTTACAAAGGAAAAAACTATTTGTTGTAACTCCTTATAAAGTGTTACTTGGAATGCAGCTTCAATTTGTTCAAATAGTTACATAGTTACATAGTTAGTCAGATTGAAAAAAGACACAAGTCTATCTGGTTCAACCAAAAAAAAAAACAGTATTGAAAAACCCAACGATACAATCCCATATACACAATCCCATACCCGCAGTTGATCCAGAGGAAGGCAAAAAAACCCCAGCAAAGCATGATCCAATTTGCTACGGCAGGGGAAAAAATTCCTTCCTGATTCCCTGAGAGGCAATCGGATATTCCCTGGATCAACTTTACCTAACAAAATTTTAGTACTCACTTATATTAAGTACACCCAGGAAAGAATCCAGGCCTTTTTAAAAGCAATCTAGTGAGCTAGCCAGAATCACCTCTGAAGGGAGTATATTCCACATTTTCACAGCTCTTACAGTGAAGAAACCTTTCCGTATTTGTAGATGAAATCTGTTTTCTTCTAGACGTAAAGAGTGCCCCCTTGTCCTCTGTGTTGACCTTAAAGTGAACAACTCAACACCAAGTTCACTATATGGACTCCTTATGTATTTATACATCATATCCCCCCTTAATCTCCTCTTCTCAAGAGAATAAATTCAGTTCCTCTAATCTTTTCTCATAGCTGAGCTCCTCCATTCCTCTTATCAGTTTGGTTGCCCTTCTCTACACTTTCTCCAGTTCCCGATATCTTTTTTAAGAACTTGTGCCCAAAATTGAACTGCATATTCCAGATGAGGTTTTACTAATGATTTGTACAGGGGCAAAATTATCTCTTTCTCTCTTTGAAGTCCATGCCTCTGTTAATACAAGAAAGGACTTTGCTTGGTTTGGAAACTGCAGCTTGGCATTGCATGCTATTATTAAGCTTATGATCTACCAGAACATCCAGATCCTTCTCCGCTATGGATTCCCCCAGTTCTACTCCACCTAGTATGTATGATGCATGCATATTCTTAGCCCCCAAGTGCATAACTTTACATTTATCAACATTAAACCTCATTTTCCACATAGTTGCCCAATGAAACAGTGCACTGAGGTCAGCTTGTAAGTTGGAGATATCCTTTAAAGAAGTTATTCCACTGCAAAGCTTTGTGTCATCTGCAAAGACTGAAATGGTACTTTCAATCCCAGACCCTATATCATTTATAAAGATATTAAAAAGTAAAGGTCCCAACACTGAACCTTGGGGTACACCACTGATAACCTTAGACCATTCAGAGGAGGAATAATTAACCACTACTCTCTGAATTCTATCTTTTAGCCAATTTTCTATCCATTTACAAACTGATCTTTCCAAGCCTGTAGACTTTACCTTACACATTAGCCATGTGTGGGGAACTGAGTCAAACGCTTTTGCAAAATCCAAGTATACTACGTCCAGAGCCACCCCTCTGTCCAAGGTTTTACTAACTTACTCATAAAAAGAAATCAGGTTTGTTTGACAACTTCTGTCTTTCATGAATTCATGCTGTCTGTTGCTTAAAATATTTTTTTTCCAGCATCCAGCAAGAACTCATCTATGTGGTCTTTTATTAAACTCTCTAGTATCTTCCCGACTATAGAAGTTAAACTAACAGGTCTATAGTTACTTGGCAAAGACTTTGATCCCTTTTTAAATATAGGCACCACATTGGCCCTACGCCAATCCAGTGGTACTATTCCAGTCCTTAACGAGTCCCTAAAAATTAGAAACAAAGGCTTTGATATTACAACTCTCAATTTTTTTAGGATGCGTGGGTAGATGCCATCTGGTCCAGGCGCATTATCCACCCTTATTCTGTCTAAATATTCCTGGACCATATCACTTTTGAGCAATTGTGGATGATTTGGGGCTGTGTCAATACTATCCGCATTATGGTCATGAGCTCCTCCATGCTCCTTTGTATATACAGAGCTGAAGTATTTAGTAAATTTGCCTTCTCTTTGTCCCCAGTCACCCACTCCTGATTAGTTTGTCAAGGGCCTACATGCTCAGACCTAACCTTTTTACTATTAATATATTTGAAGAATTTTTTGGGGTTTGTCCTACTATCTTTTGCAATCTGTCGTTCATTTTGAATTTTTGCATCCTTGATTTCCTTTTTACATATTCTTTTATATTCTTTGAAACAATTAAAAAATGATAGTGTTCCTCCCTTTTTTTTTTTTTTTAAAGCTCTTTACTTTTTATTTATAGCTTTTTTAACTTTGGCCGTGAGACACATAGGTTTTATTTTTAGCCTTTTAAACATATTACCCATGGGAATATACTTTGCAGTGAGTTTGTATAAAGTCTTTTTGAAAATTTACCATTTCTGTTCTGTGCTCATCGATGCCAATACTCTTGCCCAGTCTAAATCCTGGAGAGCAGTCCTTATCCTTGGAAAATTTGCTCTCTTAAAGTTAAGTGTTTTTGTATTTCCTGTATGCATTTTTTTGCTTACAGCTAACATTAAATTAAATCATTTTATGGTCACTGCTAACCTGATTTTCTTTTATATGAACATTATTAATAAGCTCTGCATGGTTTGAGATTACCAGGTCCAACAGAGCATCATTTCTAGTGGGGGCCTCAATAAACTGCACCATAAAATTGACTTGTAATAGGTTTATAAATTTTTACCCTTTAACTGTTTCCAGCAGTGCCATTACTCCAGTCAATGTCTGGGTAGTTAAAATCCCCCATTATTAACACGGTCCCAGCCCTTTCTATCTGTGCCAGAAGCTGAGTCTCTACCTCCTCATTAATACTGGGAGGTCTATAAAAAAATCAGATGATAATCTTTGTATTACGCACACCCATGTACATTTCAACCCATACTGCTTCAGACTCAGCACACTCTCCTTCAACTAGGTCCTTTTTCACACTTACTTTGAGATCACTTCTCACATAGAGACAGACACCACCAGCCCTCCATTTTATCCTGTCTTTCCAAAAGAGAGCATAGCCAGGAATATTAATAGCCCAGTCATGTGAAGAATGAAGCCAAGATTAAGCAATACCAATTAAATCATAGTTCTCCTCAAGCACCAGAGCTTCCAACTCACTTATTTTGCTTGGCAGACTTCTGGCATTGGTGAACAGACACTTTAATTCATTGTCACATTTTGCACTCTTATTCTGCATATTTTTAATTTTGGTACAAATAGTACCATTTCCAATGGTTGTTTGTAATATGGGAACCTTCTTATCCTCTGCCATAACTCTTCCCCCATCTTTCCCCATTCCACCCACCAATAGGGGCTGACCCCTGTCTGACCTGCCTGCCCCCATTATAATCAAATTCACCCTCCCCCCTCAATCCTAGTTTAAAAACTCCTCCAGGCTTCCAATAAACCTCTCCCCTAGCATAAAAGTCCCCCTTCCATTTAGGTGCAAACCATCTTTAGCATATAGGTTGCACCCCAATGAAAAGTGAGCCATAGATGGATCGAAACTTGGCCAGTCAGCTGGAACCCAGAAGAATTTCAATCTATATGATGCATCCCTGTTTGACAGAAGTTAATCATTAAACTGACTTCTATTGAATAGGAATGCTGGAAAAATGTTGTCGATCAGCAGGTGCAGCTGCTGATCAGTGTATTTTGACAGTGGAGTGTTCCACTGTGTCTCAGAATACAATTACCTTGTTTTTGATCCATCTATGGCTAGCTTGAGAAAGTCCATCTTAATCTGCTAGTTTAAGAATGCCCATTTATGTTTTATTCTCTTGTACAATTTTCCTTTAGATTTACCCTAAACTATGTAGTGCAAGGGCCTGCATTATTTCATAAAATTATTATTATTATTATACAGGATTTATATATTGCCGACAGTTTGTGCAGCTCTTTACAATATGAGGGAAGACAAAACAGTTACAATACAATTCAATACAGGAGGAATTAGAGGGCCCTGCTCGTTAGAGCTTACAATCTAGAAGGGGGGGGGGGTCAAGTGAAACAAAAGCAATAGCTGTGGGGGATGAGCTCATGGAGAAAATGGAGGTATAGATGTTAGGTGTGGGTAGGATAGGCTTCTCTGAAGAGGAGGGTTTTCAGGGATCGTCAAAAAGCTAAAAGAGTAGGAGATAATCGGACAGATAAGCGTAAGGAGTTCCATAGGATTGGAGAGGCTCTGGTAAAGTCCTGGAGGCAAGCATGGGAGGAGGTGATGAGGGAACTAGAGAGCAGAAGGTTTTGAGAGGAACGAAGAGAGCGATAAGGTTGGTATTTTGAGACTAGGCTAGTGATGTAGCTGGGGGATAAGTTGTGGATGGCTTTGTAAGATGTTGTTAGTATTATGAATTTAATTTGTTGGGTGAGCAGAAGTCAGTGGAGGGCTTGACAGAGAGGAGCAGAAGACACTGAGCGATTGGTAAGGTGGATGAGTCCGGCAGCAGCGTTTATGATGGATTGAAGGGGGGATAGCCTATGTAGAGGTAAGTCAATGAGAAGGGAATTGCAGTAGTTGAGGCGTAAGATGACCAGGGAGTGAACTAGAAGCTTTGTTGTGTCTTTGGTTAGAAAGGGGCGTATTTTGGAGATGTTGCGGGGGTTGAGGCGGCAAGATTTGAACAGCGATTGGATGTGGGGCTTGAAGGAGAGTTCAGAGTCCAGAACAACACCTAGGACCTTGCCATGCAGGGATGGGCTGATAGTAATGCCATCAATATTGACAGAGAGATCAGGGGAAGGGTCAAGTGGTGGAGGAAAAATTATAAGCTCAGTTTTGGATGGATTGAGTTTGAGGTAGTGGTGTGTCATTCATACTGATAAATCTGATAGTAAATTAGTTATACCTGAGGAGACTGAGGGAGAGAGCTGAGGGGTAAATAAATAGATTTGGGTATCGTCAGCGTAGAGATGGTATTGGAAGCCGTGGGAGGCTATCAGCTGACCCAAAGAGGAGATGTAGATTGAAAATAGGAGGGGTCTGAGAATAGAGCCTTGGGGGACCCCAACAGAAAAGGGAAGAGGAGAGGAGGAAGTAGAATTGTAAGTAACGCTAAAGGTGCGGTTGGATAAGTAGGAAGATAACCAGTTAGGAGTACAGTCAAAGAGACCAAATGCGTGGAGTTTTTTGAGGAGAAGAGGATGGTCAACCAAATCAAAGGCAGCAGAAAGGTCCAGAAGGAGGAGTACAGAATAGTGTCCATTGGTTTTGGCTGTTAGTAGATCATTTGTCAGTTTTAGGAGAGCAGTTTCAGTAGAGTGTTGAGGCCGAAATCCAGACTGAAGGGGATCAAGGAGGCTATTCTCGGCAAGGTGGTTACACAGTCGGTTGTAGACAAGCCGTTCAAGGAGTTTGGATAAAAAGGGGAGCAGGGAAATAGGAGCGTAGGTTGTTAAGATTGGTTGGGTCCAGTGAGGGCTTTTTAAGTATGGGGCTGACTAGTGCAGAGGGAGATATTGCAGATGTGGGTTAGAGAGTGTAGAATAGGGCCAGAGGGTGAACGTAGCATTTGCGAGGGAACAGGATCCAGAGGGCAGGTGGTTAAGTGGAAATTAGCAAGTAGTTTAGCAACCTCATCTATAGTGGTGGGGTTGAATGAGGGAAGTAGTGATTGCACCTGTGGGCATGAAGCATAAAGCATGGAAGGTATCTGAACAGCAATGATTTCCTCACAAATTGTATCAATCTTTTGTTTAAAGTGGTTGGCAATCTCCTGTGCAGTGAGTGAGTCAGTGGGAGGAGGTATTGGAGGACGGAGAGAATTAAAGGTAGAGAAGAGTTGCCGGGGGCGGGATGACAAGTTGTTAATGAAAGTGATAAAATAGGTCTGCTTGGCGGTGTGGAGACTGAAATTGTATTTTTGGAGGGCAGATTTATATCGGTAGAAATCTTTCTGAGACCTAGTCTTACGCCACAGGCGCTCAAGAGCACAACTATGTTTTTTCAGACTTCTAGTGTTATCTGTTTGCCAAGGTTGAAGAGGTCAGGGCCTGATTCAATGTGTAGTGAGGGAGGCCAGTGTGTCTAGAGAGGCTAAAGGTGAAGTTTGTAGACAGAAGTGGCTAGGTTGGTGCAGGACAGGGGTGCAATTTTGTCATAGAGGTGGTCGGTAGCAGAGTAGAGAAGAGAAGGGTTGAGATGCAGGTAACTGTAAGGTAGCTGGAGGGAGAGGAGGTGGAGGTGAGGGAGAGAGTGAAACTAATAAGGTAGTCATCAGAGAGAGGGAAAGGGTTGTTTGAAAGGTTGTGCGGAGTGCATAGGTGGGAGAAAACAAGGTCAATGGTATTGCCTTCAGAGTGAGTAGAAGCATGTATCCATTGCTTCAGGTCAAAGGAGGAGGTAAGACTGAGAAGTTTGGAAGTGGCAGGAGTGTTAGTATTAATAGGAATGTTGAAGTCACCGAGAATGATTGTGGGGATTTCGGAACAGAGAAAATAGGGTAGCCAGGCAGAGAAGTCATCAAGAAAGGTCGATAGTGGTCCAGGGGGGAGTGGTCCAGGGGGGCGGTAGATCACAGCTATCCTTAGAGAAACAGAAGAGAAAAGATGAATGCAGTGTACCTCAAATGAGGAGAGTGACAGAGAGGGAGGTGGGTGAAGAACCTGAAAGGCGCTATGTGGGGCTAGAAGGATCCCAACACTCCCTCCCTTGCATCCACTGGGTCTGGGGGAATGAGTCCAGAGAAGACCACCTTGGAATAGGGCAGCAGAAGACATGGTGTCCGATTCGTGAAGCCAGGTTTCGGTGATGGCGAGTAGATTAAATGAGTTAGCGATAAAAAGGTCATGGAGAGAGGTGATTTTATTACAGACAGAGCAGGCATTCCAAAGGGCGTAAGAGAAAGGGAGTCTGATCATGGGAAGAAGAGAGATGGGAACTAAATTGTGCTGATTGCCAGAGGGTGCAGGGTAATGTACGTGTTGAGTACAGGTAAATGATGGAGGCCCAGGGTTTGGGGATATGTCTCCAGACGTTAGGAGAAGCAGAAAGGTGAGGGTGGTAATATGAGAGTGTGATTTATAAGAAGGGACATGCCCCAGTGTCCTTGAGGTTTTGTGTGCGTGTGGATTTAGAAATAGCAGGAGATGGTGAGTGCAGTAATAAGGAGAGGACAGAAGTGAGGGCGATATATATAAGCTGTGGGGTGGAGAAGAGGGGTGAAGGAGAGAGAGTTTAAGGATAGAGGACACGGCTGTCAAAAGAAGTGGTAGATAGTGCATGTTATAAGGAAAAAGAGCTGAATGGGGTAAATAAGGTCATCTGTAGTCAGTATGGTGTTTATCTAAGCCTTTCCTTTGTTCATTTGCTGAAGTGCAGAGTCAGAAGTGCTCCCACTTATAGAAAAGAGCACCAAAAGCAGACGTGCCCCCCTTGCACACGTGCCTTCCCCAATAAATGCTTTCTTATATAATGTCAGAGATGGGGTGGGTGCTTTACAATTAACTAATCAGGAATTAATAAAGGAAGGCTGGGTACACAGAGCAGGATTTTCACTTCAGAAACTGATAGCTAATAGAGATAACTCTAAAGGCTAGAGGCTGTAAAAGAGGTTATAAATTAAAGGTAAGAGAAAGCATTGCAAAGAGAACAGTCTACAGATGCTTAAACAAAATAAAAAACATATTTAACAGAACATGGAAAAAGCAGATTTCAGAGTTTCAGCAATCGGTGGAGTGAGCAGCTTACACATACCAAAATCACAAATACACAGAATAAGCAGGTTCAGATGCAGTTAAGGGTGGATGTCTTTTAGCAGTCTTTGAGCAGCTTACACATACCAAAAGCACAAATACACAGAATAAGCAGCTGCAGATGCAGTTAAGGGTGGATGTCTTTTAGCAGTCTTTGAGCAGCTTACACATACCTGTGCAGAGAGAAGAAGTTTTCAGATGACATTCAGATGATAAGTGCAGAGTCAGAAGTGCTCCCACTTATAGAAAATAGCCCCACTTTGAGAAAAGAGCCCCAAAAGCAGACGTGCCCCCCTTGCAATTGAAAGTTGTTTAGTTTTGACCTCATATCCTATGGTTTTTGGTAAATGTAAAGGAAAATTGTACAAGAGCATTGAACATATATGGCCAGTCTACCCTACCCCCTCCCTATACTGATATCCAAAGGTGTCAGCTTTACTACTCCATAAAGAATGCAGACAACCCAAGACAGGAAGTGTTTTACTGGCTGGATTACCAGATGAAATAAAGGAAAAAATCCTAAAAACACCAATTTAGCCACCGCATCTAAAGATTGGTAAGCTGCAATATATTACATTTTTGTTTTTGGGTTTAATACCACTTTAATGTTGGTTTTGCCCTACAGTTGAAGCCTTTGTCCATTTAGTGCTCAAATGTATCTCCAAACTTCCGCATCCCCATCTAATAAATACTCCCGCATTATTTTCTTTTTCCCTTTTACCTTGATCGTTTACCTTGGCTTCTATTACTTCCTGTGATGCCATCACCAGAATTTCTGGCAGACTTTTTTTTGGAGCTAAGTTCCTATTTATGTAGGCATAGGCCTCAGAATCACACCTCCCAGGAACCCTTTCTCTACATACACATGATTTCTTGTAGAACAACAGGTATTTTTCTTTAATTTCAGTATTTGTAACACATTAACATTAAAAAAAAAAAAATATATATATATATATATATATACACATATACATATACACACACACACACACACACGTACTGCAGAGATGTAGATAGAGATGTGCTGATTTTTTGCCTAAACATACAGTACACTTTAACCACATGCTGACCAGCCGCAGTAGGTATACTGGTCAGCTCTGTTACGCCAAACGACGTACATGTCATGTAGCAGCCAGAGGGGGAGCCAATCTGCCGGGCACCTGCGATTGCTTCCCGTGGAGACAGAACGGCAGTCTGCCAAATTAAACATGGCAGACCACTGTTCTGTCAGTGAGGAACACAGGGATCCCACACAGTTAGAAAGCCCCCCCTAGGGACACAGTCAACCCTTTGATCACCCCTGGTGTTAACCCCTTCCCTGGCAGTGTCATTAGTACAGTAACAGTGCATATTTTTAGCACTGATTACTGTGGCAATGTCACTGGTCCCCCCAAAAGTGTCAAAAATGTCAGTTAGGGGTCCGATCTGTTCGCCGCAATGTGGCAGTCCCACTAAAAATGGCTGATCGCCGCCATTACTAGTAAAAAATAAATAAATTAATAAAAATGACTTACAGGTAAATCTTTCTGCTAGTTTTTAGATGCGATAACTTTTGCGCAAACCAATTAATATACACTTATTGGGATTTTTTTTTACCAAAAATATGTAGCAGAATACATATTGGCTTAAAATGATGAAAAATTTAGATTTTTAATTTTCTTTTATTGGGAATGTTTTATAGCAGAAAGTAAAACATATTGTTTTTTATTCAGAATTGTCACTCTTTTTTTGTTTATAGCACAAAAAATAAAAATCGCAGCGGTTATTAAATACCATCAAAAAAAGTTATATTTGTGGGGAAGAAAAGGACATCAGTTTTATTTGGGTACAGTGTAGCATGACTGTGTAATTGTCACTTAAAATAACGCAGTGCTGTATCTCAAAAAATGGCCTGGTCATTAAGAGGGTAAAACCTTCCGGTTCATAAGTGGTTAAAGTGTACATAAACATTGATCTTCTCTTATTTGATTGTTTTTAATCTGCTTGATAAGTTGAAAAAATACATGTTAATAGGCCAGAAATCTTTTAGTTGATAACTTCCTTTCCTATTTTAGCCTTTTTTTTTGCCTGTGTTTTAACCTGGTAATCCAAACAGTAAGTCTGGTATTTTTCAACTTCCTTAAACAGACCAAGCTGTAAAGCAAAAATGGCAGATAGAGGGTTGGGACAAATCATTTAACACTGACAGGGGGTGTTAGCAAGGCTTCTCTGCCTTTTGGCTAAGATCAAGTGTAGTATCTGTTCTTATCAGTTTTCAGAGGGGAGATTGCTGGTGCCCTTAGATGGATGGGGCGCTGGTGAGTATTCCTTCTGATGTAATTTGGTAAGGAATGGGATGGTGGTGGGAGGGCCTTTTTCCTCCTAGGTTGAATCTGCCCTTGTTCGCAAGGCTCTACCTAAGCTGTCCAGATTCTGATGCCTCCTGGTAGGGATGGAGAAGCACTGGTCTAGCCGAAGGCCGTGCTCCGAAAGAAGCCCGTGGTGCATGTGCCCCTGGGGTGGGAGTCCAGGGATGGCATATATGTACTCTGTATTGGCTTGACTTTGAGTTTATTGGCATCAAGGTCACCACACCATACTCACTTTTTTCACACCTGCCTCTAGGGCCAGGCCTTTTGGCTAGAACCATAGGATTTTTTTGTACTATGGCACTAATGCACTTCTCCGCTTCCCTTTCCCCACTTTTACGTGTGTGTTTGCCATGTTTGTTTTTTCTTTGTTGGCGGTACACTTTATACACGGCTTGATTAGTAGGGTGTAGGTTCCTGGGCCTGCCCTGAAAGTCTTGGGAGGGGGTGGATATGGCTTTCTGGCTTAGTTCGCCCTCTCTCATGGGGGTCTCCCTTTGGGGGAGCCCCAACTAGTACTTGGGGTTTGGCAGACCTCCAAAAAAATGGGGTCCACCTGGTTTCAGCTAGGTGGACCAGTGAGTACTTATGTCCCTGTCAAGAGCCTTGCGCCCTGGGGGATCAGGGTAAGGGACCTCCCTCTTTGGAAAAGGTCCATGTGTATGCCCTGTGCACTTTTTTGTGTTCTCACTTTTGTGTGTGCACTTTTTTTTTTTCACCGGGTGTTAGTCTGAGTGTGTTTCACATAACACGGGCTTTAAAAAAAAAAAAAAAGTAGGGGTGTTGGCAAAGGTCAGCTTTTACTAATTTATGCCAAACCTTTCTCCTAAAGGAAAAAAAACTACTTAAATAGTGCAAGCTGGAGTTCAGCTTTAGGTTGTTAGTCAATTCAATCTAAATCTGCCTGTGCATCTATAGCTCTTCCACCTAGGGTGCAGACACCCTAAGACAGGAAATAATAAAAGCAGAAAACTGGGTTTGTTTGGCACATTTATGGTATATGAAGTACTGCAAGGCATTATTAATAGTATTTCTAAGACAGGAAGTGGCTGGATCACCAACAAAGAAAAAAAGGAAAATGAATGCAGCCACCACATCCAATGACTGGTAGGCTGCAATATACTACATTTTTGTTTTTGGGTTAAATACTGGTTTAGGTTTTTGTGCTCAGTGCTCTCTAAACCCACAGTTTCCCAAATCAGGCTTGACAAAATCCAATGGCAATCACTGCTAAGTTGCAAGATAACTTTTTCATACTATTATGATTCCTGCATATATTGTCACAATAATTTAGTGCTTATCTTGAACATTACAGAATTACTGTGACTTATTAATGCAATTGTGTAGTAAGGCTTTTAAGCAACTGGTCCATTTAGCTTTGGTTTTTTTTTTTTCCAATGCACATCGGATGCTGGACTTTGTATTATATTGTTTTAAATCTTTCGAGATCACCGCATGTATCCAATCTCACCTTACATATTATTTTATACATTGTTAATATTTCTGTGTTCTTTTGCTGAAGTGTCCAAGTTTTTCCTATTTCTTTGCAATTCAGATATTTGCTGGGTAGTCAGGTTTATAATAAATGAATTTAAAGCAGTATTGTAATAAATGTTGCAATCCCTTTGTATAATTTATAATCCCTATGTAGGGGCATACCATATTTCTGAAAAAATAGCACATGACTAGTGTGCTAAGTTACATATTTGTAACATAAATATAAATCAATGCATTGACTTAATAGAATCAGAAATTTGCATACAAAAAAAAAACATCCTAAAATATCATTGTTACAATTTCAGTAAATAAAATATCAATATTAAAATGCATTCACATTTTCTGTTTTTTTTTTTTTTCTAAGTGAGAATATTGAGACAAATAGAAGGTCAAAACAACTACTATGTCTCTAGAGAATAATTTACAAGGAAGTTCTAAGTCTGAATTATCTAATAACCTCATAAAGAAATAATTAGAACACTTAATTGGACAAATTAAGAAATGTAATTAACAATACCAGTGGCAATTGCTTGATATTTTTAAGAGCTTTTCGTAAATTAAAATGGATTTATGTTGAGTGATAAATGCTAGTCATGTGGATAAGTGAATCAAATTTGTTTGTCATATTAAGAAGGGCAAGTAGCAATTCAGCTGGTACAGAGACTTCTTGGCTCTAACAAATTCTCACTGTCAATTGCCAACAATAGGCATAATGCCAACAAAATCCCATTGCAAGCACAAAAGGATTAACAAATCATGTGGCAGAGTTCGGACTTCAAACACTGCTTAATCATGAGTCGATAATATGCAAGAGCCTAGTCGATCATCCCTTTGTAACTTGTGATTGCTCATATAGGTCTAGCACATGAACAAAGAGAAGTAAGATAAATTATATTGATATTTTAAATAGAAACATGTTTTAGCCACATTGTTTGCCTTTTAAGCCTGTGTACATTCTACATATTATAACTTAAATTTCTTGAGAAAAGCAAGCAAATAAATCATAAAAGTAAACTTTTGCATCATTAAACATAACTTTTCAGTAAATGTGACTTGTAGATATACCAGATTTCTGCAGACATTGTTTGCACTAAAGGAAATGCTCATGTAGCTTAAAGTTGCTGTAATTTAAAGAAAATGTATCACTTTTTCAATACTTTTTTGAGATATTCATTACATATAGAAAAAATCAGCTTTATGTAAAAATGTTATTAATGTATCTTATCTTTTTAAACATTGTTTCCATGCATAGTTTTATAATTATATATATATATATATATATTTAGATTCATTTAGGACAGCCACATATGTTTACATATGCAGGGTCTGCATGCTGCTATGTAGTGCTGCACAAAATTCTTTACTACTCCTTAGGCCTCATGCACACTGGACATTTTTACAGCTGCTGTTTTTGGGTTCAATTGTTTTTTTCTGCAGCCAGTAAACTCCCCAGCATGTTATTTATCCTATGTGTCCATGCACACATGGGCTTTTATCAGCATTTTTTGGCAGGGGCGTTTTCTGGCTGGAAAAAAACCCCCAGAACTGCTGGGTTTTAAGAGTTTAACTATAACTCTGATAAAAGCCTAAAAATGGGACAATTTGCGTATAGCAGCGTTTTTGAGCTAAAATGCTAACAAACGCTGCAAAACTCTTTCTACGGCGACAGCTTTCTACAGCTACTGCCATTTTTATAATGTCTAGTGTGCATGAGGCCTTACAGTGCAAGTCTAAGTTGATTTACTAAAGAGAGAAAGCGACTTCTCCCTTTAAAAATATGTCCACTAAGCTTTGTAAATAAAGTGAAGCTTTGATAACTTTTAATACCTACTCAGAAAACTACAAAACAGGATTTCCTCTACATGACTGGTAAAATTGTTGTGAGCTCAGCGTCACCTTATGTACTAAGCCTGGTGAACAGTCTCTTACGTAAACAGACTCTGCTTTTTAAAAATCCATCTAGGGAACAAAAAATGAGTAGCACGCAATACTGTGAATAGTAGCTAAAACTTTGTGTATTAGTACTCCCTGGCCCCAAAGAAGGGAGCACACACTGACACTGAAAGCTTGTCCTGAAAATGTGGATATTAGTGGAAATAAAATAAAGAATCACAGACAGTACTCAGATGTTCTTGTAGCCAAAAAAGGTAAAATCCTCATAATTCTCAAGATGGAAAAAATAGAATCTGTCATGTGTTTGGGATTGAACCTGGGCCCTGCTGTCCTTAGGCTGTGGCTCTGTTCCCTCGTCCATAGTACTCTCTAGCCCTAAATTCTAGTACTAAATCCTTTTAGTGGTAATGCATTAGGTCGGTGCGCCTTCTCTTGTTGTTGTCTTTTAGTGTGTTTCGGATACCCTTGGTCCTGAGGGGGCAGCAAGACCACAAGCCAAACCTACCTAAGTCCACTTGAATATTTATATACATTCCATTCCCTAATCATACATCATTCGAGTGCAGGAAATTTGTTTTTACTCTCTAGCCCCACCTGCCTTCCAGCTGCAATCAATCAGATCAGTCCTAAATTGCAGTACTTCCTGTGGACTATGCCAATTTGTTACATCCTGCTGTCCTTGGGCTGCAGCTCTGTTCCCTCTGCCACTGGGAAACCTGAGTTGTGCAGTATACACCTTCCATGGTACCTTTGCTCCTAGTACTCTCTAGCCCCCACCTGCCCTCCAGCTGCAATCAATCAACAATCAGATCACCTTAAATTGCAGCACTTTCTGTGGACTATGCCCATTTGTTGGATCTGTTTCCCTGGGTATGTGACATACTGCTGAGTTACTGAACTTCTGAACTTTGACCTCTGCCTGTTTCCTGGATTACTCTCTTTGACTGAAGATTCTGCATTACTATGCCAGCCTGTATATGACCCTGCCTATCCCCAACCATGCTTTAGGATTCTGACTCTGTACCTTGCTGCCAAGGCTCATTTCCTGATCCGGCCTGCCTGACTACGCTAACGCCTCAACCCCCAGCCAAAGCTTCATTGTGGACTAAACCTGCTGATAAGTACCTTCTCTTTCCAAAATTGATCCCTATAAGTCTTCCTGTTCTTTGGAAGCAACACATTTCTTTCAGTGTGGCTGATATTTTATATCAACAGCTATTAGGGTGTACTCACACCTGCGAATGTACCCTGCCTTCGATCAGATGCAATATCCCCAGGGAGGGTTCCCATGATTAACTGCAAGTAGGCAGTGCCACTGAAAACAATGGGAGGCTGCCGAATACCGCAGCTAATCACACATTTAGCTGTACATTTTGGAGAATTGGCAATATGGGAATTGAGGAGAGCTAACCCAGGATCCTGGTTCAAAGAGGTTTCAGTGATTCTGCATATCATATTAAAAATGTAATTCCAAAATCTCCCGATTCTGGGGCATTGCCAAAAAGCGTGGGGCATTGAAATAATGTGTCCACAGCCTATAAAGCAGAAGGGAGAAACCTCAGGGTAAAGTTTGGAGAGGCAGATGGGAACCAGGTATCAACGGGACATCACTTTTATATTAGCTTCTATTAATGAAATATTATGTATACCCTTAAAAGAGCAGGCAAAGTATTGGTGGCAGGTATCCAGATCCTATTCTATCACTAAATCCCTCTCCTAATCCAACATGCAAATGGGTTTCTCTGTGGGTTCCGCAAGGGATGACTATATTAATGAAATACCTCCTCTCAGGTCCAAAACCTTAGAGCACAATTGTTCATAAGGTGTGACTGTTGGGGGATTCGGTTTGTCTATCCATATAGAATGTAGGAAATTAGAAATTTGTTTATAGTGAAACCCTTCTGAATATGGCATCTCTAATTGAGCTATTGCAATGGTTAAGTGATAAAAGACCATTAGAGTTAAAAAAAGTGTCCATTTTGATAAAGTCCCTGGTCTGTCCACCACTTAAAATCCTTTATATCCATTTCAGGGGGGGAAGTGAGGATTGTGGAATATATGGGCTAGAGGGTGCCAATCTGAAGCTATTTAGGTAGCTTGTGTAAAGAGTCACATAGAGCTACAGAATGGGACAAAGTTAGAGAAAGTATAGGTGATCCAGACTGGGGGGTACTCCAAATAAAGTCCAAAGTGAAATGAGGGACTGCCTATCTTTCCATGCTAACCCATTCAGATTTAGGGCCCTTGGAATAAATTATAGACACCTGAGAGAGCTATACTGCTTGATAATACCACCATAAATTGGGTAGACCTAACCCTCCCTTGGATTTAGGTCTGTATAAAATGTGCTTAGAGAGGCAATATCCTTTCTTACCCCATATAAAAGAGATAATGGAAGATTGTAGTTTATATATATGGGATTTGATTAGGGAATTGGGAGAGAGCGAACCAGGTAAAGAATTTGAGGTAAAAGGGTCATTTTGATTGCCAAGCCAGGATAGCCCTACAGAGGACCATTGAGTAAGGTCAGAAGACAATTTCTTAAAGAGAGCAAAAAGAAGTGTGCAGCGCTAAATTAAAAATATCCAAATTAATATGGACTAAAATAACAGAGATCCAAAGTCAATACTGTAGCGCATATGGATGCGATTACATGCAGAAGAAAGGATCCCCTGGAACATGAGTAGGAAACAGTCACCAGTGGTGAATCCCTTGAATAAACAGTCCAATAGGTGGATGGTAGCTGATAGCTAGTGTGTAACACTGCAGGGGGAGCCTTCACCAACACCCAAATGTGCAGCAGCTTACCAGAAGGTGTAGATCCCCATGACAGAGATCCACAATAGCTCAAATGTCATCCAATATCACTGCGCGTGATTCCCAATAGCTCAAATGGCCTCCACTCTCATTGGGCATAATCCCCATACAGATGGATAGACCATATGTGCTCAAAGGTATACCCCTTGCAGGACTCGATAGCAGAGAAAATCCCCGCCAGCCAATGGTAGATGCAAAAAATGACAGAAAGGAACCTCTCATAGTGTAGTAAGTATGCAATATCCTAAGATAATAAAAGCAATATATCCACTCACAGTTAAAACCAGATAAGTGCAGCACAGCGTGGGTCCCATGAAGATAATCCCCTTGTGTGGTGTGGTGGGTACTGGTATGGATAGCGGAGCCCGACCTCAGCCAGAGTAAACGCCGGAAGAATCGCAAGTTGCGCGGGTTCATCTACCGGTTTCATCATAGAATGACGTTGTCAGGGGGCGTGGCTTCCGAACGAGAGACATCCCTATTTATCTGGCTGGTGAACAGGAAGGAGGAACCTCCTGCGTTGACTCTGCCAAGCCAGGATAGGGAGGACCATTGAGTAAGGTCAGAAGACAATTTCTTAAAGAGACCAGGATAATTGCCACTATAGAGTTGATCAATTGAAGGAGCCAAATTGACCTCTAGATAGGGGATAGACTTATGTTGCCAGGAAAAAGAAAAGTGATCCTACAATCGTTCAACCAAGGCCTTAGGGGTCATTATATTAAGGACCATGGATTTGGACATATTGACGCATCGGCCTGATACTTGTCCAAAATCTTGTAAAAGTTGAAAGATATTGGGAGTAGAACTAAGGGGGGAAGTTACAAAGAGAAGGGGATATATATATATATATATATATATATATATATATATATATATATATATATACACACACACAATAGTTCCTGCCTGTGGAAAAATGGGTTTAAAAAGAAAGAGGGTTTTTACATTCAGGACTAAGGAGCATTTATTTTGAGCAGAGATAACTGCTCTGGCAGCTTTCTCTGGATTTTAGTATTTCTGGATGGGGCTCTGTAGTTTGGATATTCTCAAGAGTCTTGGGCAGGATGGAATCTCCAATCCTGTGTCTGGGTGCTGTAGACAACCAGCAGGGTGTAATCCTAGGTGCAGAGGCCAGTGAGTTAAGGTAGCTATAGAGAATTCAGAAGTCTCTGGTGGGTGCAAGCTGGAAGTACTGGGAAAACCTTGTCAACAGGCCGTGTGGGCCTGAACAGCAAGGTGCTGTCACCTATGTCTGAGAGAGAGCATGAATAACAAATGGTCTGGGAGACCAAAACAAGCAGAGGTACTGCTGACAGGGTGCCAGGTGGCTCTGTATGTCTCATTTGTATTTGCTGTCTGAAGTTGAAACCCCTGCATGGTAATACCTGGATAGACTTTTGTTTTGTTTTCTCCTGTTAAAAAGTGGACTTGCAAGTCCTTAAATATAATGCTTTTGTGACATGGACTTACTGTACAAAAATAGCATCTATCACGTAGCTAAACATCCCCCATACAGAGAGAGAGAGAGAGAGAGAGAGATAGAGAGATATCATTTAAAAAAGGTCTGCGATATTACATATGCTGAAGCATATGAATAAGGAAAATACATTTTGAACAGGCTTAATTTCTAGGCCTAATTTCTGCAGGCACCTCCACCCCAATGTTAAAAAATATTTCCCATCACTAGTAAAGGCAGAAGAGGGGTCCATGTGGTCACTGCACTCTGCTTTGGAACACTTCATGACTGATATGGCTATCCTGATAAACACATGCAGTAAGCAACTTACTTTCTGTCTATGTCCATTACTTCATAATTGGGGTAAATTCTTGCTTTAATTCTCTCCCAGATCCTCCCTTTTATTTTGTTGTCCTTATAATGCTGATGTCTGGGGTCATAAAGCACAGGGTACTCCTGAATCATGGTAATGAAGTCTTTTGCACCTATTGGTGACCTGTATGCCATTTTAGCTGTATTCTGCTCTCCCCATACACAGAGTCAGGAAGTTAATGAGATGGACAGGACATAGAAAGGGACAGGTTACAATACTTAGTACAATTTTTACTTCTTTTTTTTTTTTTAAGAGGCGCAACACAGTAACGCATTTGCAGCGTGTTCCCTGCATTTGGGGTGAAGAAAAATGCAGCATGCTCTACTTTTTTCAACTGCACTGAACTGCACTGCAATGATGTGAATTATGCCTATAGGATAACCTTGATTTTGGGCTTTGCAGTTGGAATGCAGTTCAAAATGCATCCAACTGCAACCAACTGCATTCAGTGTGAAAGGGCCCTTAGAGAAAAGCTGCCCAAAAATTGAGATATACATGCAAATTTAATGCAGATAGTGTCCCAAATGAAACCATGGATCCAAACACTGCAAGGAAAGAGTGTTTAACAATTTAGCAATTGCGAAAATGATTTGGAGAAATATGTTTTGGGGTGACATATAACTGGAAACTGGACACAATTATTTTAAAAATTAGCTTGAGTATAAGTAACTTTTTACTAATAGTTTTGATTTTATCATATACTGTAGTTCACAATGAAACCAGCTAACAGTACACTTTTTCTTCAAGTAATGCCATAGAATAGGGGTAAGTTTATTTTTATTTGCTTTAATCTAATCTTTTACAATATTACAAACCAATCTTTTATTTTGCCCCAATTTATACATTCCAAAGGCTTCAATGTTTAGACATTTCTAACAAACCTTTAAATCAATCTCTACACTTTTATCAGTTTGCTGTTTAATTAATACCGCCATGGATTTTTTTCCATTGTACCTTCTCAGTACATAAAATAAACTACTTTGCATATCAAAACATGTAACACTTGAATTACTTGAATTTGTTCATTAAACACAAAACTGAATGACATGCATTTGAAATAACATTGTGTATCCTTTGATGTATAGTAGCTGTTAGTTGTAATCTCATTTTATAAAAGAGATTGTTGTTTTTGGAACTTAGATTTCTTCAATATTTTTATACAGAGCTTAAATGCTAAACACCCACTGCTCCACTGTACAATAACATAATGCATTCATCTGTCTTAGTATCCTTGGTTGCCAGGGAACTGAAGAGAGAAATATGTGTGATATTATATGATTGTATCTGTTAACAGGCACCATTAATTATGCATGCCTTATGACCATTTGTGTACCAATCATACATATTTTTCAAGTGCCAAGCCCATGAATAAAGGCTAATGAAGACATCAAGTAATCAGTAACCTGAGACCTTCAATCAATTACATTCTAATAGACTGCAATCTATGCATCATTTTCAGAAATCCAATAATCAGAAAGTATTTCCAGATTGTGATTTTTCAGTTTTACCATCAAAATTACTACGTAATATCTTATTATCTGAATTATCTAGTTTGCCTTACACATTTAACTAATGTGGTTTGTATGTTTTACTAATTGTTATGTACAAAATTCTGTATTCTACTTTTAATAAAAGGAGTCAAAATTGTGTTTGAATTATACAGTCGGTTTCTGTTCTATTAATGTTTTTTTTTTTTTTTTTCAATTTGATAAAAATGCTGGCCATTGTACTTACAAAACCTAATGGGTTAACTGAAGAATTGATAGCCCATATGCAGTATTTGCAGTAGGTTAATCACAAATTATAAAATATTGACAAGCAAAGGAGCACTTTCAGCATGTTAGTTTATGCACAGTTCACCAAAGTTACCAGTAACCTTGTAGAAAATTCTCTTAAAGTGTATTACTAGCTAAAATTTTTGTTTTATTTTATTTGTAGTTTTGGATACTGTAGGGACTCGTTAGGTTTTCTTTGCTGTCTATGTTCCCAATAGGGAGACAGAGAGTTATCCGAAAAGAAAAAGTTTACAATAGCCACATAACAGGAACTGGGGAAAATTGTTAATTGTAATACCCCTGTGAAAGGGTATTCCCCTTACTTTGGAGAGATTTCTACGCATTTCCTGGAACAGGAAATCCCTCTAATATCCCTAAGGGGAGACAGGGATCAATTACAGCCTATGGGGAAGGTGTGCAGAAGGTCTCCGGTGCTTGTGTTTTTATGTAAACCCAATTTCTAAATTGCTTAGTGGCATGCGTCAGCTTCTGCACCTGAAGTTGAATATGTTTTTATTGTAATAGGACAGAGAGCCATTGAGACAGTATATTTATGTTTGGGAGGTATTTGTAGACTTAACCAATAAAAAGTTTGTTTTGGACAAAGAAACAGTACACTTTGGCCCTGTTTGTACCTGAGAGTTTTTCAGCTTGTAAAGCGCTCAGCTCTGAAGCTCCAAAATGCCCAACAAGCAAAATCCCATTCATTTCAATGGCCCCTGTTCACATCTGAGCATTCTGTTGCTTGAAGAAAAATGCCTGAAGCTCAAAAAGTACATGAGCCTCTTTTTGGCAGATTATAAGCATTTTTGGTCCCATAGACTTCAACAGAAACACCTGTCCTGAGCAGCAAATATGCTTGTAAATTGCTTATAAAATGCTCAAATAGCAGCTCAACACCCCTAGTTTCCTCTCCCTCTTTTCCCCCTAGTGCTTTCTATCGGCCAAACACTTGCAATACATTTATAAAAGGCTTTAAAAAATCTTGCAAAAAGCTGCAAAAAAATACAATTATCCTGGGGTGCATCACATACAAATTGTTATATAATTGTACACATGATTACAAATTTATTATTCTATAAATAACCACAATAAAATGTGGTTAAAAATATATTAGGAGGCGGAGTTTCGGTACCTGGGGGTTCAGGTGACTAAACCCCTTGAGGCCTTTGTGGACAAGAATTTGATGCCCCTGCTATCTGATTTAAAAACGCGTTGCGCCTCTTGGGCGCCTCTTGCTGGGTATCGGGAAGATTTTTCCAGGAAGTAAACAGATGCCTGGGGTCTTTTCTCTGGGGTGGTTCCATGCCGCCTCTGGCCAAGTCTACTTTATGGCTCCCGACTGCTATGGGGGGTCTTTCTCTGCCTAATTTTCGGGTTTATTTTTGGGCGGCGATTCTGGTGACGGTCCACTGGTGGTTTCAGGGGTCCACCATCAATGCAGCCACATGTCTGGAGCCTGCCTACTTGGGGTCCCTTGCGGATCTTAGGAATCTTGTATACAGGGGCCCCCGGGTGTACGACCTTGTCCCGGGGCCTTCCCGTACTACCTGGCGAGTCTGAATCGCGGCCCGTGGCCAATTTGTCCAGCCTGGTCAATGGTCTCCCACGCAGCCCCTATGGGGAATCCCTCATTGCCTCATCTCCGTATGCTCCCGGACCCGCAGGTCTGGGCGAGATACGGGACAAAAACACTGATGGATGTTATGCCTTCGGGTAGGCTCCTGCCATTCTCTTAGCTTAGGGATCGGTTTAAATTGCCGCTGTGGATGCGATTTCGCTATTTTCAGCTGTGCCATGCTCTCAGGGTACAGTTTCGGGAGCCCCCCCTCCTCCAGCCTGATCCCGTTGAGAAGCTTCTGGCCCCGGGGGATTTGCAAAAACCTATATCCTCGTTGTATGCTTCCCTTTTGGGAACAGAGTCCCCTAGAGTTGAACGACTTTGGACTATGTGGCAGTCTGATCTCCCCCTTCTGGAGCTGGAGGACTGTTTGGAATCGGGTCCCAAACTGGTCATTCCATCCCGGGTCAAACTAATCCAAGTGAAATTCCTTCATAGAGTGTATTATACCCCGGTGAAGCTGCACCGCATATATCCTGAGCGGGATCCTACGTGTCCTTGCTGTCATGCCCACCCAGGCACTTATATCCACATGTTTTGGGAGTGCCCAGTGATAGCTAGATACTGGGGAGAGGTGTTTGCTGTTATTAATACCCAGTTGGGGCTTGCTCTCCAGGTCTCCCCTGTGTTGGCCATATTGGGTATCCATGATGATGATGACCAGCGCACTCATCACTCTAAGCTGCTGATATCGTACCTTCTCTATTATGCGAAGAAGGATATAATTCTCCACTGGTCCTCTCCCTCTCCTCCGGCTGTCTCGTCCTGGCTCAAGCTGGTGGACGCAGATCTACCTATGTACAAATTGACCTATATGAATAGGGGTTGTTCTTGGAAATATGATAAGGTGTGGGCACCCTGGACAGCCAAATGAGTCGAGCGGCCTGTATTCTCTTTCTTTCCATCTTTCTCCCCTCCCCCCTTCTTTTCTTGCTCTTTCACTTGCTTTATCTTTTCTGCTCCCCCCCTTCTTCTTCCTCTGAGACTGAGTGGAACGGAAATGTTTGCTATTTACTCATCTGTGTATACCATGTTATGCTATGTCATGCTGCTCACTATACTGTACTGTCCTTGACCCTCACGATGTGACGAACGTTGTACATTATTTTCTTGTATTGTTATGTTTTTTCAATAAAGCACTCCTTGTTTGTTAAAAAAAATATATATAAGGATTATTTATTAAATAAATAATATAACAATATGAATGAATTCATGGTCACAATATTGTTTTACATATACAGTCCAAACATTGATGCATGCTTGTATAACATATTGCAACAAATGACTCATTGCATCCAAAGACTTGACGGGTTTCATGGCTCCTTGTCCACATCTTCAGGAGTAGATGCAAGATACAGGTCTAAAGCATATAAGTTATTAATAAAATAATCATATCATATAACCAAACAAATATCTCCCTATGCAATGGATAGCTGTACCACTTACAAATCAGTTCTATATTAAACCTAGCAGCACTAAGAAGATCCTAGAGGACGTCTTCCCCGGGAGCTGTGGCAGTATAACCCACAGAAACCAAATAGGCATAATGGAGGGTTGATAAAGTGCTAGTAGAATGCAGAACCATTATACAATACTCCATAGTAACACCCACAGCGAATACCAACAAATTCTGTGATAAATATTTCAGTGTGCATTGCTACATTTAAGCTGAAAGATGGCTACAGCACTGGCTTACTTTGCTGGGATGACATCCATAGACGTTCTCCTCTGACCATGCTGCTCTATCCTTCAGACTCATGCGGATCATAGATCGGGGTAAAGGGCCAATCACAGCAGTCCTTTACCAAGTGATCAGCTGTGTCCAATGACAGCTGATCATGGATGTAAACATAAGACGGTTATTGGCTTTTTTCTTCTCTCCTCACGCTGTCAGCTGAGTCTGATTATCAGTGTCCTGATTATCAGTGCAGCCCCAACAGTGCCCACCAATGCTGCCATTCAGTGCCCACCAGTGCTGGCAATCAGTGCCTAGCAGTGCTGCCAATAAGTGCCTAGCAGTGCTGCCAATTAGTGCTCATCACTGCTGCCAATCAGTGCCCATCAGTGCCTCCTCATCAGTGCCCAATGTGTTATTTATCAGTGCCCATCAGTGCCACATATCAATGCCCATCAGTGCCTCCTATCAGTGCTGCCTATCAGTGACACCTATTAGTGCCCTTCAGTGCTGCCTATTAGTGCCAATCAGTGCCGCCTCATCAGTGCCTCCATATCAGTGCCACCTAAAAGTGCCCATCAGTTTCGCCTCATTAGTGCAGCCTTTCAGTACCCATCAGTGCAGCCTCATCAGTGAAAGAGAAAAATTACCTGTTTGCAAAAATAAAAAAAAACAGTGGTGATAAGTACCACCAAAAGAAAGCTCTATTTGTGTGGGAAGAAAAATGATAAAAATGTCCTATGGGTACAGTGTAGCATGACCGCGCAATTGTCATTTAAAGTGTGATGCTAAAAGCTGAAAATTGGCCTGGGCAGGACGTAAGTAAAAGTGCCCAGTAGGCAAGTGCTTAAAAAGTATATAAGTATTCATATAAGTGATATGTGACATGTGACTGCTATGCAGACAAGAAAAGCGGAGAAGAGTTAAAAGATGTATGTATGTATGCTACTAAGGACTGACACCCAAGTAACTGAAATAAGTGTAAAAGTAAAGCTTCTGGCAATGTAGGACTGAGCCCAGAGAGGGTAACCAAAAAAAAGATCCATCCAATGAAAGAAAATCGGTAACCAAAAGAAGTGATAAGAAAAAAATGTGCAAAAACAGATACTATGGTAGTCGTACATACTGAAACTTGTAATCCAGAGTGTAGTCCACAATAAAAATAAATAAATAAATAAATAAAAAAAATCGCTCCACCTGTTGCTACTATTTATTTGAAATGGCTAGCGGTGGGTGTTTTTGTACAAATCTTTCTTGTCACTGCTTTTAGTTACTGATTTTCCATTATTGGGTGGATCTTTTTTTTTGGGTTATCCAACCCCTAGTGCTAAGTTTAATATAGAGCTGATTTGTATGTAGTAGGGCTATCTGTTGCACTTATTGCACTATATGGTATGATTATTTTGTTATTAACTTTTGTAGACATTTATCTTGCATCCACTCTTGGGAAGTGGACAGAGATCCACAAAACGCTTTGAGACTTTGGATGCAAGGAGTTATTAGTTGCAATGTTACACAATCATGTATCAATATTTGGACCGTAAAAACAGTATTATGGCCATTAATTAATTTATATTGTTATATTATTTATTTAATACATACTATAAATCAGCTCAATATAATTTCTAACTGGATCTAATTTTGGTTATTTATGGAATAATAACTTGGTAATCATGTGTATTAATTGCGTAACAATTTGTATGTGATGTGCCTCATTTAAAGTCCCAGTTCTCCTAAGTTCAGGCATAAAAACTTTTCCCTCATCAAGTATATATCAGAGGTATTCTTATGAATGGATACAGGCTCCTACACACTTTAATTACAACACCCTTGACCTTGTCTTCTCCTATCTATGCACTCAATCCAACCTCTCCAACAATCCTCTCCCACTCTCTGATCACCACCTTATTAGTTTCGATCTCTCCCTGCCTTTCAGCTCCTCTCCCTCCAACCGCCTAACAGTTACCTGTAGAAACTTTCGCCACCTCGACCCTCCTATTCTCTACTCTGCAACTGACCATCTATATGACAAAATCTCACCCCTGTCACGCCCAACCTAGCCACTTCCATCTATAACAGCTCACTGTCATCCTCCCTAGACAAGCTTGCTCCCCTCACTACATGCAGAATCCTACAACCCTGGCAAACAGACGACACCAGAAGTCTCAGAAAACGTAGCCGCGCTCTTGACCAGTCCAAGGAAGACTTCAACCAATATAAATCTGCCCTCTTAAAATACTATTCCTGCCTCCTCACTGCCAAGTAACCCCATTTTATCACGCCCTCCTAAAATACTATTCCTGTCTCCTCACTGCTAAGCAAAGTTATTTTATCATGCTTATTAACACATTTTCATCTAGTCCCAGTCAACTGTTCTCTACCTTTAACTCTCTACTCTGTCCTCCACCGACTCCACCCACTAACTCCCTTACTGCCCGGGAGATCGCCAATTACTTCAAAAATAAGATCAATACAATTTGTGAAAAGATCTCCAATGTGCAGAAACCTCTCCCACTTAACACCCATGTGCACGGGTACAATCATTACTTCCCTTGTTCAACCCTGCTAGTATTAATGAGGTTGCTGGACTTTTTTCTAACACCCATCTAACCACCTGCCCCCTGGATCCTGGTCCCTCGCAAATGTTACGCTCACCCTCTGACTCTATTCTACGCTCTCAACCTCATATCTTCAACCCTCTCTTCTGGCATCCTCCCCAACTCCCTAAAACATGCGCTAGTCACTCCCATCCTTAAAAAGCCCTCGCTGGATCCCACCAATCTTCACAATCTACGCCCCATCTCCTTACTCCCCTTCTCCTTCAAACTTCTTGAACAACTGGTCTATAACCGACTAAGTGATAATCTGAATAAGAATAAACTTCTTGATCCCCTTCAGTCCGGATTTCGCCCTCAACAGTCCCCCGGAAACTGCTCTCCTTAAACTCACAAATGACCTACTAATGGTTAACAGCAACAGACACTATTCTGTACTACTCCTCCTGGACCTCTCTGCTGCCTTTGATACAGTGGACCACCCCCTCCTTCTAAAAAAACTCAACTCCCTTGGTCTCCGTGCCTGTACTCTGAGTCTTCACTGGTTCTCATCCTACCTATCCCAATGCACCTTCAGTGCTACTTACAACTCTACTACCTCATCTCCTCTTTCTTTCTTCATCGGAGTCCCCCAAGGTTCTGTTCTTGGCCCTCTCCTTTTCTCAATCTACACCTCCTCCTTGGGTCAGCTGATTGCCTCCCATGGCTTTTAATATCATCTTTACGCTGATGACACCCAAATCTCTCCACCTTTAGCTCACTTCATCAGTCTCCTCCCGCATCACCAACTTACTAACAGACATATCAGCCTGGATGTCACATCACTTCCTCAAACTCAACCTATCCAAAACCAAGCTCATGATATTTCCTCCCCCAACTTCCTCTTCACTGATTTCTCTGTTAAAATCAATGGCTCCACTACCAACCTGTCCCCCCAAGCCAAGTTCCTAGGTGTAGTCCTGAACTCTGAACTCTCCTTTCCGCTCCAAATCCAGTCGCTGTCCAAAGCTTGCCACCTCAAAGCTTCTAATCCACTCCCTGGTCATCTCAGCTCGATTACTGCAACTCCCTTCTCATTGGCTTACCTTTACTAGGCTATCCCCTTCAGTCCATCATAAATGCTGCTGCCAGGCTCATCCACCTTACAAACTGCTCGGTGTCTGCTACCCCTCTCTGCCAATCCCTCCATTGGCTGCCACTCAACCTATGAATTAAATTTAAGATACTAACCATAACTTACAAAGCCATCCATAACTTGGCCCCCAACTACATCACTAACCTGGTCTCAAAATACCAACCAAATCATTCTCTTCATTCATCCCAGGACCTCCTGCTCTCTAGCTCCCTTTTCACCTTTTCCCATGCTTGCCTCCAGGAATTCTCCCGAGTCTCTCTCATCCTCTGGACCCCAATCTGTCTGACTATCTCCTACATTGTCCACTTTCAGATGATCCCTGAAAACATCTCTTCAGAGAAGCTTATCGGGCCCCCACCTAACAACTATACACTTATTTTCTCCATCAGCACATCCACCCACAATTTTTACCTCATGAATCTCTTGACCCTCCCTCTTAGATTGTAAGCTCTAACAAGCAGGGTCCTCTGATTCCTACTGTATCAAAGTGTATTGTAATTGTACTGTCTACCCTCAAGTTGTAAAGTGCTACGTAAACTGTCGGCACTATATAAATCCTGTACAATAATAATAAAAATAATATTACTTTCCTAAACCCTGTTTCAGTGATTAACTAACACTGACTGAGGGAACATGGAAGAAGTGAGGAGAGTTTAGCTTGGACTAAACTAAATAGATCTAAACAGAAGGAGAAGACAAAGGAAGATAAAAAATCACATTAGAAAACTAGTTGTAGTGGACACCAGTGAGTCTATGTGGCTTGATGTCCACCCACCAATGTCTTTTGCCCCAGACTTTCTGCCACAGACTTGTCCCTTGAAAAAGTCATGTGATCTGTGACGCAACGCGTCGGGAGGAGTTGGGTGACGTCGACTTCCGGTTGGACGGCCGTAGCCGGAAGTGTCTTGGAATCAACGCCGCAAGAGTGCGGCAACATTGTTCGTTTCCGCCTATTGATCTTCATGTATATGTGAGTGTTCCTTTTCCCTGATTTTAACAATGAAGTGAGTTTATACATACTTCACTATCTGGGCATCATTCTCTTTTTCTGGGAATATACTGGTATCTTTGGAGGAAATCCGGGACTGAGCTGTGGATTAAAGAGTGGAGGTCAGAGCACCCTTAGCTACCGGAGTAGCCCAGCGTCCTACCACCAGGGTCAAAGACCATCTTAAAAGCGCCTGAAAAGGTGCAGTGAGGTGAGCGGCCACTGCTCCTATTATATCACAGCTCACGCCGGATCACAGCACTGGATATCCACATTGTTGTTCTAGAAAGTCACTAATTGTCACTTTATCATAAGCGCACGGATGAACTCTATCTGATCACTGCACTTATTTTATTTTAAGCGCACGGATGAACTGTATTTGATCACCGCATTTATTCTATATATTATATATGGACTGCTAATTGCACAAGTTTTATATTTATTATTGCACATGGATTGCTAATTTGCACAAGTTTTATATATTTATGTCTATTTATATATATTTTTTTGATCACCGCACTTAATTGCATTTATGCACTTGGATTTATTACATACGGAAGATTTATTGATTTTGAAGATTCTATATAATATTTTTTTCCACATTTATGTCATTGATGCATTATGGTTTTTATGATTAGGCACTGATGGATTTATTTTAACAACACTCATTTTATTTAGTCCATTTTATGTGTTTTATCACATGCACCACTATGTGATTTATACTTTGGACTACTGTGAATATTTATTTATGAGCTTATACAGCGATTAACTTATCCTGCGATTTTAGTCGCTTGATGCGATTTTCTGATCATCCCTCTGTGGTGTCTCATAGGGTAGTTTACCCCTAATTAGAAGTCATATATATACTTGACTAGTTATTCTTTATTGAAGTTTACCACAGAATTAGCTTTAATTTGATAGAATTTCAGGATTCGCATCATACATATTTTTAGCCTTAGTCTGCTGATCTTTGTCTATTGTTTATTGGTCGTTCATTAGGAGTTGTTACAAGTCAGATATATATTGGAGCAATCAGTGAGAACACCAATATTGAAGATAGACACACACAATAGTATTTCAGGAATTGGATTGACTTTTAAGATTCAGATTTTATACGTTTTTGTAGTTTGCTGATCTTCGTGTATCTTCTTTATTTATTATTAGCTTTTTTATAAATTGCATGAATATCTCACCAGAACTTATGATATTGGTTAGTTCAGTTTGAACCCCTGGTGAGATTTTTTTCCATTTGCGCCGACTCACTATTTATTTAATATCATTGAAGGCTGTCTTGGTATACAAGGTATTAATGTATGTGTTGTTTTATATAGTTTACCATGTTCATTTTTCTGGGTCCTGAAGAAGGCAAATAACTGGTGGAATGCATTGACCTTACAGGCATTAGGAAAAGCTTACCTCATCTATACTGGACTGTTATCATCCTAGTCTGTATATCTGTTTTTTTCTGCTACATCAAGAGCTATTGATATACATAATTAGAGACAAATATGTTTTTATTGGTTACAAAAAGGAACGATAAAAGGTAGAACTCCCCATTAAATACACAAAGCATATCATACATTAGGTACATTGTTTGTGCAACCATTAGATTATTAGGGGAAAGTTAACTGTTGTATAGAAAAATTCAATGATGAGTGAACTGTATCAGGCACGGTATATACATAAAAAAAACATGAAATGATATACATATTTAGAGGGTATTATCTCCCCATGTATGGGGAACAACACAGATGTTTTTATCTTTTTTTACTATTGTACAATAAAGATTTTCATATAAGGGTTGTTGATTTAATTAAATTTACTGCAGTCTTTGTATGTGATGCATGAATTTTCTATTCCTAGAAAAATCTTCCTTTTGGCTGTTTGCACCTGTTCAAGAGATAGAAGGTCGTGAAGAAGTAAGAATTCCACAAAATGCTTCAACCTTATCTCTCAAGTTTCACCAATAACTATGCATCCTTGCAGTAGATGATGATTGCTGGTATCAATATGCAAGCAGTTGTATGAAATATGTGATTTTATATATATTTTATTGGTAGAAATAAAAAAAAAAAAATACTTTAATAACATTTATGTATTTTTGTGCATTCACTAGCGGGGTATTTAAAGTTCTATTATTTACATTTTTGCTATATATTTTATCTTAGCTATGTTATCTCCTGTGCTGTGCTGCTATAGTCCCCATATTCAGGCAGCTGGAGATATCCTTTTCCAGCTGATACCTATCTTTTTCAATAAACTCATGCAGTTTAATACAAGACCTCAAAAATACATAAAAGTGGGGCAGAACAACTATAAATATATAAGGGCTCTAACCCCTTACCATTTTATTCTAGATTAGAAAAAAAAAGATTTGGCTTTGGCTATAATTGAAGACCTAACATATACATACCTAAAGCCTAGCTCAAATCAATATAGATAGAGTGGGAAAAAGCTACAGCCTCCTTCAGTTTTTTTTTTTTTTTTTTGTGTTGCTACATTATTGTTTATGGTTTTAAAAATTCAGTAACATTTTATATGCATTTAAAATCCACACATAGGAATTAAGATAGGTGATATGTGAGTTTATACATGAGCCAAATAGTGGTACTGGAAATATTGTATAAAGGGAGGGGAATGTAAAGGCGCCACCTAGCTTGGGACCCTATTTGACTTTCCATCTGTGGCTTTGGTCCAAAAATAGCCATGTGTGTGACTTCTGCCAAACATGACCACCCTAACATCAGTTAACTCAAATCCCTGGTTAAAAATATTTATCTTGAAGGATAAGAAGATAATACAGTCCTTTTTTTTTTTTTTTTTTTATTTCCTTGTTGTTTTTGCCATTGCTACATTGTTTAGTAATGGCAGCCTAACCTCTTTTAGCCCCGGTTCACACTTATGCGATGCGGGAAGGCTGCTAATCCGCAGCCTGTTCCCGCATCGCAAACGCACCCCCGGCAGTTCACACTGCCATATGCGATACGCTGGGGGTGTCAATGTAATCTTAACGACACCCCCAGTTTGATCGCATATCGCAGTGCGATCTTGCAGTTCGCACAGGATCGGATCGCACAAGTGTGAATCGCTGTGCGATCCGATCCTGATGCGACTGCCAAAAAGGGTCCTGTGCGTGTTTGCTGCGGGTGCGGTGCGAATTTAGCCATACAAAGTGTATGGCTAAACTCGCACCGCACAGCCGATCGCATGTAATGAAGGAGCAGTGCGCTCCGACATTACATGCGAACGCCGCAGCCGCAGTAATGTGAACCGAGGCTAAACCTAAAAAAACCCCATCCTAAACTGATGGAATGTTACATGTACAAGTGATGTCCTTGGAACAGTCCTTGGGATGTGGCCATACAAGGGACATACACAAAGGCAATATTATTTTACCGTGCATATTTATTTCCCTTTTTCTACATTCCAAAATTTTGTTTACATATGTGAGTGCTCTCTTGGCATCGAGTTGTGATAATTAGCTTATTGTTCATCAGTATTTCCATTAATGTTAAAAAGTGTGAAGCTAATACCCTGGCCTAGGTATGCAGCATGCTGTCATTATGTCAAGCAACACACACACACACACATTATATATATATATATATATATATATATATATATATATATATATATATATATATATATATACATATACATATACACACAGTATCTCACAAAAGTGAGTACACCCCTCACATTTTTGTAAATATGTTATGTCTTTTCATGTGACAACACTGAATAAATGATACTTTATTACAATGTAAAGTAGTGAGTGTACAGCTTGTACAACAGCGTAAATTTGCTGTCCCCTCAAACTAACTCAACACACATTCATTAATGTCTAAACCGCTATTACTCTCTCATAGTGGTCACTTGAAGTTCAACATGGCACCTCATGGCAAAGAACAAAGAAAAAAAAATTGTTGCTCTACATAAAGATGGCCTAGGCCAGTGATGGTGAACCTTGGCACCCCAGATGTTTTGGAACTACATTTCCCATGATGCTCAACTACACAGCATAGTGCATGAGCATCATGGTAAATGTAGTTCCAAAACATCTGGGGTGCCAAGGTTTGCCATCACTGGCCTAGGCTATAAGAAGATTGCCAATACCCTAAAACTGAACTGCAGCACGGTGGCCAAGACCATACAGCTGTTTATCAGTACAGGTTCCACTCAGAAAAGGCCTCGCCATGGTCGACCAAAGACGTTGAGTGCACATGCTCAGCGTCATATCCAGAGGTTGTCTTTGGGAAATAGATGTATGAGTGGTGCCAGCATTGCTGCAGAGGTTGAAGGGGTAGGGGGGTCAGCCTGTCAATGCTCAGATCATACGCACACTGCATCAAATTGGTTTGCATGGCTGTCGTCCCAGAAGGAAGCCTGCTCTTAAGATTATGCACAAGAAAGCCTGCAAACAGTTTGCTAAAGACAAGCAGTCTAAGGACATGGATTACTGGAACCATGTCTTGTGGTCTGATGAGATCAAGATAAAACTATTTGGTTCAGATGGTGTCAAGTGTGTGTGGCGGCAACCAGGTGAGGAGTACAAAGTGTGTCTTGCCTACAGTCAAGCATGGTGGTTTGAGTGTCATGGTCTGGGGCTGCATTAATGCTGCCGACACTGGGGATCTACAGTTCATTGTGGGTACCATGAATGCCAACATACACTGGAACATACTGAAGCAGAGCATGATCCTCTCCCTTCTGAGACTGGGCTGCAGGGCAGTATTCCAACATGATAAAGACCCCAAACACACCTCCAAGACGACCACTGCCTTACTAAAGAATCTGACAATGTTATACAAGCTGTACACTCACTTCATTACTTTGTAACAAAGTGTAATTTCTTCAGTGTTGTCACATAAAAAGATATAATAAAATATTTACAAAAATGTGAGCAATGTACAGTATACAGTAATATATATATGGGTCTTGGTGTAAAAGGCACACAAGGGTGGTGGATGGAAGGTTTTTGTGAACCCGAATGTGAACTGGGGCAGGGAAGCCTGATGAGGAATGTAGGTTAGTCTCCCATTAGGAGGCTGAGCGTAAGATTCCTCTGCTGGGCCCTGGTCACAGCCTGGGCATCCTGATCCACAAATCCACTACTCAGGCTGCCTGGCTGAATATAATGGCTAGAAAGCTCTCACAGAAAGAGATGATGCTATGAGTTATAAAATCACAGTGGATGTAAAACTGTCAAAATGGCAATACTGCTGCTGTATCTATTTAATCCCCTCCATCCCTAATAACACCACGTGGGTCCAGCATGATGCTTCTGGTACACCACTGATAACCTTAGGCTGTTTAGAACATGTTTGTTACAAACCCCCGTTGTCTTCTGTTTATTAACAAGTTTTTTACCCATGTGCAAACATTATCCCCTAAACATTGCCTTTTAAAGTGTATTACCATGTAAATCAAATGGATAAAAAAAGAGGTTGTTAACTATATTTTTAAGTATGTACTATTAGTGAAGTTGGTGTTCTAAAGGAATAATGAATATTCACTTCAAATGTTCACTTATTAGTAAATGTGATTAAACTGTATTCATTTCAGCCATCTAATTGTCTCCAAAATAATACTGTTTTTCAATTTCTTGTGTGCATAATTGGTCATTCAATATAAACATTTATGCACAAATACTGTATAACATCCTAATTTAAAAAAGAAAAAAAAAAGTGCAGCTTTATGTATTTCATACATTAAATGATTACTATTGCTGTATTAACAAATCAATGGTAAATATATAGTATTTGTTTAACTGGCTAACTGGGTAACATATTTGGTAGAAAATGTATAAAACTGAATTAATTTATGGAATTATTAAAATGTTTTGCCATGAAATATATCAGCACAGAATGTGTTAACAGTATCCGCTGCTTCACACAGCTGCCTGTGTGTGTATATACACATAAAATACACTGTCAAGTGGTCTGGACACTAATGTTGATCCTTTTGCAGTTCAAATGATCCCTGCAGGCAACCAACAACTGGTAGATCTGTGGAATGTGCTCTTTGAACTGTACAAAAGCCTTCAGCCTTCCATGTATGGCTGCAAACAAAAACTGCCAACTGCAATAATTTCTCTGCTAAACTGTATGGGATTGCTTTTGCAATATAAATATATATATATATATATATATATATATATATATATATATATATATATATATATACACACACACACTGTGTATATGTAAGAATTATAAAAAATAAAAAAAATTATATTATATATATATATATATATATATATATATAAATATATATATATATATATATATATATATATATATTAACGTTAAAGTTAAAAAAAAAAAAAAAAATATATATATATATATATATATATATATATATATATATATATATATATATATATATATATATATATATTAACTTTAACGTTTGAGAATTTTGTGGTACAGTCAATATATCATTGTATATGAACGGGTACTTAGAGAGAAAATCTAAGGATTAAACAGGTACAATAATTCATGTTGTGATAGCTTATGGATAGCTTATGGATATCAATCAATCAAGAAGACTGTTAATTGAGTGCAGATAGGTGTAATGCTTAAAGATTATAAGGTTGTCTATTTGGTATAGATAGGAGGGAGGAGCAGGTGGTCCTTTCGGTTTTGGAATTTTAAGTTGAATTATATGTAAAACTGAGTCAAGCCAAGGATATGCACTTAGGATGGGCGAGCAAGGGGTTCCACTTTTTTTTAGGGAATTGAGGAATTTTTAAATGGGCTTTGGCGTACATATATTCCATTAAACAATGGTTGATTAGTGATGATATTGCTTCCGTGATAGATGGGAAGTTTAGAGATTTCCAATCTCTAGCAATAGCTAGGCGTGTGGCAATAAAGATGTGGAAGATGATGGTCTGTGTGTGTGGAGGCCAGTGGCCAATATCTAAACCTAAAAAGGACCATTTGCAGAGACAGGGGGATGGAAGATGTAAGGACATAGGAGATAAATCTAATTAAGGTAGACCAGAAGGGCTTTACATTAGGGCAAGTCCACCCGATACGCAGAGGGGCTCCAAGATGTCCACAATTTCTCCAGCAGCTAAGTAATGTAGTGGGGTACATACTCGCCAGTTTAGTAGGTGTTAGGTACGAGTTGTTAAGGATCTTTTTTACAGATTCCCAATGTAGTATACATCTGTAGACCCTCTGCGGTCTCAGTTGACGTTGCCGACTGTAATGCCAGAAATAATAGGGTTGGAGCTGATGGAATGGGCCAACAGTTCCATAGTGAGGGTAAAAATTGGAGGAGATAGGGGATAACCTTGACGAGCTCCATTGGTTATGTGGAAGGGGTCAGATAGAATGCCTGAGTTTACAACTTTAGCACTAAGAGAGGAGTAAAGTGCCATAATTGCTTTGAGAATCGGACCAGAGAAACCAAATTTTGTTAAGACTGCTCGTAAAAAATTCCAGTCTACTCTATCGAACGCTTTCTCTGCATCCAAGAAGATGAACAGAGAAGGTGTTTGATGATGTTCTACCCATTTTAGTAGGTCTATGTATTGGTGGGTGCCATCAGACATTTGTCTACTAGCTACAAATCCCATCTGGTCAGGGTGCACTAGGTGTGGTATGATCGGGGAGAGCCGTGTGTCTAAAAGTTTGGCATACAAATTTGTGTCAGTATTTAAAAGTGAAATGGGCCTATAACTGGCTGGATCGTCAGATGGTTTTCCAGGTTTTGGGATTGTGGCAATGTTAGCTTCAACTGCTTCTAGGGGGATGAATCCTGTGTTAGGAATATGGTTGAAAGATTGACAAAAGGTGGGGAGCAAGTAGTTTGGATAATTGTTTGTAGTATTCATTGCTGAACCCGTCAGGTCCAGGAGCTTTATGTAGAGGGAGAAAGGTAATGACTTTTTGAATTTCAGATAGATGGAAGGGTGTGGATATGTTTTGTAATTGGTCTGGGAACAATGAAGGTAGATGTATATGTTCTCAAGTGATGTCTTCTGAAGTGGGGAAGGGAGCTTCACCTGAAGAGCGATGTCTTTAGGATTGATAAGACGGGTATGAGTGGGGGAGGTGAGGTTTTTGTGGTAAAAGTTCGGAATTCGGTCACCAGAACCACCCAAAATGCAGTGGGACAGGTACTGGGCTTTAAAAGACCGTGATTGGCCCAGAAACGTCAGTAAAAGCCAATTGAGGGGGCAGGAGTCTGCTAGGAATGTGATTGGAGTGACTACGGGGTCCAGAGGCCAATCAGGAGTGAATACGCCCCCCAGTATATAACATAGCCCCGTCAAACCTCTAGTATTGTAATACAGAGGCTATGGAAGAGAGTGGAAGCATTTGTGTTTCTCCTGCTGCTTGTAAAGCTCCAGTGTCATTTTGCAATTATCTTCTGCTGTATGGAGCTGTTCTTTTAGTGTGAGGAAAGGGATATGCAGTGTAGTTAGGGTACTATATACCACTATAGTTAGATTCAATAATCTAGTTTTTGTAGGGATACTTTTAAGTGTCAGGGTGACCGTAGTGTAGTTTAGGGTGACCTGACTCTGCCATGTCAGGGTGACCATAGTGTAGTTTAGGGTGACCTGACTCTGCCATGTCAGGGTGACCGTAGTGTAGTTTAGGTGACCTGACTATGCCATGTCAGGGTGACCGTAGAGTAGTTTAGGGTGACCTGACTCTGCCATGTCAGGGTGACCATAGTGTAGTTTAGGGTGACCTGACTCTGCCATGTCAGGAGGACCGTAGTGTAGTTTAGGGTGACCTGACTCTGCCATGTCAGGGTGATCGTAGTGTAGTTTAGGGTGACCTGACTCTGCCATGTCAGGGTGACCGTAGTGTAGTTTAGGGTGAACTGACTCTGCCATGCCAGGGTGACTGAACTCTGCCATGTCAGGGTGACCGTAGTGTAGTTTAGGGTGACCTGACTCTGCTATGTCAGGGTGACCGTAGTGTAGTTTAGGGTGAACTGACTCTGCCATGCCAGGGTGACTGAACTCTGCCATGTCAGGGTGACGGTAGTGTAGTTTAGGGTGACCTGACTCTGCCATGCCAGGATGACCGAACTCTGCCACTATGCAGATTCTGGGTTAGGGGTATACATATATATATATGTATATACACATATATATATATATATATATATATATATATATATATATATATATATATACACCCCTATACAGAAGTTCAGATGTCATGCCTGCCTCCAAACGCCTTCAAAAAAGGCCCAAAAAATGCCTGAAACAAAAACGCCCAGGTGTGAAAAGAGGGTAACACCATCCCTGCGCTACTGAAATTCTAAGAGCAATAATCTCTTTTTTTTCTTGTTCTGGACATGCTACAAGGCTGAAACTTCACAGGTACACTTTTTAGACCCCACAGACACTAAATCCAAAGAAATCTCATTTTTTTTAAATAATTTTCTCAATAATTGGCTCTCTATCAAAAACGACAATTTTTAAGAACTTTTTTTGCCTGATTCATAGTCCCTGGGGCATGACCCAGAACCCTAGGCTTTTTAGGGGCATTTATTGGGTTTTAGGGCTTCAAAATTGTGTTTTTTGATTCCTGAATTTCGGTTCCCATTGATTTCAATGGGATTCTGGAATTCAAACCGAACTTTCAGGAAATTTGGGTTTTCAAAAGTTCGTTCATCCCTACAAACTACTAAGGTGAGGTTGTTGAAGAGAGTTTCATTGCACAATAGTGTGTTCATATATATTATATATATATATATATATATATATATATATATATATTTATATATACACACATACACACACACAGTATTATGCATACGTTTTAGGCAAGTGAGAAAATATGCTGTAAATTTAAAGTGGAACTATAGCCAATATTTTTTTTTTTTCATTTTGGATAGAGCAAGGGAGGGTTATAACCCTTGTCAGATATTTTTTTTTGCCATCTGTGTCCCATTAAGGGGATTTCCCTTCACTTCCTATTCCATAGCCAAACAGGAATAGAGAGGAGATCCCTCCAAACTAAAGGAATTCCTTGGGGACCCTTGGGTCACCAGAAGTAGTGTCCCCATTGGAAGATTTCCCATCTATTACTTTTCTGGGGACAACTCAAAATTTGGGATTTTCTTTTATTTTCACTTCCAATGGTAATGGTAAACAGGACAAATAGAGATGATGAATCTCCTTAATAGGGACACAAACGGCAATAAAACTGACAAGTGTTTTGCCTTTGGTTATACAGTAAAACCTTGGATCAAGAGAAACCTGTTTTGAGAGCATTTTGCAAGACCAGCAACATTTTTTTTTATAAATTTTGACTTCATAAACAAGCAATGTCTTGATATAAAAGTAGTGTCACAACTGAGTATAAAAGAAAAGAGAGGTGCTTCTAAGTGTAGCAATATGGTTACATTTAATGAAGGAACAACACTTAGCAACTCACATTGTTAATGATTAACCACTTTAACACCGGAGGATTTTCCTGCTTAACGTCCAGGCAACTTTTTTCAACTCGGCACTGTGCGACTTTAACTGACAATTGCGCGGTCATGAAATGCTGTACCCAAACAAAATTTACGTCCTTTTTTTCCCACAAACAGAGCTTTCTTTTGGTGGTATTTGATCACCTCTGCACTTTTCATTTTTTGCGATATTAATAAAAAAACAGCGAAAATTGAGAAAAAAATGACATTTTCAACTTTGTCTTTTAAAGAATATCCAATATACTCATTTATGTAACATATTTTGGCCAAAATTTATTTAGCTACATGTCTTTGACAAAAAAAATCTCAATGAGCGTATTTTTTTTGGTTTGTGCAAAAGTTATAGCATCTACAAACTATGGTGTAAATACTGGAATTTACTCAGCTTTAATTTGTGACTGCCTATCTCATTTCATGAAGTGCTAAAATGGCAGGGCAGTACAAACCCCCCCCCCCCCCAAATTACCACTTTTTGAAAAGTAGACATCCTAAATAATGTCCGGAGAGGCATGTTGAGCTCATTGAATATTTCATTTTGTTTTTGTCACAGGTGTTTGAAAAATGACTAAAAAAAAACATTTTTTTTTTTTACACAAAGTTGTCATTGAAATAATATATTGCTCACACATGCCATGGGTATATGTGGAATGATACCCCAAAATACATTCTGCTACTTCTCCTGAGTACAGGGATACCACATGTGTGAGACTTTTTGTGAGCCTAGCTGTGTACAGGACCCCGAAAACCAATCACCACTTTCAGGTTTTCTAATGGCGTAAATTGTGCATTTCACCTCGCACTACCTGTCACAGTTTCGGAGGTCCTAAAATTTCAAGATAGCACAACCCCCCCCCCCCCCCTCCCAAATGACCCTATTTTGCAAAGTAGACATCCCAAGCTATTTGCTGAGAGGCATAGTGAGTCCATGGAATATTTTATATTTTGCCACAAAATATTATTTGTTTTTTGTTTTGTTTTTTTTACACAAAGTTGTCACTAAAGGATATATTGCTCACACCTGGCATGGGTATATGTGAAATGACACCCCAAAATACCTTCTGCTGCTTCTCCTGAGTACAGGGATACCCCATGTTTGAGACTTTTTTTGCAGTCTAGCCGAGTACAGGACCCCGAAAATCAATCACCATTTTCAGGCTTTCCAAGGGCGTAAATTGTTGATTTCACTCCTGACTACCTATCACAGTTTCGGAGGCCGAGAAATGCCAAGACAGCACAACCCCCCCCCCCCCCCCCCCAAATGACCTATTTTCAGAAAGTAGACACCCTAAGCTATTTGCAGAGAGGCATGTGGAGTATTTTGCAGATCTCACTTCTTGCCACAAAGTTTTGGAAATTGAAAAAAGAGGAAAAAAATTCATTTTCCTGTTTTTTCCTCATTTTCAAAAAAAAATTAGAGCTGTAAAATACTCACCATACCTCTCAGCAAATAGCTTGGAGTGTCTACTTTGCAAAATGGGGTCATTTGGGGGGGGGGGTTGTGCCATCTTGGCATTTCATGGCCTTCAAAAGTGTGATACATTGATAGATAGTAAGGAGTGAAATCAACAATTTATGCCCTTAGAAAGCCTGAAGGTGGGGATTAGTTTTTGGCGTCCTGTATGCGGCTAGACTGCTAAAAAGTCTCACACATGGGGTATCCCTGTAATTAGGAGAAGCAGCAGAATGGCATGCGTGAGCAATATATCATTTAGTGACAACTTTGTGTAAAAAAAAAAAAACAAATTGTCATTTTCCTGAAACTTAGGGCAAAATAGAAAATACTCCATGGACTCAATATGCCTCTCAGCAAATAGCTTTGGGTGTCTACTTTCCAAAAAGGGGTCATTTGGGGGGTGTTTTAACAGTCCTGACATTTTATGCTCAATCTTAGCCACACATCACCCACTCTTCTAACCACTTGAAGAACAAGCCTTTTCTGTGACTTTTTGTTTACATGAAATTTTTTTTTTCTTTTTTTACAAGAAAATGACTTTGAACCCCCAAACATTATATATATTTTTTAAAGCAGAGGCCCTACAGAACAAAATGGTTAATGTTGCAATTTTTTTTGTTACACGGTATTTGCTTACAGATTTTCCAAACACAATTTTTGCGTAAAAAAAACACTTTTTTTATATTTAATGCAGAAATACACTATATAATTCCTAATTGTTTGATAAAATTTAAAAGATGATCTTACGTCGAGTACATAGACACCAAACATGACATGCTTTAAAAATTGCGCACGCCAGTGCAGCGGCAACAAACTATGTACGGTTTTAAAAGCCTTTAAAAGTCTTTACAGGTTACCACTTTGGACTTAAAGAGGAGGTCTACTGCAAAAATTACTGCACTCGATCTGGAGTTCGCGGCAATACCTCACATGCATGGTGCAATTGCGGTTTACATATGACACTAGACCAACGCTTGTGTGCGCATTTGCGCGTCAGCACGGGGGGACAGGTGTGCTTGATTTTTTATTTTATTTTGCTTTTTTATGTTATTTTGACACCTTTCCTTTCATTTTTTTTTTATCATTTTTATTGTTATCACAGTGAATTTAAATTCCCCCTATGATAGCAATCTGTAGTGACAGGTACTCTTTTTTTAAAAAAAATTGGGGTCTTTTAGACTCTAGATCTCTCCTCTGACCTTAACGCATCTGACCACACCAAAATTGGTGTGATAAAATGCTTTCCCAATTTCCCAATGGCGCTGTTTATTTCTGGCGAAACAGAAGTCATGAAATGCTCGTAGCTTCCGGTATCTTAGGCCATAGAGATAACTAGAGCCATTCTCATCTCCAATCAGCTCTATGGTTAGATAACTGAACCACCGACTGCACTCTCGGGTTAACCGGTGGGACAGGAGAGCACGAGAAAAAACGCGTAAGGCGGCGGCGGGAGGGGGGGGTCCCCTCCCACTGCATGTAAAAGCAGTCTAGCAGCCAAATATCCGCTAGGATTTCTTTTACATGTAAGCCAACCGCTGGCTGTAAAAAACGATACCAAGGTGATGCCTAAATCTGCAGGCATCATCCTGGTATAACCACTCAAAGTCCAGCAACGTACCAGTACATTGCTGGTCCTTGTTTGGCATATAGTGTAGGTTTTTTTTTTCATGCAGCCTGTGGGCTGAACGAAAAAAAGAGAACCTAACAGAAATCACCACAGGAATATTGTGTAGTATTACACACCATTAACCGCCCAACAATCAAACCTACTGATTTGATGGTGGGTATACATGACAATATTCCACGTATACCTAAAGGTATTTTAACTGCAGTGGTGAAATCAACCTACCACAGCTGCTGCCATCAGAGGTATCCATATATCCTGAGCGCAAACGCTGTTTGTGTCAGAATATATAAAATCAGTGTGGCAGCCGACGGGTACCTGCAAGAGAAACAGGTTAACAAATGAATGAAAAACAAACAAAGTACAGTAAAAGTACAGTAGGAAGTGTAGAAGAACATAAAGATCACTTAGACGACAACTATTTTTGGCTTTTTTATTTTATGTTTTTTATGTATTTTTTTTACACTTTTTTTTCTTCAATATTAGAGTTCCAGGTTAGGGTCTCTCAAAATGACGATAGCCATCGAACATCTTTTGAGATCCTGTGTAAATGTGCCCTAAACTGTGCCATGCTGGACCCTACGCTAATAATCCACTAGTGTGTGGTAGTGACGGAAACAGTCACCGTGGCAAAGACCAGGTCGGTCAGGACAGTCGGGACAATAATTACGGGTGTCACGCCTAAATCCGCGCTTGCTGCAGACACGGCATCTTTTTTGGGGCATCTTTGGGTAGGGGTACTCGGGAGGAATTCTGGAAAATGCCTCTCATGCAGCCGGCTTACTGCATCTGGTTGGGGAAGTTGGGCAGGAGCACCAGCTGGATACAGAAGGGCTCTGATTATCTCTTCCTGGTAGTGAAAGAAGGATAATGTTCCGGCAGAAGCTTTGTATAAGACAAAAGCGTTGTAAATAGCCAATTGAAATAGATATACAGACACTTTTTTGTACCAGCGTCTGGCCTTACGGGCAATTAATCTGCGATCATCTGGTCG